>NC_090940.1:442720820-443023851 GCF_040938575.1 Ambystoma mexicanum
AGCAAAATCTTGCTCTGTACCCTATCATCCCATTCACCGGTGGTGATATACATGTCATTGAATAGGATGACAAGACCCAGAACATTGTGGAAGATGTCACCAGCGGCACTACAAGACGCCATCCTAGTGTCAGCCCTACATAAAGACATGGAGATGTTTTTTAAAACTATCGAGGCATCTGTCCCACAATACACAACTGTATGGGAAACATTCAAAGTATGGCTACGGGGCTCGGCGATCTCCGTCGCATCAGGGATTTTTCAAAAATACCAGGAGGGAGATGGGAGGATTGGAGCAGGAACTACGTAGGCTCGAAAATGAATATGGAATAACTATTGACAGAGCTCTCCTGGGAATCATCAAGGGGAACATGCTGAAGTTCTGCAAACTGGCCGATCACGAGGTAGATCTCATGATGAAACCGATCCAGGCCCATAGGTATGGGGGAGGAGGATTGGCCTGGACTCTTCCTGGCTGGTGTGGTGCGAGGTGAGAGGGACTTGCAATTTACAGGTATTGAAGGGGAGGAGGGACAGTTTTTAACAAAGACAGAAGAGATTAATGCTGTGTTTGTGAAATACTACAGAGAGCTGCATGCTAAGGCAGATACCTGTACTAAGGGAGAGGGGGACCGGTATTTAGATGGAATAGCACTCACTAAACTCGGCGAAGAGGCCTGTGAGGCACTTGATGGGCCGGTGACATTGAAAGAGATGGAAGAGGCTATCACCTCTCTGGCCTCGGGCAAAGCACCAGGACCAGATGGGCTGGGAATGCAACTTTATAAGACATATAAGGATCTCCTTGCTCCACGGCTTCTTAAGGTATGGGAAGAGTCTTGCATGAACAGCAATCTCCTGTTGTCAATGACCGAGGCGGTTATAACAGTGTTGTTGAAACTGGGTAGACCACCGAGGGATGTAGCCTCATATTGCCCACTGTCTCTGATTTAATTCTGATGCAAAAACGACCAATCGGGCTTCATTCCTGAAGAGAGAAAAAAAAAAAAGGTTTCAAATGTCCAGCCTTCAACAGCTGTTGGCGCTTTATCCACTCAATGTTTAAAGAATGTTTTTAACAAAATTGGCGAGCTGCTAACTCTGGCTGTGGCTGGTCAGGACTTGGATTGACATGAAGGAAAATAACTTGTTAGCCCTATGTTGCGCTGTGACCTTCTAGATAAAAAAAAGATTAAATGTCTGTGCAGTTGAAATGAAAACAGAACATTTAATTTAAGTCAATTAAACATAATAATCAGACCAACTTTACTATAATGAGCTTAATTTGTATGAAAATCATTCGTTTTTGTAGATTCCAAGAAAAGAAAAAAGAAAAGAAATATTGAATTTTCTGTTACAGTACTGATGGAGATTTGGGGTTAGATTTCCCCAATTTTACAAAAATGTAGTAGTCATCTCTGATAGATCCACGGCCTTTAATCTGCAGCGCATTTTTATGATTATTTCGCAGATAGATCCCCAGGTATCCGCAGTGACGGCCTCATTAGATGATGAAAAAAGCTTTCGACTCTGTGTCTTGGAACTTTTTATTTGGTGTGCTTAAGCGATTTGGGCTGGGGAATCGATTCAGTGGGTATGTGAAACTACTTTACACTAAGCGATTTGGGCTGGGGAATCGATTCAGTGGGTATGTGAAACTACTTTACACTAAGCGATTTGGGCTGGGGAATCGATTCAGTGGGTATGTGAAACTACTTTACACTAATCTAACGGCTAAAGTTTGTGTTAATGGGGTTATATCGGGGATGATTCCATTGGCCAGAGGAACACGACAGGGCTGCCCTTTCTCTCCCCTCTCTTGTTTGCACTAACAATAGTACCACTTGCTTGATGAATGAGACCAGCATGGGCACAGCGGGATACATATAGCAGAGCCCCCACACATAATTTCCTTGTATGCTGACAACACCTTATTATACTTGCAGAACCCTCGGACAAACATCAAACCAGTTGTTGTATAAAGTTTATTCGGATAAAATATCCATCAAACGTGAACATCAGAAACATACAAAATCGGGTTTGCAGCAATCAATTCATTATGGTACAGCATAAGAATAGAAACATTTACAGAGATTCCGGACATCCCTAGAAAGGACAGGGAAGCTCCCACAATGCCGGACAGGTGACATAGGATAGACTAAAACACAGGTGACACCCATTGAGACAGAGTGAACTATCCCAGCCAATCCCCTCTTCACTCCACCTCAGTTGCTACCATGTACCAAAATATTAATTGGATTGCAGAGACACTGGCAATCACTGCACTAGCTGAATGGTGGACATTGGCAGGTGCACTGGCCACAAGAGCAGGTAAGGAGGACAGGAGGGGTTGTGATGGAGGCTGGTTGAGGTGGGGGCCAGATGCGAAAGGGACCTTAAGCAAGATGGGCTCTGATCAGGACAGAGGAGCATCAGGAGAGACTTTGCAAGCCCAGCGACTCAATTCAGGATAGAGATGCCAACTAACCAATTCTACTAACAATTTCCACCTCTGCACACACCTCTCAAACTCTAAACCAAACACAACCACAAACCAACAGCACAACAAACCACACAAACTTCACTACACTCCAACAACAAAACAAAAACACACATAGACCTCCACAACAGTACACGACGACTACCGGCTCCAAACACCCCAGGCACAGCCAACGGACCCACCGGGCTGTGGCCTTCAAAAGCACATCACTGCTCTCTTGCACTTTTCCTGCTTCCTCCCACTAACCGACCCTCCCTTCCTCTTTCAGGGCCGCCAGTGCGCCAGGGGCCCACTCCGGTGGTGATAGTGCACGGTACAAATGTCCTTTAACATTAACAAACAAGATAAAACTATATGTCTTACAACAGAGAACATCTTTTTAAAATCCCCCTTCTCAAATAAGTTGTACTTTTCAAATAGGATAAAAGGGCCCAAACAATCAACTCTGATCAGCCATCAAAAGAAACAGTAAGGTAGGTTCGTAAAGGCGGATATTCGTTATCTTGACCACTTGCAAGATGGTACTTCTAACATCCCGATGTACAGGGCCAAATAGTATAAAGGGCTTAATGTCGTCCCTTGCTGCCCCGCACACTGGGCAGCTTAGATAGTTTGGGAAGCCTGCCCACTTTTCTGTATTTCCCCTTAGGAGTAGACAATCAAAGCTAGCCCTCATTATAAGCCATCTATCATTCTTTTTCTTGGCCCATACCAAATACAGCTGTATCTCAGATATCCTGCTCATCAACATGTGTGTGCTTTCAGAATGGGTTACCCTTACCAGATTAGCCTGCTTTTCAGAGATCCCCAGAAGCACCGCCTGCTTATACACTCATTTGCTTGGCGGGCATTACTTCAACCAGTAGTAACTGGGCGTGGATGTTGTTTGTGCGCAGGGACTTCCTTACATATGTCAACCATGGGATTTTACACCAGCTATCCCTACTCCAAGTACATCTGATAATAAAATGGCATAAAGTAGCATACTTATTAGCCCATAGTCGTAACCAAAAACAACTTGGGCGGCTTCCCAATGCGTGTTCCCAGTACTCCATCCCCAATTCCATGCGAACAGATGCGCAGGAGGTTTAGCCCGGGAGTCCCAAAAACTGTTTGAGGAACTTATTCTATTTCTCCTGGAGTTTCATGGCCCTTCAATGTCCCCACAGCAAGGTAGCTGCCTTTGTTTGTGTTATATATACCTCCAGGACTGGTTTCAGGTGCTGGCCCTTGCACCTTGTTAAAAATCTGGAAATACTGGCCATAGGCTGACTCATTTTCTAAGATTGTTTTTTTCACATGAGCAGTTCCGGTTACAGCCTCTGAGAACCTAACCCCCAGGTAGTGAAACTCTTGGGATAATTTCCCCATTGCAGACCAGGGGGCGCATCTTAGCCGGCCTCTTTCTTCCCACGCAGCTCATCACTGCAGATTTAGTGGAGTTGATTTTCAACCCATTCATAAAGGCTGTGTAGGTCTCAATCAAGGCCTGCAGGGCCCTTGGTGTTTTGGCCATGAGAACTGTATCATCGGCATAGGCCAGAACAGGAAAGGCCCTTGCGCCCAGACTCATAGTCCACATGCGTGTCCACCAGGGCCTTCAGTAGCCCATTAATATAGAGTGTAAACAATACTGGGGCAAGCACACACCCCTGGCGGACCGCCATCCCCACATTAAAACACTCCGTACACCGGCCCCCTGGTCCTGATCGAACCCTAGCCTTATTGTCCAAGTATATCTCTCACAACATATTTCCTCTGGATAACCCAAGGACCGGAGCAGGGCCCATAGCTTAGGTCTATCGACTTTGTCAAAAGCTGTGTTTGGGTCCATAAAGGCAAGATAGACCGCCTCCTCTTTCCAAAACACAAAGTTGGAAAGGAGAAGGTACAAATTGAGGCCTTGCTCCATTGTACCCAGCCCCGGGTGGAAACCAAATAGAAAATTTGTCAGGACTGACCTTTCTGCGAGCCAAGACTCAATGTAACCCAACAAAACGCGTCCAAAAATGTTAAATGAGGTGTCCAATAGTGATATTGGGCGGTAGGACATTGGGCAAGAAGGCTCTCCTTTTTTAAAAAAAAATTGGAAAAATAGTAGCAGAGTTCCAGGAGGACGCATACTGACCAGTGATTAGACAAGCATTATAGGCAATGGTCAAGACTGGTGCCCATTGGTCGATTTTGATCCAAGAAAAGATCGTCCGGTATTGCTTCTGGACCAGGAGCTCGGTTTCGGGCCTGTGCCCCAATTGCTAGAGAAACCTCATCAATTTGAAAACCGAGAGTCAAACTGCCGTTTCCCCTCCTCTGGTTGTCAAGACCCATAGATCCCTCCCGTTTCTCCTCCTCACCTGAGTCTTCCAATGTCTTTTCTTGGGCTTCAGAATCCTTCATTCGACATGTTCTCTTAAGATTCTTTAGGCTTCTTTTCCTTCTTTTGGTGTAGGTAGGGGCAAGCTCCCTCGGAGGCCAGCTTGGCCTGTAGACTACGCAAGTCTAGGGGATCCCAGAGGAGCTAGCCCCTTAAATCCAGGGAAAAGCCTCCAAGGCACAAAAAACCCTGCTGTTGTTGAATTCGAGATGATTTGGCTGTAGCAATTGGGATGGTAGTTATAGTCTTCCTGTTCCTTGAGTAGTCCAAAAAGGAGTAACCACCCCTGGATGTTCTTACACAGGTAGTGAAGTCTGCAGATCAAGCAATCCTCTTTCCCCTTCTGAGATCCGGGGATAAGGATAATGAGTTCTGGATTGGGGTATGTGAGAGTACCCCCAACAGTCCAATAGGTGTAGAAGGGCTGCGTACCTAAGAAGGCAGGTAAGTACATTCTTGGCAATGAGCTGAAGTTAGCAAGAAAGAAAAAGTGGAACCAAAAACAAGTTAAGTAGGTAAGGTGCCTAGCGGGTAAACGGTTGTATACTAATTGACATTTTCACAATTGACCTTGGGAGAATTGACCTAATTTAGAAGGTCAATTAGGACATATATGCGGGGGGAAAAACCCCGTAACCCCCCACCCAATCCCCTTATACTTTTTATAATCCAAAACCAACCCAATACATATATAAAATAATAAAAAGGTCAATTGTGCAGAAGGTCAATTAGGACCACTGTAATTAGGTCAATTGTAAAAGGTCAATTTGGGTAATACCGGGTAAACACGGAGAAGTCTGAGGAAAGATGAGGTAAGAAACAAGACGGGAAACCAGTGTCAGAAAGATATGCCGGCGAGCTTCACGCCGAAGGAGAAATGGATCCCCGCTTACAGAGGAGGTAGAGCGGGGATCTGGGGACAGTCAGAAATATGTAACGCGGTTACTGTATGACATAACAAATTGGGGACTTGTTCAAGATGTGTAAAAAAAATTGCTCTGAAATTAGTCACCTATAGGCTACTAACATCACTGTTTCTTATGTTTAGTTGGACACATTAACATAGCTAAAGGATACCACTACTGAATTACCAAACTATTTTTTTGTGGTGAAAAACTGTCTTTTATGTTTCTTTTGTTTTTAATGGTTTGTTTATTTGTGACCAAGAGGTCCTCCTTTTTTAAAAAAAAAAAAAAAAATGGTTTTGTATTAAATACATTTTGATATATTTTTGCTACACCTGACCATTTCATCTTTAACATATGTTGATTAAGATGTGTAAATCTTGCCTGGGTTCATGTTAAGTCTACAACTTATAGTGCTACGTCAAAGGGTAGCTTGTTTTGGAATCCCCTTTTTTCCGTAGCGAGAAAGAAAGTTCAGAAGGAGCAGAAATGAAAGGGAAAGAAAAGTAAACTACCGCTGAGGCACGGGGAAAGTAAATAAGGTTAAGAGAGTGGAAATGAATGAGATGGGGTACAAAACGGGACACAGACGAGAGCCGTAGAGTAATGGTAAAAATGGAATGAGTAAGAATGACAGAAGCCGGCGAGGCCGGAAGACCGGAAAGAGCACAAAAGGCAGGGAAGGCTGGTACAACGGAACAGAGTAAGCTGGGCGAAGTTCTAAGGAACGGATACAACACAATGGGCTCTGGTAGGCACCCATTGGAGTAGATGCAGTGGCCATATTGAAAGAAGTCTAGACCGCGCTGCACAGTCAAATCATCCAACTGATCACAGCAACTTCTATTTGTTCCAGTACTTCCATTGCCGGTGCATGACACTGGTACACCGCTAGATCCAAAATGCAACATCCAGGCTTTCAGCAGCTACATGGGTGCCACTATGACTCTCTTTAAGATCACGTGCCGGTCCCCCATAACAAATTCCATGAATCATTTGGCATCATTGGTCCTATTGACCTAAAAAAGATCATCACACACCCAGCTCCATTTTTCTTTTCTCAATCACTGTACGGTATTTGGCTCTTACATGGATGATCCTACCTCTATCAGTGACCGGAGATTTCAGGACCTCCAACAAGGCTAATCTAGCAGTCCTGCAGGCCTGATCAAACCATCCCCTCCCCTCAATATTCCCTTTGGATTTGTGCTCCCCCCCCGCCCTGTAAAAGCCCCCAGGATGCTCCTGAAAAGTTCCACCACCACCCTTGGTTTGAGCATGGTCTCCAAAATGCTGTTGATTTCCTTAATCAGCCCTGCCACAATGCTTCGATGCAGACACAGTTTTCCCCCCAATTTACCCTTCTTTTTGAAAGAGCTTCAGTTTCCACTTGACAGATTGCGCTGACTTGGGGACTTTTTTTTTCTTCACCCGTCCCCCAACTGCCCTCTTAGTTTTAAAACCAGAGGGTTATGATTACTGTTGCCATCTGCCACCACCTCAAAACTCACTATGTCTCTCCATAGATCTAATGATAAACAAAAATAGTCAATTGTTGAGGAGCCCAGATGGTTATGGAAGGTGTGTTTCCCCGGGATATCTGGTTCAATACGTCCATTGACCGAGCTCATCCCCCATTCAATCAGCCATGCACTGATTTCCCTCTTTCCCTCTTTCCCTCTTTCTTCCTCCTGTGGGTCATGAAGATTTTGAGGTTCAAATCACCCCCCCCCCCCCCCCAAATGAACCTAAGATGACCACCGCCTCCAGTTGCCTGTAACTTACCAACAAGCTCCTTGACCTTCTCCATCTATTCAGCTCCGCCTTTTGGGGGCTATTGTAAAAGTTTATAACAATGTTTTCCCTTCCAGGCGTTCTAAACATCAAAAACTGTAGGAAGTCCATCTCCACAACCTTGACTCTACAATTTATTGACACCGTTACCTTAATGACCATTCTCCCATAACCCCTGCCCCTCTGCTTTTTCTTGGCTGATATGCCATAGGATACGTAGCCATCTAGTACGGGGGTCTCTAGGGCCCAGGTTTCCTGTAGAAGGATTATTTCATCGGTCCTCAGGAAGTCCACAATATCAGCCTGTTCCAACTTCTCCCTGATTCCTGCTATATTCCATGATACCACTGGGCAGGCCTCCTCCTGTCTATTCCCCCTCCCCCAATCTCTGATCCAATCTGGACACCGCTCTATGGTTCTCCCACTACTCTCTGTGAATGGACATCCTCCCGTCAATCCTGCTCATCCATGGATGCAAGGAGATCAAATTTGTTTGGGGACCGTAGACCCATTGTGGCATCACCCCTTCTTTGCTTCAATATACCACTTTTAACATTTTGAGCCCACGGGTGCTTACCTGGAGGCCTACGCGAAATCGGAACTCCCCCTGCACCATTCCCCTTGCCCATAGTTCTGACCATCTCCCTTTGGCTGTATTTAGTGGCCAAATCCAACCCAACCAACCTACTATCCAGTCTTGCTCCATTAGCCCTCCCGTCAGGTTAGAGGTGACCATATGCCTGACAATTTGTGGGTTGGAGAATGAGACCACAATACAGTGTCCTTACACCATATTTTTGTTTTTCTTGCTCCCACATACCCCACTCTATTAGAGCGAGGTTTGGGTCCATGCTTGAACTCATCAGATTGGTGTTGGTCCAGTGTGTTGCCTTATTCATCAGGGAACTCGTTGATTCGTACACGCCCTTGGGCAGTCCTGTTAATCCCGTTATTATCCCAACCAGTGGAGCAGCCGCCGGAGGTAGGTTTAACACACTGCTCTCCCTTTTGGGCCTCATTCGCTTTGGATACCCTAGCTTGTCCAAGCATTGCCACCATAGACCTGTTCCGGTCTCCAACCAGGGTCCATGAGCTGCTCACCTTTTCGCTCTGGCTGGCCCGTCCTTCTTGGCTAGTTAAGCCCCCTATTTCCAATTCCTCCTTACACACCCCCCCACCCTATTATGGACCAAGGCAGGGATACATCATTGTGCTTCCCTACTCTCCCCCTTTCTCTTTACCGGCTAAATTCCTCAATTTTTTGCTTAAGGCCTCTGACTGCATCATCCAGGATAGCCAATGTGCTCATAACCCCTCTCTTGAAGGATAGGGTATAAATACTCTTATTTGTCCCCCCCCCTCCCGATTTCACCTCATGGTCTATATCCTTCTGCTTCTCTTTGAATGTGCCCTGCTTAGAAGAAGCCAGAAGCTGGTATAACAGGTTACGTATCCCATCCAGGAGAGACTCCAGCCAGGCCTTATCATTCATTATAGTGGATGCCAACAAAGAATTCATTAGTGTGTATTTGTTCCCCCGCTCGCTCTCTCTCTCTCTCTCTCTCCCAACTCCACCCCACTCCACCCCCTCACCTACCCCATCAGCCACAGCTACACCCATACCCACCCTAGCAATAACAGTTTCAACTGGGTCCACATTGGGGCCTTGCGAGGGTGACTCCGTAGTAAGGGAAATACTCTCTGGACAAACCTCTGCCACCAAACAGATATCCTTATTGCCTACATTGATAACATTTTGGGCTACAGACAAACCATGGTTCCATGTGTTTATATCCCCACAAAAATATCGCAATACAAATATATCGCCATATTTTTCCGGCTATATTGACCCATGGACCCTGCGGTGGACAGCCCTGCAACCCCCCCGCCCCCACAAAATATCCCCCCCAAAAATATTATCTATGGCGAGACAAACTGCCATATGTACGGTGATATTTTTGATGTGGATATTTTGTAGGGATTCCCAAACCACCACCCAGGTCCCTTTTTCCGTGACTTGGATCCTGTCTTCCAGGTTCCCCTCCATATTCTTTAAATACAAATCCCGAGAGAGTTGGGAGGTTGGCCGTTTGGCCCTTACAATCCTGACTGCGGGTTTAGGGGCTCTGGATAGTTTTCTATTTTTTTTAGTAGCCTTTCCCCAGACCCCCTTCTTCCCTAGATTTTCTTTTGATCATGCTGGCGAGGGTCTGGAATCTGGATAACTACAGTAACCATGACTACTCACGCCGTATATTTTACTGTCGCAAATAAAAAGTTACAAGGCAACTATATAACCATATACAGGTTAAAACAATGGGGGAATAGAATACTTAAAACAAATAAAAAATAGTTTGCTTTAACTTGCGAAAATGTTATAAAAAAAACCTATTATATGGCTTGGCCCTTTGAAATTTAGTTTAGAAAATATTTTGTTAATAAATAAATACAGTGATCACAAATCCTCACTCCTAAACTGCAAAACTGTACAGCAATGACAAAATGGCACATAAAAAAGACACATTTTGAAATATATTTAAAAGCTAAAGGACTAGACTAAACTAACCATTGGCCAATTAGATAGTTTAGCGCTATATTTTCCCCCTGCAAGAGATAAGCGAGGAGGGAGAATTCCCCTCTCCCATGCAGTCTGAACCAAATGTAAAAATGTGCAGAGGGCGGGGGGGCAAGAATTCAGTGCCACTAGACGGTGGAAGAGAAGGGTGAAGAAAAAAAACAATGTTCCCTTATCCGTATTCTAACGGTTCTGTAACTGTTTTGCAATTCTGTGACGTTTTTCCTGTCAGACTGGGAATGCCTTAGTCCGTCTCTCCCCTCCAGCCTGGGTGCTGGGTCCCGGGTCCTGGTATTGCTGTTACACTCCGTACGGCTCTACGAGACTCCTTTGCAGAGAGCGCCTTTGCACCATGGGATTGACTTTTCCTTTGCTGGGCAATGAATGAGGCTCCCGCGCACGGCACGCTACGCAGGCCGGACCAATCACAGCAAACGGCGAGCACGGTAAACACTATGTCCACGTGACCAAGTCAGTCTAAATGTTGCTTGATGGGAAATGGGAGAGCCTGTGACCGCCGGGGCTATATTTGGATGTTTGAGTGTATTAAAAAAAAGCTTAGACTTGTTACGGAGTGCAGCCTAACGATCCAATACAAGCAGTATGGGAGGGGTGGGTGCAGGCAGGCGGAGCAGGCGGGGAATCAACAAAATCAACAGATGAATTGGGATTTTGTTATTGGGCTATTAGGCTGGTAGGCCAACAGATTGGGACTTTCTTTCCCTTTTCTGCCGCCCCACCGCAAATCACCAGGAACCACTAAACGCACCACTAGTCCTCTGCACTGACACTACAAAGTCGGAGCTGTTCCCATTAACTGAAGGCACTGTTGAGCCAGAAAATCTATGCGGATTCTGGTAGGCTCAAGCTAGCTTCAAATATATGGGGGGTCATGGTATCACAAACATGAAAATTGTTGTATGACAGGAATCCTGAAGCTTCTCAATGCATTGGAAGTTAAATTAAATGTATGGTCCAAGTTCACGATGTCACTATACGGTAGGGTAATTTGTAACTGAGGAGGAATACAAGTTGATATTGGGAGATAACCCTGTCAAGAAATTGCAATATTTTAGAATGCGAGCAGCGTTGCGGAAGTGGTGGCTGTCGTTTCCCCAGGAGCCAGAGCCCTGCGACTGCATAGAGGTTATGGTTCTGGGATATGAACAGAGGGGGCTGATATCAAGACTATATGGGGTGGTACAGAACAGCATGGTCCAGCGCAACAACACGAGAGGAAAATGGGAGAGGGACATTGCAGCGAGTATAGATGAGACCGTGGCAGAGATAGTGCCGTCTAACTAAGAATGTTTCACTTAATGCCCGCTTATGGCTTATACAATTTAAACTATTAAATAGACTGCACTACACCCCAAAGGTAGCACGGCTTTCCCGGGGTGTGTCAGACAAATGTATGACATGCGAGGCAGAGGCAGCAGACCCAATTCGTATGTTTTCGTGCTGTTCAAAAGTGATACTATTCTGGCGGGAAGTTGCGGAGGCACTCCTTCCCCTTAAATATTTGTTGGGAGATATTGGAAAGTTTAATGTCAAAACATGTTGACTGTTCAACATGGGATGTGTTAGAGCAAAGAAGTGTATATTATTGCAGTGGAAATCCAATCGGCCCCAACACTACGTGAATGGCTCAGAGAATTGAACTATGTACACGAAAGGCAGGAGGCATATGTCCGAACAGTAGCAGCAATGAGTAAGCCTAAGGATATTTGGGGACCTTTCCGGGAGTATGTAAAAGACTGCAGTAAAATGTAATAAAATGTAACCGAATAACCAGATTCGTACAGATATTGTGTACCTGTAAGAAAGCTAACAATTGTATTGAGTAAGATTGACCGTCATGTACTACCTGTCTGCCTGTTACCTAAATAAAGTAAAAAAAAAATAAAAAGGTGATCGTTGGCATATTGATTGTATGTAACCCATATATGAATGTCACATACTTGAATGTCTGTTAGAATACTAATTAAACCAGACGTTGGTCACACACAATTAAAGGTCTAACTCTTTCTTGTTGACCATACTCTACACTGAGCGAACAATTGTGGGAGATATATTTTCTTGCATGTAGAATTAGAGGACAGGCACTTAAGCCCAACAGCCTTTGCCAGAGTTGGGCAATTAACACCAACAACCAGCACCTAAAATCAATTGCCCAACCTAAGCTGCATAAAATGCTCCAGTAGGATGGGGGAACAGAGAGAGCAAGAACAAGTTGGAGCAGGAGCTGGAATAGTGACAGTAGAATCCGAAGGAGAAGAGCACAAGGCTGGAAGTCCATGAGGAAGTTTGATCACTTAAAAGGGAAGTTCGCTCAGAAATGGTTTTATCCCAATCGAATGGGCATTTATTTTCAAGCATACTATAATCTGTCTTATTTTTGTTTTCCTCACATTAACGCATGCAAAAACGGCAGGTTGGGCGCCGCCATCTTGTGCTAATCTTATCTGTTGATACATTGCCCTAAGTTCAAGTGCCCTTGCGGCAAGAATATAGATTGCCCGGCCCTCAAACTGACATCACTAGACGCTTATGCCCCTTTTCACAACGCCAATCCACGTCTCATGTCAACGTCCTATGTGTGTGATCTATTGATGTGTCTCCATGAAAATGCCAAGGTGCTTCCTTCCTTAAAGTGTGAACAAACCCTTTCTGATCACACAGCTTTGGAGTTTCATTTTCCTTTGTGTCAGTGTATTTCGTTTCGAGCCTCCTTGACTTGTTTCTGCTCTGTTCAGCCATCTTCCTAGTTCGCCCTTAGGACAGGTACTTAGACTATCTGAACTGATTGAACTCAGTCGTTGCTTTTTATTTAAGCATGTTTTATATTATGTGCAAATGTCTTTGCCTAACCATATTTAAATTGTACTTTTGCGAGGCTTATTTTTTACTGTGTAAATGCGAAATGTCATTGTTTGTGCCTATTGTTCATGTCTTTACACTGAGTTTTTGTAACATGGCTGTGTGTTCTCTTCTCCTTTTAACAGTAGTTCTTGTAAACCAATAAACACATTCTTATTTTTATGAATTTTGATTTTGGACTTCTTCAATAATCGGGAACTATGCAACAATACAACCATACCTGTACAAGCCCGAATATTCAGAGGAGGAATTCACTGAAGGAGAAAGAAGCGGAAACGGATGAGTCATGATGATCAATCACCGAAGCCTGAACCCAGTCACATGGAAGAGGCCTCCACCTGGTGTATCTGCGATGGTTGCGAGGTTATGCCAACCGATGTGGAGAACTGCTGCTGAGAAAACTCTGGATGCTTGGCCTACATAACCAAAGAAGACACACCACCATTATGCTATGTGTTACCGAGCTGCATGACTTCAGGGCAGCCTGCCTCACAAGATCTGGGTTGCAGATTATGGTACTTAGGCACGAACTTCAAGCAGCAGTTTGCCCTCGTAATCCAAGTAATGAGTATGTTTACTCTAGCCCTGATGTATGTTTGACAACTGAGACGGTTAACATTTAATGTTGTTTTCCTACATCATTGTAATTTCTATCGATCACCAAAGAATGTTTATTTTTTTTCTGTAATTTGAAGACATTTATCGTACCAATGTAAAACCAGAGTATTCATCACTATATGTAATGTCCAAACAATTACGTTTCGTTCACTTTGAACATTTAAAACCATATTTCCTTGGGTCCCAAACTATTCTTGCTTCAATGAGCGTTCACATTTCTAATTTTTCGATACTTCAAATAGTGTTTTAAACTAAATAAGTACAGTTATCTGGTTCATTCTAGTAAAATATTTCTTTTTCTCTTTCACAGGTGGTACAGGCTTGTGGCCAATCGTGCGTTTACATGGTGGGTTCATGGAAGGCTTGGATTCCTCATTCGACGTGTAATGCCTGCCTGTGTCGTTAGAGCACAATTCCCCAGTGACGACGGACAGTACAAGGGATTTTTACGCACAGTACCGCAACCGCATCAATACAATTTGGAGTTTGTGCCATCTACATTACCAAAGTAAATAAAACAGAAGAGTTTATATGAATAGTTGTAGTCAACAACACGTCCAACAGTCTAGGAGGTTCATGAAAGGAGTTTGGTGGCGTTTTGCGATTGACTCATGCCTTTCCATCCCCCTCCAGTATCAATGGCAGTTCGCACCGATGACCGTGCACTCCCGAGGGGGCTGAGTGCATGGGGGACGTTCAAGGTGTCAAACATCCTGTACACCTCAAAGGGGTCTACTGCACTGAGACCATTGTCCACAGTGCCTCCCGAGACCTGATGTCTCCAGACTCCCCTTTGAAGACCCCGTCCCAGCAATCAACATATGTATGTATCCCTTGAACATTGTTCCGGGCCTATTGTGCTCGCCTCACGCCTATCCATCCCCCTCCATTATCAATGGCAGTTCGCACCTATGACTATGCGCTCCCGAGGGTATGAGGATGTCAAACATTGGCTTCAAGGCTTGGTGGGTGTCAACGAACATGTCACACATTCACATACGCACCCACTTTTCTAAGCCTTTATAAACACCTTGATAGTTCACATCTGTGCAATCCACAAGGTATATCGCCATCTATCTACTTGTTACCAGGCTTGCTCAGTCGGCTCCTCTGTGTGTCCAAGTAAGGGTTGGTCAACTGTTATGTAATTTCATCGATCGCTGCTCGTAAGGTTTGTATTGTTTTATACCCAATGTACCCCTTATTCTCATTTTAATTTATCTCAAAGAGTTCACCATTATCGAACATGTTATGTATTTTCTATCCCTGGAATTGGCACATTTCATTGCAGAGCATTGTATCAGAATGTAATGTTTTATAGTCCATATTTTCAACGCATGTTTTCTTTTGGTGGCTCAAAGTTTATTGAATGGACTAGTAATGCGTTACAATTTGAGGTATAACAATGAGTTCTGACTTATTTGATCGTTGTGATAATTAGACACTGTTATAGAGTTTAAAAAAAAGTTTAAAACAAAGTTTAAAAGCAAAGCTATGTGATCATTGCTTGGCTCAAAGTGATACTTTATTAATTTTAATAATTATTTATATTTCCTTAACAGATCTTACGGACATTTCAAGAATGCCTTCTTGTATCATTTTTGATTGCCCTACTGTGACCCATGTCATAACTACTGGTACAGTCCTGCATGTATTCCCAAAGGATTTAGATTTAATAAGAAGATGGCTTTCAAATTGCGCATTTCCATTGTCTGAAATTGAAAGCAGAGCCAAGGATGTCTTGGAAGACATGAGGGGAAATTGCTTCTGCATCAGGAGCATGTACTTCTCAAACGATAAGATTAAAGCATCCCACTACACTAAAAAGCATCACCCCAGACGCCTTTGCAAATTACTTTCCAATGCAGTTCCAACAAAATCTCAGCACATGCTGGCTCCGGTGAATAGTGGACGAAGAATGTATGTATGTATGTATGTATGTATGTATGTTGGTATATAAAAAGAGTGCTTTCTATACATATGCCTTCAAAATGATCTTGCAATCTAATGAATTAGTGTGGGGAAAAGGTAACATGACGACCGTTTTGACTTCTTGTGGAATATTTACATCAATTTTATATCACACAAGTTGCGCTAGCGACTCAACGCACTGTACTTATAAAAATGTTCAATTTAGACAAAGTAGTCATTCCCGACTTTAATTTCTTTTCATTTGTTAGTTAACATGTCTTTCTTTACGTAGAGCTCACTGATGGAAGTACAGACCATCACCAATGAGGAAACCACAGACATGTCGATTATCCCAATGGTGAAGCCAAGCTACGTACACGTAGTAATGTTTTTGAGCGTTGGATGTGGTCAAATATATAATGCTAATATACCCTTTTCAATTGGACTTTTCTCTGATTATATACATAAAGTCAGTCAAACAAGTTTGTTCGGATATATAAAAAATCCATCAAACGACAGAGAAAAATAGTGTTATACACATTCAAATTCATAAAAAGTATCTGAAATTCCATAAAAACAGAATCGATAAACATTCACACAAAAAAAGCAGGATACAATGGAATTGGGTTGCACATCATTTCATATACAGTAGCCCAATAAAAACCAATAAGAAGTCCAGCAATAATAAAAAGCACAAACATTAAAAATCACTTCCTCAGAGATTATAAAATACACGTTGCTAGCTTCCAGCGCCCTGAAGTTTTAACAGGCTGTTTCTATAATACATCGCTCTTTTCAAAAACATAAGTAAAGCCCAGGCTGTGTATACTGTATCAGCACTCCAGAGGAACACTAGTGCTTCTTTATAGGAATGGATCTCCGTCTTCTTGAGGGCAGGAATCCAGGGTGCTCTACGAATACCTGCATAACCTATGCAAAAAAACAGTAGGTGGGCCAAGTCTTCACGGGTATGGCCACAAACCGGGCAGCCCGCGAAGTCAGGAAAACCTTTCCACTTATAAGTATTCCCTTGCAACCGAAGGGAATCAAACCGTGCCCTCGTTATCAGCCACCTGTCTTTTTTTTATAAGGACTCCATATTAAATACGGTTGTATTCCTGCTAATACTAGTGTGAAATTGGCCGGATTTGTGGCCATACTCCATGAGTATTCTTTTCCTCACTGCAATCCCGCCCAAAACTGTTTACGTGCCCCCTCCAACTTGGTTATTAATGAAGCAGGCGGAAAAAGGACACTAAGATTAACCTCCCCCAGAATCCTGGAGATGTAAGCAAGCCAGGGGAATTTTTGCCATCCAGCTCTGCCCAACACAGTCCGAATAATAAAGTGGCAGAGAGAGGCATGTTCATTGGCCCACAGCCGAACCCAAAATAATAGTGGAGCCAACGCCCACTGGTCCTCCCAAAACTCCACACCCAATTCTGTGCGTTGCTATTCCAGAAGCGCAGGACTGGAGCCCCAACAGTTTTTTGAAAAATGTGCTCTCTTTACAATGGATTTCGGCTGCGTTCTGGAAGCCCCAAATGGGTGCGCCATACATAGTGACTGCCACAGTTTAGGCACCGTAGATCTTGATAATAACATCCAGTGGCTGCCCCCTACACTTTGACATACATCTGTACAGACCTCCTAGTTGCTGGCTCATCTTTGCAGCTTGTTTAACCACAAGGGCCCTGCCGTTTAGTGCTTCTGAGAAACTAATTCCCAGATAGTCGAAAACCTTAACTCTGGGTATGATTTCTCCAGCACAGAGCATCGATTTCATGGGCACTGAACGTTTTCTACCTACACAGGCCATCGCTGCTGATTTTTTTGGTGTTTATTTTTAGACCCAGATTGCCCACGAATGAAGTGTAAGTATTAATCAAGCCTGTAATGGCCTTGGTGTTCTAGCTAGCAGGACTGTATCATCAGCATAGGCCAATACTGGAAAGCCCCCCCCCCTCCCCCCAAACCAAAAAGTCAGCAGGAATGTTAATGAGGTCCTGTGAAAGGCCATTAATGGGGGCATAAAATAAAGGAGCAAGATTCATCGTCTATTACTATTCAGGAGTCAACATCAACATTACTCGCCTATCAAGTAATTATTTGATACTAATCCTTTATATGCGACTGAACAATACATGCATGTGGCCTACTTCAAATTTAAACCTATTTGAAGATTATGTATAATATCCGTTATTGACACAAAGTGGTGTGTATGAGTGTCTCCCAATATGGACCATTGTCTGTATCTGATGTTTTTTCTTTTTAAATTTTCTTTTACATCGGTATTAATACAATTACTATGTTCTAGGGGGATGCTGGAACTTCGACAATCCCTTTCGCATTTAAAACTGGTTCGAAGTATGCATAGTTCGAATTTGCATTACATTGGTAGTTGTGGATCTACTTTATTTGGTTTGAAATTAACATCAGTGTTTTATTTTTCAAAAAATGTACAATACTGTTAGAAAAGTGCAAAAAATTCATTCAACAACCTTGTTGTATTCATCACCCAAAGACCTGCAATAATGAAAGTGAAACCTCCACAAAAACATACTATGAAACTGAAATGCATGTAACCTTTCACTGTACTTAATGTTTTCTATTTTTGTTAATAACATTTAACTTCCTACCCAAAGCAGAATACATTAAAGAAAACATTACAGTACAAACTAGTTTGGGAGGCAACATTTTAATCACTGTGTTTTGCAGGATGATCACATCAACTCTGTGACTGCAAAGTGTTCGACGTTATCTTGCATAGAATCTTCTTATTTTTTTACAATTACTAACCTTATTTCCGGTCGACAATTATTTAAAACCACTTTGTCGAGTAGTACTTTGTGAGATTAAAGATTCTGCAATTAAATATGCTTGTCAATTTTATTTTTTAATGAATGTTTTGTCCAAGAATGTACCACTGAAGCGGTTGAAATTGAATAGACACATAGACCAGAGGTATACAAAACATCTGAAATATAATTTATCCCCACATCTGATTGGCATTGTAATTTTTAATGTGTTGGAATGTTTAACGTGCGTAAAGTAGGTTCTATTTGTAGATATGTACATATGTTTCTATGGAAAATTAATTAGCTGGTTTTAAACAATGTATAAATGTTTTTCTTTTATCTTGGTCTTGTGGTCGGCTCATCAAAGTCCACTGTTTCAAAGCAAATAAAGAAAACGAGGTTGAAGAAGAAACCAGTTTGTTTAGGAGACGTTTTTAAGCAGATATTTTGCTGATATGTTTTTAGTTGGTCAATCGTATCTTCTGTATGTGTGCTATAAATTGAGCATGTTTTTATCTCAATCTGTTAGAGGCCCAGGAGGAAGAGTAGCATAAAGACTCGGACAACAACAGAATCTAATGATGTCTCTTACCAAACAGATGTCACTATGGAGCAACTACTTTTTGAGGCACAGCATGGTCCAGTCAAGATTCTGAGTCGTGATGCAGATGTCCAGTGCCCGGGTATATGAATGTAGTGTCACCAGCGAGCCAAATAAAGTAACCTCTGATCATTGCAAAACGTCGCCTAGATGAAACTGAAGACACTGTAACGCTCACCTGATTCCCACGGAGGCGCGGGTCTTGGCAGGAAGCTGTCTGTGACTCAAAGTGATGTGCAGGACTCGATTGGCTTCTGGGGTCGAACCTCTTCGCACTGTGTGTCGGACTCGAAGAGTGAGGTTTCTGCAGGTGAAAGAATATGGGGGTTAATGGTCTGGGTAGTTGAATGTCCCTCTCTCCCTCTCTCTTCCCAGCTTTTTCGTAGAGCCCCCAGGTCAACGTGCTCACCTTATATAGGTGAATGCTGGGCTCTCCATCTGCGTCTGGTGCAGGGTGCCGTTGCCAGTTCCTTCACTGGTGAAACATAGGCCTCTTGAATTCAGAGGATGGTTACCGTCGTTGTCTGCACGAGCGGTGAGTTTCTGGACACCTTTTGTCTGTATTGTCTTTAAATGCGTGGCACGTTTATATGCAGACTCTATATAATGCTTTTCCCTTATGTATTGCAGGGCTCTTGAGATGGAAGATGAAGTAAAGCGCCTGGAAGTTTGTAAGTATGGCAAGCGCTCTAATTGTCTCTTTCCTTGCAGCTTAGTTCGTGTCAAAGAGACGCCGGAGTATTTGCAGGCGTTTTATTGCGACGAGCGGGATGGACGTAAGTAAATACCTGCTTAATGTCTTTTCTTTTGCCTTTCAGATGTTGGTTTGCAGCGCCGGAGTCCGCGGAATGCCAGTAAGTTGTTAACGATGCTTTGTCTTTACAGGCGGCGATGCAGAACGAAGAAATCTGGAATCCACAGCGTGCCGGTAAATATGGCAATACTTTTGCCTTTGCAGGTGGAGATGCGGCGTGACGAAGCGGCTGCAGCCGATGGATCAGGTGAGTAAGTGCTGCGTGTAAAGTTCGCCTTGCTAACCTGTTGTTTCTGTTCTTTGCAGGTGCAGATGATGTCTGGATACTGAAATGGTAAGTAGATTCTTGCAGGTCCAGGATCAGAAGAAGAAAAGCCGGAGCAGACTCGGTGAGCGTTCTGCTGCAGATGCAGAATAACGCGAAGCACGCTTCATCCATCGGGTGTGGTTTAAATAGCCTTGGGGTGATGAGGCGTCTTCTTCCACGGCCCCGCCTAGGTAAGAAAAGAGTTCCAGTTTCCAGAAGAGTTCCAGTGCTGTACCCAGGGAGTGGAGCTGCCCCACCCAGGTAAGAAAGTAGTCCCTGTTCTTAGATAGCTTCTAAGTGACTGGTAAGTAAGCAGCATGGTCTGCTGCAGGTAGGTCCACCCAAGCATCCTTACACCTATTATGAGCCCGGCGCTTCCAGTGCCGGGACCAATGGTTTTGATGAGCCTGGTGCCACTGGCGCCAGGACAAGGTCCAAAAGGTCCCAGTGGGGACCGACTGGTGCCTAGGATTAGGGGCCTGCTTCCAAGGACGTTGGGCTGGTCCTGGCTCCTTGGAAGCAGTGATCATGACAGACACAGAATATATATCAGAAATTGTTTGCAGAACCGATGACACATTCTACACCCTCTAAAAAATATCTACCGACGAAACATTACATTATCCTAGTTTATCAATTCATGCAAAAAATCTCGCAGCCCGAAATAACTAAAGCATCTTCGCAATTCATTCAAGATTCTGCTCATGATCTTAACTTCAGTATTCCTACTTTGGGGGAGTTGTCCACCACCATCAAATCGCAAGCCACAGTACTGCAGGACAATTGGCTTTTAAAGGACCAAAAATACATTGTATTCGACTGCTGCCTGCGAGAGATTATACATATGATTAAATAAGATCATAAATTGCATAGGATATGTTGGGAGCCATTGGTGAATTTTACTTGTGTAGCCAAAGGCACCAACCTGAAAATCCAGGCAAGCTGTGTCCACAACCAAAACACATTTTCATGGTCAGCACAACATGTTCCTGCTGGAAATGTACTTTGTTCATCTGCTTTGCTGTTCAGTGGATTAACGTTCAGTAAAATGTACATTTCTGTCAGTTTGTGGTACTTGAGTTCCTTGCTAAAACACAGTGCTAAAAATATCAGAAGGATTTCTTGTTCCCCGCTGTTAGCAAGGCCTGGAAAAACAAACGGATATCAATTGACAGTACACTTGCTGGCAAAAAGAGTCATGCTTGCTAGCGACAGACAGTGTGACAGTCCAGGATTTTCAGCTAAATACTGCACTTGCCACTTTCAAGACATGGAAAGTAAAAGAATAGTGAGTTTGGTCATTGTGCAGGTGTCTGAAAGCACCTAGTCTGTTGCTATGGAGAAACTTGGTTTCATTAAATCAGTCGAACGTCTGGAATCCAGGGGAATTCAAATAGACCCAATAGCCATTGACAGGCACGTTGGGATAGCCAAGGCGAGAACAGTTCCCACACATACAGCATCAGTTTGATGTATGGCATGATGCAAAATCAATTTCTAAAAGAATTGCAGCTGCTGGTAAAGGAAAAGGGTTGAGAAATCATTTTAAAGTGGTCTCAGCCTATTAGTTACCATCTTTGGTGGAGCTCAAAAACCTGTAATGGATCTGTATGAATTCTACTTGAAAAGTGCTGTTCATTGATGCACCATTGTTCCAACATACACTATTGGAGAGAAAACTAACATTTCCACAAATGTGGACATGGACCTTTTGACTAAGGAGCAGGAGCATAAGAAGTTGTTGGTGTCAGCTTCCCCTCCTCACGCAGCACTGAAGAAAATTGTGTACGACAAAACGCTTTCAAGAGACCTGAAGGGACTTGCCGAATTCTGCCACACTGGAGATTTAGAGGTGCCTAAAGTACATTATATGTGCCTAAAGTACAGGCCAAAAATGTTGCATTTTGGCATAGACGGTATGAAGGCCAGAGCGAGACTGGCTATACTTGCGCACACCAAGAACATCGGTAGAAAACAAGCAAGAACTGCAGGAACCTTCGGGATGCTTCGTTACCACATGGGGTTTACAAAATGAAGCAAACGGTGGGTGGCCAAGCCAATATTGCAGGAAATGAATTTTGAATTTGTGAAAGATCTGACAATGACTGTGCTTGCCATGCATGCGCTTTGGAATGGCTCCAGAGTTTGTTTCCAGGGCCCAGACTATGCCACACAACATTGCAAAAGAGGCTTCTCCTCTAAAACTTGAACTTGTTCAGAGGTTCACTTACAGATTTAATTGATCTGTCTTTACAACTTTTGTCAGAAGCAAGTTTCAATATGTTACCCAATGCTTGGACACTGTATTGATAAAAAAAAAGTAATAGTATAACACTTGCAGTGGTAATGTTCAATAATGTATTTTATGTAATCGCGTTAAATATGTATAATGGTTTTATTTTACCATCCCTTTCTTTATATTGCTTTTCCTCTGTCATTGTATATATATTAAAACCTAAAATGTCAATGTGATTATTTGAAATATGTGCCTTTATTTCGAAATCATGGAAAGTTTTTGGGGATTGAAATTCTTGAGATATATGCTTTTCGATTCTCTAAATCTTTTTTAAAAGTGTGTACAATGTTCATTACGACAAATCAACTTTAAATAATGCAATAATGTCTTTCAATATTGACACTGTACGAACAATCGCTGCCCGGCCTGCCCATCGCTGACACCAATGTCAATGCTGCTTCCAGGCAGACTGTCACAGACATCCTCTTTGTTGCTCCCTCTCCTATGGACTACCTACATGGTCTTTGCCCCCTCCCATTTCTCTTTGTCACCCATTAATAGTAGCACCAGATGGGAAGTACTCTTGTCTATCAGAATGGACCTCCCTGGTTGACCCCCCCTGCAATCCCTGGCAATCCCTGGCACTTGCACTCATGGCCTCCCGTTAGCAGTCGCTTTGCCCCTGTTGCTGTCTCCCCCACTCCACCCTTGTACCCCTTTCACCTGCATGCTCTCCTCTTTACCCTGAACTTCCCTTCCCTTACTAGCACTCCACATTTAGCCAACCAGCACTCACACCCACACCTCTTACTCGCATATTAAAGCACTTGCACTATCCAAATTTTAAGTAGGTAGGACCACTATTATCTTTATCCCTTGCCCCAAACTACCCCCACACCGCACTTGTCGGTCTTGTGGTGCCTTGAAAGACCATTAGATGTATAGACGCATTACAAACATCCCAAAAATACATTAACATAAATAAAATTCAAACAAGGATCGACAGAACAATAACCATTAGTTGTGTGGTTGATATTAATCGTACAATCTTACCAGGCAGAAGTCGTAGGGGCGCTAGCGTTTGTACACTTTAGCCCAAATGCATTAGCACACATTTTCATCGACCATTTGCTTGCAATTTACCACCGGCTATTGCCCTGGTTTGGTTCACATGTACATGGTAGATCATTTATTTACCATTCATGTTACGCAATACACAAGAAGTTGGGGGTGTGCACTTGATGGTAATTGATCTATGGGGACCACCCTCGAACAACTGAGCTAAAGACACTCAGTGCACTTGACAATTATTGTACAGACATATGGCCCATTGTTCTAAACTTTGATGCACAATTCCAATCATGGAAGCATAGGTAACCTCATGGAATGTCATCTCTGGATATGGCAATGCAGAGGTAATAAGTATGCCCAATAAACGTTTTTTTTTCTTTTTTATCTGTACGAAGTAGAGGTGCGTTCCTCCTAAAGTGAACATTTTCTGAAAGGGCCATGGAAAGTGGTGAAAAGGGTGGCATCCCAGATGCGCACATTCAGATAGTAATCGAACAAAGGCGTATGTGCCTAATTGCCTCATCGGGACACCTGTACCCTCTGCCCACCCTCTTTGGGCACTCTAACCCAACCATCTAGTGAGGCATAAAAACTCAGGGTCATCTTCGACTCTGCTCTCTCCGTCACCCCAAACATCATGGACCCTACCAAGAAGTCCCACTTCCACCTCCTCATAAGCATTCTTCCTTTTCTCACCTTGCCCCAGAAGCCAATGTGTCCGGAGCTCTGGTCCTCTCCAGGTTGCACTATTGCAACAGCCTCTTTCTCAATCTCCCTCTTTCCTCCATTCGCCCCCTCCAGCTAATCCAGAATATGGCTAAAAGACTTATCTTTGCCCTCAAGCTCAGGCATTGCATCTGTCCAGCCCGCAAATCTCTGCACTGCCTCCCGGTGCCTGCAAGAATCTAATTCAAGACCCTCTTCATCATCCACAAGGCCCGCTTTCGCATCATCCCTCTTTCACTTCACCTCTGATCACCCCACTGCCGCTGAGACCGGTGGCCTGATCATCATGAATCTCCCAGGATCCCAGCAATACCAGCAACCCTCCACTTCACTGCCATGTGGTCCCCTGCTTGATGGCTCACATACCAACCTAGATAGCCGCATGTACTAGCACTGAGCCCGAGGTTCTCCTCCTTGGCTCCCCTTAGCACTTCCCTCCCAGACCCACTCCAGCACTTGTCCACCCCTCTACTCCTCCTTTCATCCCCTTCACCAGCACATCTTCACAATGCACTTGCACGGGCAAATGCCACCAGGCCGAGTAGGACAACAGTAGTTTTGCCATTGTTCTTATTCCCCATGTTCTGTTCACATCAGGCATTGTGGCGCTATTGAAGCACAATTCTGTTGTGTAAAGCGCCTTACAAATGCTCAATAAAATAAAAACGATATAAATACACCACATTGAATTCCTGGCTACCAGAAATGGTCCCTTCAAGTGCGACAAAGGATAGACACACAATAGGTATGAGTACACAGTGTTTTAAAGTCTCACCTTGTGGTGTGTGTGGATTCTTGACATTAGAATAAACACATAGGAGACCTATGTAGTGTGAGCACGCAATCTCACCCAGTATCGCCCGATGGTACACTGGCTGCTTCAAGTGCGCAAGTGAGCATGAATGGACATGCAGGAATTATAGTAAAAGGGGTACAATGTATTGCAGAAATGTACGTAGCAAACAAACAAAATCAAGGGTCAGTTGGTTTGTAGGAGACTATGCGCAGGGGTATGCTTTGGGTCATGTGAGAGCAGGATGATCGAGAAGGGGGTATGGATCTCCTATTCTTACAACGCAGAGATCGCCTCATAGGTTAAAGCAATACATCATTTTCTGGTGTGTTATCCTTCTCCTGTTATGGTACATATTGTAAATCGCTGTTTTAACTGTCCTTAGTTTGCTAAACCACGTATCCGAAGCAATTTCTTATGCTGTATCTTTTTTTTTTTTTTTTTTTTGGCTTTCTTTCTCCAAAACGTAATCTACCCCTCGCTTGGTTAGATCACTGAATGCAGGCTGGCATTATTTGTCCTTGAATGAAACTCAGTAATAGTTTGAAGTACATAATGTATTGTCTAGCCACAAAGAATTGATAACATTGACTATATTGAAAGTGGTTGAACTACGGGCACCTGTTAGTGACCCTATTCTGCCCAAGAAGGCTATATTATCATCAGATACAAGTGAACGGGTCAGTAGAACAAGCATGCCCCCTTACAACTCATTTTAAGAACACAGATCATATGGAAAACATCGGGTCTCACACCTTAGTTGTTGTACTACTTTTCATTTAGATTTGGAACATATATATATTCACTAGTTGTATACTGCACAGAACACCAATTTGTACACATAGAGCAATATAGATTGCAAAACATACATCAGCAAGTTAAATTCCTTGCAATAGCATACATAGAGTCAACACTATACATATTCTACTGTCGATGTCAAGCACGACAGGCGTCCTATCGCGTAAACAAGTGCAATGGATATATACGAACAACAATTACAGACAGTGAAACCATTAGTAGCACTGTGATTAATGTCTACACCATGGTGTTTCGGCCTTTTGTAGGGGCTAGAGTCTAGCCATGTTCTTTTAGGGGTCTTCGTCAGGACAAGGGAGACTGTGCCGTCTAGGTGTTCGGTGAATGCTGTGAAAAATGAATGGAGCAAAAGGAGGGTGTGTGCTATAGGGCGTTATTTACAAAAAAGTGTGATTAAATCACCATATTGTTTACAAGCTATCCCATGACTGGACGTGGATTACCATGTGGAGCAACGTTTGTGCCACAGGAAGATGTGTAGGTCCGGAGAGATCTGGTGTCTCTTAGCGTTCACCTATATTGAAAGTAGACATACAAAACTTCAGTTTCTATTTCTGGCATCTGTTGGTTAGAGAGGTTGTTCTGCTTGACATCGATAGAATGGAACACCCTGAAATGATGTAAGCGTAACTTTGTATAATAGTTGGGCGATTGAAAATGGCATGTGTGCTGTGCGCTTGATGACTAACATTGTGCGTTATGTTGAATATTTATACTGCATGCTATAACAGCCCAAGTGTTGCACATGCGGTTTGTTGTGCCTTTCGCAATCACATATTCTGTGCAGAGTTGTGGGTTGTTAGGTGGCCTATATTGCGGTGATGACTCCTCCTGCACCCACAACCTGTGTTCAGGCTAATGATGTCTACACTGCTTTGTCCCATGGCATATCCCAGTGTGCAGCCACCATCACATCCCTAGGCACCATTAAGGCAGGGGGCAGGACCTTTTCACTGTGCCGTTGGGCTCCCTGGGACCTAGGGGGTTATTTGTTCACTTGCTACTCTTTCCACTTTAATTATAATGCCCTCTGTCTGTGGTTTAACCTAAGTTGTTCCTATCTCTGTCCTTAGTTTCAGGTAGGAACTACCATGGGAAATGGGTGCACCCGGGTCTCCTTCCCATTCAGTGGTCTGACTACTTCTGTGCACTTCCCTGCATGTCGTGGTGTGATCTACTCACCCGTCTTGACTTCTGTGTTCATTCCATGTGGTGTGGATGTTGCTCATTCGTTTTCATCCAGTACTAAATTCTAATGTAACTTGTTAGCATATTGAAATATATGAAATACTGAAATATATTCTTTTATACTGTCATTTACATAGCTATATTCTAACATTCTGCCCATGCCATAGTTTACAGCTCCTGTCTGATGGATTCTTCAATCGACGTTTGACGATAATAATCAACAGCGCTTCTGTGATTAACATTATGTGGGACGATCGCCAGGGACCAATATGTCCCTTAGCGGTCGCAGCAATAAGGAGCGCTTATTATGTGAAAACGAGCTGATGTGAAGGAGTGGCGCTGACTCCTTATCTTCTGACTAATGGAACACGATGTATGTTTGAAAAAGAAATCTGTGATGGTACCCAAGGACAAAAGGAAGCGAGAAAAAATTAAACCAGAGGATTAATCGATTGCTGAACGCAATCAGCGCTTCATGAGGAACTTATATAAAACAGTCGAAGCATGCGATGTTCGCAAGCTATATCCTCTATTGGCTAAATATCTAAAAATCTTCATGGACATAATCTATTTTAAGCGCTATGTGAAAAATAAAGGTACTTGTAACATTGCAGACTATTGTTGTTTTCTTCAAAATAAATGTTTTCTTCTATTTGTGAAAAGAAACAAACGTTTTGCGCTGTGATAGGATGTGTGCGTTTATCTTTCTGGTTCTGCATTAGGTAATGCTATGGCGTGGGTGATAACAGGGTACGTTTGGCTACGCTGGCCACAAATGTCATGAAAATAGGTGGAGCATATCGTTTGGACAAGTGATGTCAGTTTGAGGGGCGGGCGATCTTTATTCTTGCCGTGAGGGCACTTGAACTTAGGATGATGTATTAGCGGTAAAGATTAGCACAAGATGGCGTCACCCAACCTGTTGTTTTTGCATGTGTAAATGTGAGGAAAATGAAGGTAAGATGCAAAGGAATTATTTTTAAGATTGATTACAGTATGCTTAAAAATACATGCCCAATCGATTGGAACAGTAACATTTCTGAGCGAACCTCCCCCTTGAAGGCATGCCGGGACAGAACGAGATTTCACCTGCAGGTTCTGAGAGAGTCCTGTGTTCACATACCCTGCTTTGCGTGGCTGCACTGAGGGAGATGTGCTGGAAGGGAAGGTCTTCCCAGGTGCAACTAGTGGCTGAAGCCCGAGGCCCATGGCAGGAAGCAAGCCAGGGGGCACAGGAATGCAGGAGACTCCAAGGTAGTGTAGCCGGACTGGAAACATCCGTGCTCTAGCAGGGTGTGGGTCCCGAGTATGCCTGAAGCCTAGAAGCAGAAGTGTGCAAGTTGAAGCAGCCCGCAACCTCAGTATACCTGAAGCCAGTGAGTGAAGCTTGACTCTTGCAGGTAGTTGTTACCAGCTCTTAAGTGGCTTGCGTAAGAGCAATAGCAAGTAGAAGTAATTTGCCATTGTGAAAACTATTCTAAATGATGGAAATGCATCACACGCACTTCTAACATCAGCAATAGTGCTCGCATATAAAGAAAAGCTTTCCTTTTTCCTTTCTTGAGCGTTTATCCATTACCTGAGTGGTCGCATGTCTCCAATTAAAAGGAATACGTTTTGGAAAGTCTCTGAACATTTGAAAGCTGACTTTTGCAACTTCTTACAAGGTCATATAAGAACAAAAGAAAGGTTGCCTGTGACCAATTATACGTTCCCGACCAGAGTAAAAGTATCTCTGTGTTACTTTATAGCAGTACTGACCCTTACCAAATACTAAAGTACAATTCTACATTAAAGAACAGTTGTGTATACCTAAAACTGTTTTCTTTTGAAGACTGAACCTTTTAACTTGAACGAATATTCTCTTGAAGTTGTATTCTTTTTTTTATTATTGAGAACAATCAGTACCCATGCCAAGAGGCAAACCCTTTCTATGCTGAAGCAGACCCTGTTTGAATCATTCCATCTACAGGGTAAAGTTGTTAAAGGTCCAGTGGCCTCTTATACATGTGAAACATTGTTCTTTGAAGTTGGAATTTTGGTAGTCCAGTTTCAAGATAGCTACTGGAACCAAGAAGGTGTACACAAAGCTGGGGAAGGGAGCTTGGTGCTTGTAAAAAGATCAAACCAATAACCTGTGATGCTAAGATTGTTGAAGTGGGGAGAGAGTCCGTTTGGAAGCAGAAGCAGGTTTCCCTTGTAGCAGTAAGGCAGACAGAAGAGGCAAAGAGGCTTCTCTTTTCTGGTAACCCAGAAAAGAAGAGTGCCTTGCCTACCTGTGGGGGTAAAAACATCTTGTATTTAAAATGCCTAAATATTTTTGCATACAAAGTTGAAGTACCAGAACTGTGGTTGTGTATGATACTATCAGCAGATGTTCTATAGAAGTTGGTTGAAATAATGGCATACTGTGGAACCAAGGAGTTTTTCACAGTAGTAGAAGGGTGTTTTTTAAGGGGTGAACAACAACCCAACAAGAAGCATCCTGCCAATTATACCAGATGTACTGCAGAGGGTATGAAAATGTTGTAGAACAAACAGGGGCTAATCTAATTTCTAACTTGCGTGAAAACAATCCTGGAAGGAAGACATCTAGGTTTACCATTGGTACTATTTCCTTGGCTGAAATTGGAAAGGGATCTTTTCAACTGGAAGCTGGAGAACTGTTACCAGTGGATTTTTGTTTGGTGAACTTTTATTTCCCTTGAAACTTACAAGAACTTTTGTTTTGTTGAACACTTGGGGAAATTGACTGAACAAACTCTGGAAGGGATTTATCCAGGATAGGTGAAGGTCATCCAAATTATTGGTTGTTTGTTATTCATTTATTTATGCTGTGGACCATTTATGTTCTATGTTTTGTTGTTTAGTGTGTGGGCCAGTTTGTTTCTGTTAGGAGAGATTCCCTTAGTTTGTAGACTAGTTTTCACGACATTCATGTTGATAACAGAGTGGTCCGTTTGGAAGATTTGGAATACACTAAACCCTTTCCTTCTTATTAAATAGGTGAGAAGTGAATAGAACCTCACGCTAAGACTGTTGCAGTTCTCCACTTTGTAATACTGACCCCTAACAGGAACTTGGAATATTCGTCCCTTCTCCCCAGTGTGGAGTCACCCCCTTTGAGGCTAGGCAGATAAGCCCGATAAGCAAATCCCTCCCTAGGGGTGTGAGCAAGCGGGGCCTTAATGGGAGTTACTACCCTCTTGGGGACAAGGACTCCCGTCTGATAAGGAACTTCTGGTCCAGAACATATTATCCACCTACATGGGATTCGGAAAGACTGTTGTTAACTCTGGTTTTGACTCAATGAATAGTAACATTTCTTCAATCTCTTTGCCTTCAGTTAATGCTGGATCTCGCCTGAACGCCACAGTCAAAGAAGGACACACCCTGTTTGTTTGTGATCACGTACATAAAAACACAAGGAACTTTGAATCAAGGAGAGAGACTCCTACGCAGAGGCAAGCCTCTGACGAGAAGATGTCCTGGAGGGGCAGAGACCGGCTAGACCACAGAGCTGGTGGTGGCATGGAGAACTAGCAAATTCCTAGCCAGATGCCGGAAGGCTGGCTTCCTGACTGACCTGAAAAGCCAAGGTTGGGAAAGGGACAGAGATGAAAAGCAACCGTCTTGCCTGGTGGCGTGACCACACAGAAGCCGTGGTAGTGCTGGGGCCCGATAACCGACACTGAGGCCAGATTGCAAAGGAGCACACAAATATCCGAGCTCCGCACGAGAAGTGCATTAGCTGCCGAGCACCAGAATTGAAGCAAACGCTCCAGAGGAGGTAACACTATGGAGAGGCACGAACACCGATAATCAAAGCTGGAAAAGCCGCCAAGGTTACAGGAGCTGGATAAACCTGAGTGTGCAGACGTCCTATGTCAAACAACTTGAAACAAGGCTATTAGAGGCCCATAGGGAAACTGGGCGACTTTAACATTCGAGGTTGGGTTTTCCAGCAGGGTTACGGGAGCCAAAAAAACCTGAACTGGGCGACGCCCCAGCAACATTGAGATAAAGCAAGCCGGCCAGAGGACTTCGGGAAGTCCAAGAACCACAACATTTAATGAGACCTGGAGAGAAGGAGAATCTGGAGGGATCCAGTCCTTAAGTATAAAACAGGAACATTGTCCAGAATCGAGATGAATTTGGGGATATTGTATTAGAAAAACCTTGTTTTACCTGAGGAGAAGGAAACCGTATGGAAGATATTAAAATGTGACAAACAAAACCTACAGAGCATTTGTGAACTGTGTTGTGGGACATTGACGAATGCTTAAACCTATGGAAAAGAGATCCACGTGATTGGGCCAGGCAGAAGCCTATGGCAGAGGCTATTGCTCCCTCCTCCTTCTTACTGGTTACGTTTTCCTAAGGGGTAGCTGTTAGGATTTGGACTAAAGACATTTTATTTTCAGACTTTGACTAGCACCCTTACTTTTTAGTTGGTTAGGCAGGGAACTCCCCTCATAGCAGTAGGGATTAATAGGCGTTTTCTTTTTATTCAAATAAACATACCAACTAACATGACATTGCGTAGTCCGAGTCATTTTTCTGGTTTGCCACAGTTCCCAAGACTCCCGGACCCTTTCCAATCTACAAATAAATATTTGATTCCATAGCGTAGTTTCATGACCAAGACAGCATTAACTTTGTATTCCTTATCGCATTCGAGCAATATCGTAGTGTGTTTGGGAGGAAGCCTGGTAGAGCGACGGCACGGTTTGAGAAGACTAATATGAAATTTGAGATGTATATGCAAATGCACAGGAACTTGCAGTTTGACAATAACAGGATTGAGAACAGACAGAATTTGATAGGGACAGGTGCAACGGGGCAGGAGTTTCTGCTTTCCGGACAATTGAAGGTGTTTTGTAAATAACAAGACTTTCTTCGCTGGAAGGTTGTCCGGCCCAAACTGACGCTGATGGACCTCAAACCTCTTGGCATCCTTATGTGCAATTGTGAGGTGTTGAAGGACAGACCTATACATTTTTGACAGAGAACAGATGCACTGTCTTGCTGCTGGAACCTGAGTCGACATGGGTGCGTCACATGGTAGAGAACGTATAGCGTTGACGATCAAGAGCAAAAAATGTGGAGACTCCTGTGGATGAATGCAGGGAATTATTATATGTGAATTCTGTGGCCCCCAAAACTGACATCCAGTCACACTGATACTGTAGGCATAGGAAGTATAAGTACTGTTCTAAAGTGGCATTGGTTCTCTCTGTCCATCCATTTTTGGATGATAGGATGAGGAGTAACCAGCATTGATTTCGCCCCCACAGCTTTCTCAACGCTCTCCGAAAATGGGAGGTGAATTGGGACCCCCTGGTCACTTATGACCATAGAAGGGAGTCCAAATAATTGGGCAACGTGGTCAAAGAACAAAGAAGCCAAGACCAGAGCAGTAGGAATACCAGGGCAGGATATAAAACGGGCAATTTTAGTGAAAACGTTCAATGCAACCCATATGGTATCCAAATCTTTTATTCGGGGCATCTTGACAATAAAATCCATGGAACTGATAAACCAGTGCTTATGTGGCAAAGGTCTAGGTTGGAGAAGACTGCTTTTTCGGAGCAGCTCCTTACATTGAGTGCAGGTGGCCCAAGTAAGAACATAGTAGGTGTAGGAATGTGACTCCAAAATCCAATGCGACAAAGCATCTCTGACAGAGAATAACTTTGTCAGAAAGCAAGTATTGCATGCCATCGGCCAGAAGAAGTTACTCAGCCTTGAGAAGAAGTTGAAAACTAACAGTTCTTTCCAGTGCTCAACAAAGTTGCACCTTTTATACACACTGAAATAATTTACATAATTACACATTTTGTTACAAAGGCATCCCACAAAATCCCTCGGCTAACCCCACTACAAAGAAATCTAATCCTCTACATTCTCTAACCCTATTGGAAACCTCAACAAGACACAATCCCCTTTCGCCACGTGATTCTTTCCCTATCTGGTCATGACATCCTAAACATAATTCTCTTTTATTATCTAAAAACAATTAATCAGTTAACTTGTCCCATTCATCAGAGAAACTTTAACCCAGTCTTTAATGTGCAAGAATGTTTCATAAACGCTTCAAAACAAGAAAAGACAGAAAAACAATAATAATTACTTGAAACCAGCAGTAAAATTCATATTGCCCCAGATAGACTGGCATTTCATATTATTTATTCCTACATTCCTTCACGTCCCCTTAAACACTGAACAAGCTTTATCCTTAAGTGCCCCTCATGTGTAATTGGTTACTAACCCCCCCAATTCAACCCACCTTGTAACTAAACTTTCCTGGTCATTAAACAAAAAACCTACGTGCTTTCGAGAAGATTGCCTCCTGCATCTACAAACCCAATCTGGTCATAAAACCCAACCAGATGGTCTTTCGTTATGTTCTCGCCTTCAGCCCTATGTGACGCTTTAACCAGCTGCACAAATGCAGTTCGCTGCCTATCCCCATTCATGACCTCGGTCATCCAGCTCCCCTCAACCAAGTGAAAACCATTCCTGCCAAATGTGAAGACTCTGCAACTCACGCAGACCCCAACTAGGCGAAAACGGCATTGTGCAATCTACTCACAATGAACCACATGTTTCCCAATATCCTAAAATGTGTGCAACTTAAACCGTTGTCGAATCCCCACATGTACACTGTTCAAGATTACTGCATCCCCTCACATTGATTTCCACTCGGCAAGCTTCTCTTTTGTGTGCGTAAAACTCCCTCTTACATTCTTCTAAGCGCTACAAGTTGTATCCATGCTACTGCTCATTATGTTGCTACCTATTGCAATTCTAAAATGTATCCAAAACTACACACTAAGTAACACTTCTTGAGATTTCTTTAACAACACAAAACACATATTTAGTTGCAACATTGCATCTAATCCAACTGCATCATGACCTAGTACAATTTGCGTAACGTTAATCTTTTTCTCATGTTGGGACCTTGAACGTCCACCCCAACATTTCACCCTTTAGTTAATTTATGAACTACTCAATTTCTTCCCCTTTCCTTGATCAAATCCTCTTTGGGCACCCAAACCTGACGGACATCCTGCATGTCCTTTCCACTTTGAGCATATTCCTCCAGCGTTCAAGGCAAAAATGGCTATTCCACAATCTACCCCAACACTCCACATAATTGGAGGACACAAGAGTACCTGGAGCCCAATCAACCCTGGATTCACACCTGTCTCAGTTTGTGTGTCTATATAGTTTGAGATGGAAGTGGCCCTGCCCATAGACAAAGTAACTGACATCATGGTGGCTGTTGGAGGTAGTTTGGCAGAAAAGCATCTCAAAAGTACCTGGCGGGAACAAAAGAGGAGAAGCAAAAAAACAAAAATGGGCATCAGCATCTTCACAGTCAGATCCGACCATGACGGAACGCAAGTAAAAAATGAATCTATCCAAGTATCGTCTTTAATTCCAGCCTCTCTCTCCATGGCCTCATGTTGATTATGCAAAGCCTTGATCACATAAGATAGGGTCCCATAGTCCAAAACATAGGGCGGCACAAATGTGCAACACAAAACCCCTATCCTTTTACATGCCTCGCCTTCCATTGCGGTAAGAAGGTCTAGGGTGTACCGATTCTTCAGTGTCCTAAGGCGCAGGGCCCTTATCTCCTCAAGTATAGCATTAAAAACAGATTCTGAGTGATTCACAAGCTGAATTAATTCATACCTGGTGACCAGGAGCCATTTAGCGTTTATGATGTGAAAAACATTTCAGTCCGACTAAAGGGTCTAAAATGATCAGGTATCTTCTTTATTACCTCTGAAGAAGCTGATGAGAGGTAATTGATCTGGGCAATTCTCAAAAGTTCAACTATTTTATGTCCTTTAACAGTCTCATGTTCATATGCACTCAACAAGGGAGGGCACATATGAGGCACAGAAGTGGCTTGGGCGGCAGTTAGAAACAACCATATGAGCTTCAGGGACAATCATAACCGGGGAGTGCAAGGTAGCAAGGCTGCATGCTCCCTTCCAGACCAGTGTGAGCTGACGATACACCAGGGTCCCACAGACCTATTAACTATTGACCATAGCAGATGTCCCACCGGCACAGTCCACAACACGCAAAGTCTTGGTACAATTTACGTTCACTCCAACTGGTATAGTGCCAACACCCCTAAAACATAAGGAGGGTATGATGTAATTTAATCAATAGTAATTTTTTAGGCGGGTGTTTTTCAGAAAACACTTTGCCGAAACAAATCATCGACATTTTGGCAGATAAGGGGTTGCGGGGGTCGGGAACAGTTAAAGATAGGCGGTGGAGGGGTGGCTTGGGGGAGGAACCCACCCAAAAATAAAAATTTTGATGACTTTTAGGCAAAAATGCATCCGTAAAAACCAGTCGTAAAAATGCCTGTCGGTGATGTGACATAGAACCCATAAGGAGAAATGTGTGAGTGACTGGATGTTAACAGGTTTTTCTTGTGTCTTCAGCCATGTCATCTTTTCCACATAGACATTCCAAAACTCAGAGCATTCCTCATTAGTTTTTGCTACTTTATTTTCTCTGAACCCTCTCTTTCCTCTCGCTTTGCAGCTCATCACCCCCTGTTCCATTTTGTCTTGCACAAAATCAGAACCTTCTTTTGTCAACTGTGGTCTCCTGCTACATCGTATATCTTTGTGCGTCTTGTTCTCATTCTTCGTACTTTCTTGCTTGTTGATCAGAATGACTGTGGCCTAGACTGCTTGTCCCCGAAATAAGCCACATAGCCTACAAAGGGATAGATGCACCAAACATTGCGCAATCTGTGGTGACGACTCACTCGGAATAAATACTCTGGGAACGGCAGAGGCGCTGGGGATAAGCGAGCAAATGTAACAAAAATCTGCAGGCCTTTCTCTCCCTATCCTTTTCCTATGCTCATACCGTAAATTATCTGTGGCAAAGCTATGCAGATTCACAGTACTATCCAAACCCACCCCTTCATCGTCACTTAAATCCTGATCGATATCCCTTTTTGGTATGGGCATTAGCACTTCATCAAATCTTACAACTCTAGACACATTATTAATGTTTACATTTATATTACTTGTCGCACCTAAACTGTGGAAAAATGAAAAGAGACAAATATGCATCCTAGTATTCATACTTTTGTAATTTTTCTCCAATATCTACAAAAGAAAAGTCACTGTCTGTTCGTTTGCACCAAAGTCCTAGTTGGAATGAGCTACGGTCTCCATAGCATACTTTACTTAAGTGTGTATTAACGAATCTCCATCAGTACGTTGCTCTTGTGCTGGTGGGGGCATACTGGTATCCTTTCCGTACATCTGTGAGATGGACCCAGCACTTATTACCCTCCATCTTCATGGCGCTGGGAGTATCGTAGATGACCTTATGTGCACCCTAGTAACGCTGGTCGCCCCACTGATGGACAAAGGTCTGAACGAACACACGATTCCCCCAGTACAAGCTGCAGCTGTTGTAGAACTTCTGAGTCTTGATCAAAGTCCTCTGCTGAAGCCGGCTGTTGATGAAAAGAAACAACTTGTGAAAGTATAAGTTGAACAGATCGGGTTAGGAACCTAGGGTAGGCCCTAAACTCCTCTCCTAGAATTTCTTATAACATCTGAGCATCTGATGCCCATGCATGTGGATGAGTGTGCATTCTGCTCCCTGTGTGTATCTCATGGGGGGACAAATGTTGGTCCTTTTTCCCCGGTTGGTTACGAAGATAAAACTGAGCCTGGGGAATGCAGTGCACCCAGTTATTTTTTTAAGATCAAAACACAACTTCGACAATCAATTTTCAGCAAAACATTCATGCGCTCCATGATCACGTTGGCTTGTGGGTGATCTACCGAACACAACTTGTGCTTTTAAGCCCAATAGAGAAGTGATTTCTGCAAAGAGCTCATAAAAAAAGTGAGTTCCATTATCAGAATTTCAGGACCGCACATGTTCCCCATCGTGGAGATACTTTCCGCACCAGAAATGTAGCTGCTGATTTTTCTTCAGTGTGTGTACAGGTATCGTGATTTACTGTCCCAGTACTCATTTGGCCAGCTGGTGACACCATTCCCGATTTGCGGGTGCCATTTTTTTCCCTCACAACATGGCCACCGTCGGCTTACTCTGGCATTCATGTGTGCGGTCTAGTTCTTCCACACAGTGTGTTTATATGCATTAGCAGAGCTGGTGCTCTCCTGGCCATCTCTCCTTCTTGGCTGCTTCGCCTGGATCCTGGTTCTCTGTGCTGTTGCTCTTCTGCCTTCTTTTCTTTCCTTCCAGACTTTGCCGTTCTCTGTCCGCCGTAGTTCCTGATTCCTTCTTCTCCATCTGGACTACACGCACACAACATCTATAGGTTTATTTTCCCTCGCAGAGGTGTTTTTTTCCTGTTAGTTTATTGGGTTGTCTCCCCAGGGTTACTCTGCCTGATTGTTTTGTCCATTGGGCAGGGTGGCGCCACGGGATGCTCGCCCCTTCCTCTACGAGACCTGCACAAAAAAGAAATCCATAAAGGAGAAGAAAGCCAAAAAGTCCTTGCACAAGAAACGGGTGAGCTCCAACCAGGAACCTATAAATCCTGACAACAGGGTCCAGTCTCGAGCCATCGGGACAATGGACAAACTACAACAATAAGGTAATGAAAATTACTACACCTGTTCATCATATTCGCATAATCAATGTGAAGTTCTTTGAAGGGTCCCAAAGGTCAGGGCAAAGTGCCTTTTAATGTCTTCATTGTTTGTATTTCCACTGTTAAACTGATGACATGTCATGCAGTGGCCACAAACCTACTTTCCTGTTCCTCCAAGTTTGAGATGAACCAGTCTTCCTGGAGGTCTGATGCTATTTGTCGTCGAGAGGTGCGCAACGGATGATGTAGCTGCTCCAGAGCCACCATAAGTAACTCAAGAGCCATAACTACTTTACCTGTAATCTCCTGTCTCCACAACAAATCCATGGGTGAGAGGGCACACCCCTTTCTTCATCTATAGTTCCTTCTCCTCCTTTCGTGCTCATTCTTGCATATCCGTAATCTGAATGAAAGGAACTACAGTATTTGGGACTGGCAACTTTACCTGCTGAGACACAGGTTCTGTAATTTGGGAATCTGTAATTAGTAAATAGATGGCCTCCTTTGCCACTCTTTAAGCTGCATCATTTCAAGCGCTATTTGGTCAGTACGGTTAGTATGCATGGCACAGTTAATGATGGCAACTTCTGATGACAATGTTAGCTGCAATTAATCTTAAAATGAATGCATCATGTTGGACAGGAGTCCCCTGTGATCTTCTAAACCCTCTTCTATGTCATCTCAACAATCCTGAATGTACAGTGGAAGTGACATACGCAAAGTCGGTGTGAATGGTGACTGCCTTTCTGTTACTCAACTCTAGCACCTCTGAGTGCAACCAATTCCGCTGTCTATGCAGAATAATGCAAAAGCAATCACTTCTTCACCCTGACCCAGTATTCATCCACAAAGCCCACAACTGCCGCACCCTATGTCTTTCTCTGGTGTCCTGATCAGTTGTCGATGAACCATCAACAAAGAGTACCTCTCCTCCCTCTAGTGCATCTTCCTTGACATTCGTACACTCGTCCCCTTCTTCATAAGTCGCACAATCATGTACTACATCATCCGGTTTCACTGGCTTCGCTGCAAATATCACAGGATTAACTATGTGAAACCTAAATGGACGAATAGAAGCATTTGACATGATGGCCTTGTATCCTGAAGCTCTCTGTGTAGTGAGGGTCGATTTGTATTTCTCTAAGATTGAAAAAACTACATGTTCAATGTACAGTGTCACCGGGCAGCCCATAGTGATAGACAAAGACTTTTGAATCACAAAAGCCCCTACCGCCAGACCTTGCTCACATGGGGAAATTACCCAGGATCACATAGGAGGGGAGACATACCGGGGGAAAATGGTAACTCATCAAACACATGATCCTTCCAGTCTCCCTGAAATACTGATGGCATATTGTAAAGTGGAGCTCAGTAATGTAACTGCTAATATGCACATAGCATCTTCTGCTTATGACAAACTGAAGTGCAACCAACAATTGAAACAATATCGCCTTAAAAAGGGTGAAATGATTATGGACTTCAATTCCCATACAACCTATTTATTTTATTTTTATTTATTGAACATTTGTAAGACGCCTATACATCAGTGTTTCCAGGTGCCACAAGGCAAAGGGGAGGGGGGAGCAGAGGAGGATAAACAACAATAAAATTCTCCTACTAGGCTTTGTGACTTTCAGATTGTGCAAGTGCAGCAAGCGGGAAGTGCAGGAGGGAGGAGTGGGGGAGGGGCAGAGGGGACCCCCTAGTCGCTGGGTAAGTACAGGGGGGAGCCTGGAGAGCCAGGGAATGGGACATGGGTAAATAATGCGAGGAGGAGGGGTGGACCAGATTCAGGAGTCGGGGAGGGAGCCTGAAGGCATGTGCTGGAAGGCAGTAACTGAGGCAGACTGGTTGAGGGAGGACCTGGCCCCTGTACGACTGAGAAGGGACCAGGCAGCCAGTCGCAGCAGCAAGGGGGTAATTAGCAAGGAAGGGGGGGAAACAAGGAAGGTCTTGAGAGGGGTGGGAGGCCATTCCAGAGGGAGGCTTCAGCCGAAGAAAGAGATCTACCACCCCCATTCTCTGCTTGAAGAAATGTCTGACCTGCAGAGAGTTAAATCTAGAGGACCCAAGGACTCTAGCAGGTAGGTATTTAGGGAGCTAAAGTTGAATGTAGTGTGGTCCCAGGCCCCGGAAAAGTCTTGTGGATGATGCTTGGGGTCTGCAATTTGATCGTTGCAGCCAGTGGAGAGATTATAGGGCTGGAGATGCAGACCCTGGGCTTGAGGCCAAGGGTAAGTCTTTGCAGTCCTATTCTGGATTAGTAGAAGGGAGTGAACGGAAGAGAGAGGTTGATTGAGGAAGAGGCTGTTGCAGTAGTCCAGCCTGGAGAAAACCGGAGCTCTAGACACATTGAGTTTCTGGGGGAAAGAGAAGAAAGGGAGGGTACCTCTGAGAAGGTGAATCTGAAAGTGAGCCTTCTTCGCAAGGTCAGCGATAAGTGGTGGGAAGGAGAGTGAAAGGAGTGGAAGATGACACCCAGGTTTTTTGCCTCACAAGAGGATGAGGGGAGGGCAGCCAGTGAGTAAGGAGAAGTTAAGGGGGAGGGGGAGTTCCAATGAGAAGGATCTAGGTCTTACTGTTGTTAGGACGGAGATCATTGGCAGCGCACCATGCTTGAATAGCAGTCAGGCAATCAGGAATGATAGAGGAAGGAGAGGAGGTAGAGGAGGGAAGCTTGAAGGAGAGCTGTCATCCGCATAACACTGGAAGTGAGGAGAGCAGGTGGCAATCGGGTGGGCAAGAGGGGCAAAGTAAATGTTGAAGAGCCGTGGCGAGAGAAGGGAGCCCTGAGGAACGCTGCAAGTAGAGTGCGAGGTGGAAGAGAGAAAAGGGCCCAGTTAAATATGGGAGGGCCGATTCAATAGGAAAGAGGTCAACCAAGCCAGTGCACGGTCTATGATGCCCAGAGTATCACAGTCGATGCAAGAGTGTGGCATGATTAACGGTGTCAAAGGCAGAGGACAGATCAAGAAGGATGAGAACAGAAGGAGAGTTGGAGTTGAGGTTAAGAGAGCAGATCTTCACGGGTGTTCAGGAGAGCAGTTTCCGTGCCTCTGACTGCTCTGAAGCCAGACTGGTGGTCGTGGAGACAGCCCACAGATTCAGTGTGGTGGATTAGTTAGGAGATAACCAACTTCCCCAAAAGTTTGCCCAAGAAGGGGGTAGTGGAGATAGGGTGGCAATTAGCCTGGCAGGAAGGGTCTGTAGATGGCTTTTTTAGGAGGGGGTGCACAAGGGAGTGCTTAAGAGGTGATGGGAAGGTGCCAGTGGCAAAAGTGATTGCAGAATGTCAATATTGCCCTTAATCTAGAGGAGCTGGGGAGCACCTGTTAAGAGGAGATTTTCATAGAGCAGACAGTCTTGGTAACCACATCAAGTGCTATGGGTGAGAAGGAGGAGAGTAGTAGGGATGGAAGGAGCAGGGCCAAGGGAGGCCTAAGTGCAGGAGGAGGATGGAGGAGAGTAGAGCAGAGTGAGGACCGGATGTCCTGTGTTTTGCTTGTGAAGTTGGAGGCCAGAACCGTGCAGAGGGCCTGAGAAGGGAGAGGAGAAGTGGAGACTGCAGGAGGATTGGCAAGTTCCTTTTTCAGATTTTGAATAGTTCATCCGTGTTGTTGGTGGCCCTAGAGATGCAAGCTTGAATGTGGGCCCACTTCTTGGACAGAATGGAGAGTCGGTAATGCCTTTGGAGCAGGCGACAGGCCAGTTTGTCAGGGCATGTGCGAGAAGTCAACCACTTCCATTCGTAACTCTGCACTTTTGAGCGAGGCTAGGTCGGAATCATACCAACAGTTGCACTTGGAGGCAGGCTTCATGCAGATTATCATGGCAGGGGCAAGGATGTCACGGGTGTTGGAGATGGAGAGTTGAAGGTTAGCAAGGGCTGAGTCAGAGTGAGAATCAATAGCAGTGGTGGAGCGGGGAATAAAAGAGGTGGCAAAAGCAGCAACTGACACTCGCTTAATCAGTCGGATGATGAAGGTGGCTGGCTGTACAGGAAGAGGCTTAGCCGGGGATCCCAAGAGCTCCAGATGAGGGGAGAGAGTGATCAGACAGCATCTCATTAGGTCTGGCAGCCGCTGCCTTCCATCGGAGTCTATCTCCTTTGGTATGCGACGCCCCCGGGCGGGTGCATGTGACAGTCTCCCTCCACCAGCGCGGCTCAGTATTGGGAGGAGGAAGAAGAGAGAAGAATTAATGTGGAACAAGAACTGCAAGCCAAAGGTGGTGTCACACTTGGCAATCCACCCAAGTGGCGCAGGCTCATTACCCTTCATTGCGGTGTGCTGCATTTTGTTTCACCATTTCTCAACCTATGGAACCTTCGGGGAAGAGTACGCCATGAATCATAAAAGGAACTATATTTCCCATGCAGCTCGGTGCGTGCATGCATCAGCTGTTTTCTCTTGCCCTCACGTTGACTCTCAGCTGCGTTTGGCACTCATAAGCGGCCGTAGTATGTGCCTCGCTGCTTCTGATTGAAGTTGCTCTCTGAAGTTCAGTCTTCAATTTATTCCTTTTCAAACGGCTTTCTTATTCTGGGTCCTTAAATAAGCCCACCTGGGTTTCCGACCTCTGGCCTGCTTTTTATGGACTGCTTTGGTATTTGCCTTTGACCTGAATCGCCTGCCCGTGTACCAGACCCCTGAATTTCAACTACGGACTACTTATGTATTTGCCTTTGATCTGATCCTTGCCCGTCTGTGTACCAGACCCCGGATTTCAACTACGGACGGCTTTTGGTTACCATCTTTTTTCCAACGTTCCCGTCCAGCCTTCTAACAAGCTCGGTTATCCACGCTGGCTCATTACCTGGGCATACCTTGCCTCAACAACAGGTACGGCTTCAAGACGTACTTCTTCAGCTGCACTCAGCCTGACGCATGGTTGGTGAGTTACACCTTTCATTGTGCCATTGGGAATTTGTATTCTTTTGACTGTGGGGCCTTCTGCTCCTCCCTTTGCAACTGTCTTCTTTAGTTTCCTGGGAATTACCATTGCCACCTACCACTACTGAACACCAACGTGTACTGGGGTCCATTTCTTCCAATGTGCACAGGGAACACTAAGCTGTGTGTGTGCACCAGCCCATAACTAGCGTGCTCCTCGTGCCGCCCGGGAGTAGTACCCTCACTAACCTTCCTCCTTTTTTGTTTTGTACCTGTCGTTGTTTCCTTTAAAGAGAAACCAGTACCCTAAGTGGTAAGAATCATTCTGCTATTTGTACTTGGCGCTAGGGTTGTTAATTGCCTTCTTATTTGATGTTAGAGCACTACACATTATTATAGTTAGATCACCAAATCTGTTCCTAGTGACAAGCCTGGGGGAGAATACAACAGGTAGACGAGTCTTGCGGTGGTATCGTAGGAGGTATACATTCATTGTCACTTGTTACTCATGGTCTCTTTTTCCCTTGCAGCTGGTTTCGTGGCGGTGTGTTCTCCCCGATCTTTTAAGTGATGGGGCCCTTTTCTACTGTTTCATCAGTAAGGGGTCATATCATTGAAAAGAGCCCTCTCCCTCACAGAGAGGAGGTTCGGGTGGAGGCTCCAACGCAAACTCTATAATCAAGTCCCGAACAAACCCCAGGGACGTGGTCTCCACCATCAGGCATTTCCGGTTCAGTGAGTAACAGGTACAGACTAGTTTTTCTTATGATAATCAGTTGTGCAGGAGATTTAAAAATGGTGTGCTTTGTGCACAGGTGTGTGGTAGGGGAGGAGGTGGTCGCAGCCTGACTTAAGTAGTAGGAGCAGAAAGTCGCAGAAGACGCAGAGCGGGAGATGCGCTTGGAAACAGACCCACTGGAGCAAGTCGCTGTGGTGGTGGGAGACGCTCACAGGTGCCCGCCTGCAGGTGTCTCATACCAGAGGAGAGAGACTTCGGTGGAAGGCAGCGGCTGCCAGACCTAATGAGATGCGGTCTGGAGGAGCAATAGAAGTTCTACTGGCATCAACATAAGAGGCTGACGAGAGAGCCACTCTAGACTCTAGGCAACTGGGGCAATCAGTCCAGTGACTGTGCTCCGTTATAGCTACACTTTCACCCGGTGAGTCAACCAAAATGATTTGGGTACCCCGGGACAAATGGGAAGGCGAAAAGACACTTCTGGAAACAACTTGAACTCCTACCAGGTAGGTACAGTTCACCACGCATGAGATGTCAGTCTGGGGAAACCTGGAACCCGCACTGCCACCAGTTAAGAGAGATTGAAGAAGAGACAGAAGGGCTAAAGGGGTACAGTTCTCCATGCATGAGATGTCAGCCTGGGCAATCACTCATTTTCCATAGCCAGAAGACTTTGAGAAGAGACATAAGAGCAAAGAGGGTACAATTCTCAAAACACGAAATATTGGTTTGGGGAGAACCTCAAATCCCCCATTGTTGCAATCAACGGAACATTAACCGTTGTAGAGACCATTCCTGGCAGGAGAGTAAACCGGGAATGGAACAAATTGCATGAAGTAGAAGTTATTCCTGCCAGGTGAGTAAACCAGGAGAGGAACAGTTGTATGAAAGTGAAACCACTCCTGGCAGGAGTCTGAACCTGGAGCGGTGCAAGCTGTGTGAAGTAAAGAGCATTCCTGGCAGGCGAGTAAACTGGGAGAGGAGCTGTTGTTTAAAGGAGAGCCACTTTGGTGTTATAAAGAGTGTGGTGAAAGAAACTATTTCCTTTACTATTGTGATGAACTTTTGTACAACAAGAGAAACTGACTTTGCCATTCTGACAAGAGTATTCTACAAGAAAGAATGTTGTTATATTTTGTGGAGTTATTATTTTTGGCATCTTTACAGGAAAGTCATTTGTGAAAGAAATAAGGCCTTTTGGTCTTGAAGCAGTGTTCTATGAAAGAGACATTTGCTTTGCCATTTGGAGACGTGTGGAAGGTCTTCCTGAATTGATCCAGGGGAAGGAAGTCCAACCCTGGACACAAATATTACTTTGTTGGAGCTATAATTTTGAACTGTTGCACATTTTGTTGAACTGGAAACAGATACATTTTCCTTGCACACTTTGATTGTATATGTTAGTGTGAGCGTCAGATACATTTTGGACACAAGGTTGGCTTTCTTTAGTTTTAGTTTGCTAGGCAGGGACATTCTTTTTAGGATAAGGACAGATAAGCCTTTATCCCCAATCCTTTTATTTTTAATAAACATGGCAAATGTTGAGAAAAGTACAACTTTGTGTCTGTCTCTCATTTCAGACCCCTCACCTCTAGGAGTCCACTGTATTACGCCAGAGGCTTATTGCCCGTTTACGTTTTCTGGGTGAGGACCGCCAACATCACCTGTCCATTTGAAAGAGAAAACAAATACAATGGCTTCATGTAGTCCCTGGTCGACAAGCCTGGAGCAGTACTGATCGCAGCCTTAAGTTCCCGGAAACAAGTTACCATATCTTGTGACCACTCAATCAGACTTTTTACCTTCTGCGCGTTCTTGAGTCCTTATAATAGGGCCCTTGTGTAACATGAGTAGTCGAAAATCCAAGACCTACAATAGTTAGTCCCAAAGACTGCTGGCTGCATCTGCTTTATGGTAACTGATTGTGGTGTATTCTGAACTGCCACGGCTCTCTCAGGCATTACTTTATTTCCTGCTGGTGATACTATTTGCCCCAGGTATACATCCTCTGTCTGACAATACTGTCCTTTCTTCTTGTCCACCTTGTATCCCTTCTTTGCGAGCCGAGTGAAAAGCGTAATTGAGTTTCCTCCACACTGCTCCTCTGAAGTACTGTACGCTAGCAAATCATCAATTTACTGGATTACTGAACTGGACACATGTAAGTTTCCCAAATTCATCTGAACCACCTGATTGAAAATACTCAGAGATTCACAGTATCCTTCTGGCAATTTCGTGTATTGGAATCTTTGCCCCAATACGTAAATGCAGTCGGGTACTGAGAATCTGGGTGTAAGGGGATTAAGAAAAATACATTCTTCAGATCAATTACAGTAAAGTGGGAGGATCCAGTAGGGATGTTACAGAGAATGGAAGTAGCATTTAGAACCACTGGCAACTGGGCCTCAACAATATTATTCAAAGGATGCAAATCCTGAACTATCTTCCAACAACATCCTTCGCCTTTTTCATGGAATAGATAGCAGTGTTGCAGAGGACATGAAAGGTTGGATCATACCTTGCTTTCACTATGCCACAACCATAGATCCCTTTGTCTGCCTCCCTAGACATGAGGTACTGTCTCGCACGTGGCAATATTGTACTGTTTCAATTTTATGCGCACTGCTCCTATGCTTTTCAACAGCCCCACATCATGAGGATTACTAGTCTAAAAATGACTAGGGACATTCTCCAGGAAGTACCCGCCATGCTCCGTTTCTAATCCCAGGCACCTAACCTAGTACCACGATCACTCCGTAGAGGAACACATATGAATGTACAGGCACTCCCACACACCTCCCTTTATCACACTGTCACTATACATGCACGCAAAAGTGCAATCATCCTTGCTGGTGTAAAAAACCAGAGGGTGTTTCACAACCTAGTCCCCGGGGATACCGTACTCCGGTGGCCAGAGAAGGGCCATCGTTTTTGGATCGCGACCCTGGGGGTGGACAAGTGAGGGAGGATCACCTGGGTAGGGGGTCCTTGGGGAGTGGGGGAGAAGCACCTGACTGTGACACGTGGTATCCCCCTTTCCCACTACCCCTTTTTACAGCCATCCCTGATTATTTTATGGGAAACTACACCTCCCATAATTCCTCCCCATGTTACATTGACAACACTACTGAGCTGAGGAAGATGAGGAATGAGTTCAGACAGATCACTCCTACTGACTTGCAATGGCTCTGTCCCTGTAATAAGGCCAGGCAGAGTCAGACATGTCATTCTTACTATGTACACCTTCCACTTGTTAACATGCCCGTTCAGGCGAACAAAAGGTGGCAAGCACAGGCACACAGTGAGCAAGGCTGGGTACGAGAAGGAACAGCTCTTTCGAGGCTGTGAACCAGGCGATGGAAGTCGGAAGCCCAACGGGCTGATCTGTGGTTGCGAAGATCAAAAGAGAGTCGGGTGAGAATCCCACACTTTCGAGAAGCCATAAGCGTACGAAAACTGAATCTGAGTGAGCGGAAGAAGGAAATCTTCAAGGTACTGGAAAGCGGCCTGCAAACCTCCCAAGTGAATGACAGAGTTAGAGAGGGGCAGAGGAGGCGTTGGAAACGGCCTTGATTGCTGCATGAAGAGCGTTGATGAAAGAAGACTGATTAACACAACCAGTGAGTTATCAAAGGCAACAAAAGTCTGGTTTGTGTTAAAAGCCAAAAGTAACTGTAACTTAAAAGTTGAAGGTTGCCCGTGTGCCGATAAAACGCGTAATGAAAAGGACAATTGCTGAATTGGAAAAGGAATTGATACAAAGCAACAGAGTGGTCCTGCAAGGTGAAATCGCACATTCAAAAGTCTCTGGGAAATGTTCTGAGTTAAACAGGAACCTATGGCAAGAAAGTAACCACAATCCTGAAAGGAAGTTGAATGAATGAAAAGCAAAGTATGTGAATTCTGACTATTCCAAAAGGGCAACGTTTATGAACTATGAAAGAGGCCAAGAAGGCAAACCAAAGAGAATACAAATCTACAAGCACCAAGAGCTATTGGTGTTGTAAGAGGAGGAAGATTGTGGATTGTAGAATTAGTGAAAGAGAGGTTGAAGTGGTCATGCAGACGTCTATGCAAAATACTTGCAATTTCGAAAGTCAACAGTGAAATGTCACCGGATGACAAAAGGTGTGGGAGGGAAACCCCACAAAGAGAAAAAACAGACTTGAGCCCAGCAAAGGGAAGCCTTTGCAGAACTGTATGATGAATGAAGAAAGTGAATGTGACAAAAGAGGCCTGCTCAAGCCTGGTGTTAGGCAGAAACTTGTGCAGTTCCCTCTGGGACCACTGCAAAAGATTTAGGACTACAGGTGTTTGGCAGTAAACCCACTTGGTAGCAGTCTGTACCACACAGATCCACTTGGTAGCTGTGGCTGAGCAGTCAGACTTCCCTCAAGAAGAGTTAGGCAGTATACAGAGTATTCAAAATAGGTCAAGAGAACACAGTAGAAAAAGTACACACTGACCAGGGCTTGGTGTAAAAGAGATATAATTATTTATTTAAAACCACATCTAGAAAAACACACAGGCACTAATAGTAAGCAATTCAAAAACACGGTCACTAAAAGATATACACTCCCTTAAAAGAATATTAGACAAGTCTTAAGTAAAGCCCCACTTATTTACAGACAGCGGTGAGCGCTTAACGTAGATGGCACTCTAATAATTCGTTTTAAAAAGGGAGAGAAAAGCAGAGAATAGATTGAAACAGATCCCAACACTTTTTCACGAACACAACAAGAGAGAAGGGCAAAGTAACACCGTGAATTCAGAGTCAATAGGCTGGATCCGCTTTAAGAGGATCAAAACGAAATGTGCCTAAGGTCACACGGTTGCAGTGCACAAAAGTCTTGTAACGGTTCAAAAAGGAGTTGGACCAAGGAAAGGGACCAGTTAGAGGGTCAAGGTGGCCAGCCCAGTCCGGAAGGTTAAGGGGTTATTATTACCTTGTAGCAATCTTTAGCAAGGGAGGCCTGGTGGACACGGTACCTTAAAGTGGTGAGAACGCTCCGGCGGGGGCAGTTGTTCCTGGTAGCGGGTGCAAGTCGGTACTTCGTCCGGGGAAAGAGAGGATCTCGTCGTGGAGGAAGACAGGAGTCTGTTGCACTGCCAGGGAAGAAACCAGCCGCAGAGTTTCTCAGGTACAAGGAGCGGTCCGGTGATTCGCGGTTCAGTGGTGAGTGGCTATCCGGCTGCCGGGGTGCTTGGCACGGGCAGTTCGACCACAAACCGGGCTGGGATGCGAAGAAAGGAAGGTAAACTGGTTGTGCCCACCAGTCAGGGGAAGAAGCCTCTCGACCCGGGAGATCTTCTCTGTCGTCGGGAAGTGGTGAGTCGGTTCTGCAGGGCTCCACCGGTGGTGTCGTCATGGTAGGTCGGCTCAACTTCTCCCTCGTCGGATTCTCAGGTCCTGTGGCGACTTCTGAAGTTCCAGTCCCCAAAGCCCTGCTTTTATGCAGAAAACCCCCATTCACTCAGCCTAGCTGTCACTCAAACATGCTAAATTGTGAGCCGGCCGGCTCACCACTTGGGCCAATCACACAAGAGTGCGACCTGAGTTACCAAGGTAACTCAGTCCAGGGTGTCTAAAACCCCTCCAACACCCCCTGTGGTACCCAGACAGAGTGGCACCACTTTTAGAGTCTTCTGTGGAGAAGCCCGCCAAAAAGTGGAACAAAGGGCTCGACTTGGGTTGGAGTCACAGAAGAGAACACAAACGCCATTTTAGAATCGAGTCTTGGCAAAAAATACCAACCGGAGAATTCATATTAATTAAATCAACCGGCGGTATGTTCGAGGCTATGAGAATTAAATAATTAAAGTTGGTAGCCTCGAGCAATGGGAAAATCCCATAGGAAAATATTTGCGGTCGAATATAAAAAGTAGTTTCCACTGCCACCAGCCAAAACTCGATCAGGGAGGACGGAGACGTGCCCCCTCGACTAACAGACCCCGGGGCAATCGAATTGCCCCGACCAGTACGTCCACAATATGATGGTTTGTACTGGTTTCTGTCAATAATTTGGGACTAGTAAAGCCAATGGTGACTTTACATGCCCTGGGAGACAGTAGTCAGTCCCAGGGTATGGAGTCTATGGTGGGGTGTCACTATGACACCCCTGTGTTACTGCACGGAGGGTGCTGTGTAACACACATAGGAAAAACACATGAGACCCTATGGAGTAAAGGACCCCATAGCCCATAAAACACATTACCAGTCAAAGGAATACCATAAATCATGTCCAAGAGTGGGAGAAAAAAGAGTCTCACTCTTGGCAGGAGAAAAAAACAAACCCCAGAAATCCAACAAAGCTGCTGGGGGACTCACTAGGTTAGGAAATTCAGCCTAAAGAGAGAATTCTCCCTAACACCTGGCAGTAGGAAGACTCTGATGGATTGTGGGAAAATAAAGGTCCAAAGTGGGACTGTATATTTGTGACAAGGTGGACAAAGCCTAAGGAAGTGATTGAACTACCAGTAGCTTGAAGCCCAAACCTGAACTGTTAATTTGTACCAGTAAGCCAAAGTGTGCAAGACTGAAAGAACTGTGCCATCCACCTATACTTTTTATAAAACTCTAGACCCTGTGGTGCTGAACGTGGGGAAGGGAGTTGTTAACTAAGCCATTCTGACATTTCTTTTGAGACACTATTTTCCTTTTGTATTCCCTTAACACATTTGTCATTTTGAGAAGGAGGGCAAGGTTTTTTTAAAAAAATGTTTTTATTTTTTTTAGTATAGGCCATTTTATTTTGACTAGACTGACTTGCACTGTTTTGTTATTTATTTAATGGTCGAGATTACTCCCATTCTAGAGTTGGCTCCAGTTAGGAATTCTACCAACCCAACTAAAATACCAAATAAAGGTTTTTGAAACTTGTATCGATTTGTGTCCGTCTGCTATTGATACTATGCCTTCCTTACACTGGATACAGACCTGGAGTTGAGCATAGTATACCTTCTTCTGTGAACGAGTTTGTCATGTTCAACTTGCTCAAAAGATCCCTGCCCAAGAGATTCACTGGAGTATCTGCTCAGTACAGCAAAGGAGCTGATACATCTTGTGTACCTATCTTAATTGGTAAATCCTCTGTGTAGGGAACTGACAATATAGTGTGAGGGGTCAGAAATGTGAGGCGGACAACTTTGTAAAGTTTTCAACTTTTGCCATTTTATTAAATGAACATGGGTAAACTCCTCAATATCCCTACCCTGATGAGGATCTCCTTGCCTAACATAACCTAGAGGGAATACTCTAACCAAGGAATATCTAACCCTCACACTTACACAAAAATCAAAGCAATAAAGAAATACATGGCAATTCAAATTAACAGTATATAACATATGACTTGATTCATTTTATTTTGTATTTTTTTGTTCATTTATAACGCACTTAATACCAGCGAGTGATTTCTAAGCGCAGGATCAGGATTCAAACCTGTGTTGCACTGCGTTGTCTTGCTTCCAAGACAAACGCATTGCCCCTGAGCTATCCTTCCTCCTCTGTCTCTTGTGGTTTTCCTTTTGTTCCACAAAAAGGAAAACGAGGAAATCTGATTCAACACAAACAGTTCTTAAGTTCTTGTACTCTATTTCACAAAGTTCTGTTACTTCAATAAAGTACCTTGAAAAAGCCACAAGCTCGCACTCCTCCTGGAATAAGAACAGCCTCATCTTTTGTAGCAACAACACATATTTTTGATCAGGATGGCCCTCTACAATTTAACTGCAGAAATAATTGTAACCTTTTCTTCAACCAACTTTCACAATTCTTCCCCAATGTCACAATTCAATATGTTGTTTTCTATTAGTACCACTCTTTAACTTGCACCTTCCATGACCTGGCTTATTCTTTCAGCAGGTTTCTTCTGGGCAATCATTTCTTGCCCTACGGGTATACTTGCCTACCCGTCTACCTCTTCAACACCAGAACAGAAAAGTGCTTCAATAGTAGCTTTCAAAGTAAAATTAACAACAACTCCAATAGTCTTTGATGGTATCAAAATGTTAGTAGCTTTCAGGAGATCGAACTTTGACATTGGTCCATATCAGGACTTTTATACAAACGATGCTCATCTCCCTCTGGATAGCCTTTTCCAGAAGGGCAGCCTGTTTGCCACCTTCTTACCCCTTCTACATCAACAACCAAACAGTGACATGTATAAGGTTTTACTTTGCTGCTCTCTTGGCATTGGCAATGTGTGTTTGTATCAACCACATATGTAAATCTCGTAAAGCATGAGTAACCAACTTTGGAACCTTTGGGCCTTGTGCTGTTCCCCTCTGGCAATAGTTGTTGGATTGATATTTCCTGTTTCAACTCTTTTGGCTTTGGTATTGATTGTGCCTTTTGAAGTTTAAAGGGGTTTCCCCACCGGGTAGTTGGAGTTTCTAAGACCTTACAGGCTCAAGGTTGGAGCCTTTTAAGTGTACAACATGCCACTTGCAATGGGTTTTAATGGTTTGGCGTTCATACAGCTTATCTGCACGTCTTTCACTCATACGCAAGTAAAATGTTCTGCGTGGCAAACACGGACAGCACCGGAGCACGCCAGAGTAACTCACTTACTTCAGACTCAATGGGTAAGCTCTTTTGCTGGACATCCGCTTGGTGTTTGCAGACCCTTGATACTCGTGGCTACTCTCGACCAGGCACCAGACCTCTCTTGGGTTGCCTTTGCTTCTGCCATGCCAGGTTAGAGCTGCCTTCACCTCAGAGCGTCCTTTGTGCACTCCGGCCAACGGGGACGTCTCGGCTGCTCTCACTACTTCTGCCTTCTGCTGCGCAAGCTCTGCTCAACGTACTTTCTGGAGTGAAGTGTTCTTCTCTCACGCTTTCCCACTGCACAACCTCTGCAAGGGTATAACGAGAGGCACAGACCCTCTCGGGACGCACAGTGGTCCCAGCGTCTTCTTACTTCTCCAGCCCCGCCTCAAACAGCAACAGTTTGCACATCATACACTGGTTCGTCTACAGCTTGCACCTGAGGGGGCCATTTATGCTCCTCAGTTTCTCTCCGGAGAGGATCATTTTGGTTAATTAGCTAACCACTACAGTTTTGTTCCACTGTATCCTTCTTCCTCGTTTCAGTACTGAGGGAATTCTGAGACTTGGAAGTCCTGAATAACAAAATGAGTCTTTCTAACTCTTTTGGTTTTGCAATAAGCCATCAAAAGACTTGGGCTTCAGGGGAAGTTGAACAGGGATATTTCCCCTTGCTCCTGCCCTGTTTCCTCCCCCATGTGAGCCTCATGCAGAACACCACCCACAGGGTCAGGATCAGGAAGCGTCTGCTTTCCCCAGGCCACATGAGGTAGGTCCCAGGCCGAGGGTTTTGGGGGGAATCAATACTGATTCATCACAATAGCCCCAAAAAATTAATGTGTGCCCATCGTTCGCCCTGACAGGGGAAACCCACCTTCTGTGGGGTGCAGAAGTAAGGCTCAGACACAATGGTGGCATTTTTGTAGATATAGACTTTATTAAAGGAAAAATGCAGGTTGGGGAAAGGCTGCGCAAGCCCTAATGCTAAGAAGGGTTTTCTTGCCTCAACACAAATCTTTAAGGAGTCTTTCAGGAAGTCAAAATAAAAGGAAGCCCACCATCGTGTCGGAACCCTAACTCTTGCCCTTACACTAATAACTAAATACAAGGTGCAAAAGGGTTGTCTACTCAGCAGGGTCTTCTTCTAAGAGTTCAAAACACAGATTTTAAAATAGTGCAAAAATGAACAAAGTCCCACAGTAGCAAGTTCTCCGGTTCAAAAACAAAGCGAAGTTCCAACTCAAAATGTTGACATCAAGAGAATGGCTTCTTTCTCTTGATCTCACTCAGACTTCTGTAAGGAAGGCATGGTATCAAACCGTAAGGCAGAAGCAAGGGATCACAGTTCAAGGGTGTTTATTGAACTTCAATTGGGTTTGAAAATCTAAATCTAAAGATGGGAACAAGCTACGACCATCAAATAATAATGCATTCCTAGTTGAGTCTGTCAAAATAAAAGGGCCTATACTAATAAACCTATTGCCAATCCTTACTTCTAAATACAAATAGTGTGGGAAACAATGTTATGCAAAAGAAAAGTGTTCAAGAAATGATATGTCAGGATAGTCAAGCCGTTGGCTTCCCTTACCCACGTTTTCAGCACGGGACAAGAAGGTGGCAACCTCGGGTTTAGCACACACTCTGGCTTCTCTAGCACACGGATGCAGTTCAAAACATTAACATTAGGGCATTCTGTGCCAAAGTCTCTTTGCCGTTCAAAGTCTCTTATTTCAGAGGGTCTGATGCAACACGACATACATTGAAGTTCCTCTCTTCTTAGGATTTCACATATACAACTTCTCTGGTGATTTACTGTTCACCCCAGTAGCCCCTCCGCCAAGCTCAGACGCACTTTAACACAAAACATTCAATTGGTCTCCCTCCACCGTGTTCAGACCAAATGTATCTACTTTTCTAAACTTTCTCTACTTCATCAAAATCGAAGAGTTTCAAATGAGCGCAGGATTTTCCTCACCTGTCGCAGGACCACTTCAATTCACAATTACTCGTTCTCTTCTTGATATAATCTTTTCCACTTCTCGGCTGGATACCTTACACGGACCTTCGATTGAGCACACACGCAGTGCCCTACCACTCTTTTATAGGTATTGTAGCTTGCTTTTAAATTTCAATCACTACTCAGCAGTTCAACTTTATCTATTTATTTATTTATTGTTTGCTTGTTAGGCACTTTTACAGGAAGTAAATACTGTTTCAAAGCACCACAGGGCAACAGGGAGGGGACAAGGGGATGTGAGACAATTAAACAATACAAATTAAATACATAAAGAAATAATAAATGAAGTGGGTGGGGCAAAGGACAAACCTACTAACTTTACTTGCTTCTCTTATCACACATGTTTTAACAATGTTCGTTCCAGCGCTCGCCATACAATGTTGCTGCTTGCAACCTTGGTTTCAACACAGACCGTTCTTGTATCAGTCTCCCAAACTCACCGGCTGTGTTGATTCAATGATGTTGCTTTGTTCTTGGAGCCACGGGCGGTACCAGGGCGGCTGGCGCTTCTCTGCGCCTTGATTATCGACGTGGGAGGGCCCACGGTATCTCAGGCACACAATGCAGGATTCTTCCGCCTGGTTTTCTGGTCTTATGCATTCTATTCTAGTGGTTTCTGGAAAGTAACGGTTCCTTGTCAAAAAGGTCAAGGGAACTTCCCTCCTTGCGATCCCCTTCTGTTTTGCTGTCTTTCTTCCCTTGTTCAGCTGCTGTCTCAAAACTTCTGTTTCCTTGTGTGCTTTATGGAAGTCAGGTGTGTGTGTAATGGTCAGTAATTGCCTGACCTCACCTCCCCATTGTATTGGGACACGTCCGGTATACTGCTTGGGTGTGAGTCAGTTTTCTCTAATAGCAGGCTGTCCATGTGAAAGTGCTTGTGTTGTAAAAATGGGGGGGTCCGAAATATCCTACCTGGTAGGATGGGGGTAAAGGTGTTACAGGGAAGGGTATCCCACTCCCCCGAAGACCCCTTACCCAGGTGATCCTCCCGCACTGGTGCACCCCAGGAACTGGATCCAAAAGCGATGGCCCATTCCTGGCCACCTGGATGACAGATCCCCAGGAACTAGTGGGTGAGACACCTTGTGGTTTCTGACACTTCCCACTGCGGTTATGTCTCCCTTCCCCTGGCTTTCTTTAGGCTCCTTACAATGTTGAGAGAGGGCCTTCCTTCTCTTGGCTTCTCTCGTGCAGTTCTCACAACTCCAGGGAGGATGATTCCCTTGCCCTGGCCTTTTCTTCACAATCCCAGGGAAGATGCTTCCATTCCCCTGGTCTCTTCTTTCACCTTGATTTGCCTTGTTTTTAAGTCTCTGGGGTGCGGGTCCCAAACCCGTAAGGTTCATTTGTAATAGTGTGGCAGTCCTGGTTCACTAGCCTGCCAAGTACTGCGACTATGAAGATGACTGATGATGGGTCTGAGAACCATCTTCCTTAGTTTCTTTCTTGGGGGAGGAGGGTCAAGGTTACTTTGCTTCCCTTCTTCCCCTGTTAGCTCGGTCAGGGTATCCCAGCGATCCCTTCTGCCCCTACCAACCGTCCTAGTCACCCTCGTACCTTTTGGGGTCTCTCCCGGTAGTCTTTGCTTGGTCTTGGGGTCTTTCTGCTTTGGTTTTGGGCTTCAACAGTCTTCTCCCCCTTCTCTGGTGTGCTGCGGTAGGTCTGCAGCATGTGGTCCCCCCTGTTCCTCTCTGTCAGGTCCTTTGAAAAGGGATTCTCCTAGGCTCCCCCCTAGTGCTCAGCACTTCGCTTGCATGCAAAAGTTCCCCCTCCTTCTAACAGAGACTCTGGTTCACAGCTTCTTCTCTTACAGAAAGACTTCCCTGCTTCTTGCTCCTCCCGGGAGGGATTGTCTCATACTTCCTGAGTCTGTCTTCCCTTTTATACTGGCACTGGCCGATGAGACTTGGGAAAACACTAGACAGTTCAACATGGTTCCTATAGGTAATTCTCATGCCTCCACATTTCTCCCATGGCACAGTACCGATCTCAGGACTCCCTTGTGAGTCATTGGGGTTCTTCCTCGTCACAGTACTGGGAAAGGGATCTTCACTTAGGTGACTCCTAGTCTTCCTCATCCCAGTACTTTTTAGCGGAATGGCAGGGTGACTACAAGTTATGAACATATTAGGCAAGTTGTTGTTCTTGGGGTTGTAGGAAAGGGCTGTACAGTCAGGTAAAGGGCGAGGAAAAGTTAATTTTAGGGGATGATCATCCCTAATGCCATAGGAGATTTCCTCTAGCATGTGTCTGTTTGTCTTTGGCTGCACCGCCCTGGCGACATAGAAAAGGAGCCCCCCAACCCCGCCAGGGGAGACGGGACGACGTCCATAGTTTCGTCATACTTGATTCAAGACTTAGTTGCCACTGTATCAACCATAAAGGAAAATATGCGATCACCTATTGTTACAGCTACCTGGGGTTCGTCTTCCGGATCGGCGGTAACCAACATGATTGGACATGTCTGAGCTCTTGGTGGGCTGTCCTAATCGGGGTATGTACTTACACCCAGGAGCAGGAAAGGGCTTCCCCCTAAAACGCACGCTCTCTTGTAATGTGTGACCATATCTTGAGGTAAAGGATTGCTCTCTCATGAATATACCAGTGCCTGTGCTGGGACAACTGACTGTGGTACGTAGGTCTGTGCAGCCTCAGGCACTGGGTTTTGTCCTACTTGTGCTTGCAGCAGTTGCACAGAACCTGGGGCATATGACATGGTTGGGGGTTGTATTTTTTTGCGAGGGATAATCTGCAAACCTACCGGCTGGGCCGTTGGGAGTGGCACGAGAGTCCTAAAAATATGATGGCCTACTCCTACCATCCTTTGACCCATGTCCCGTCCTCCCGCAGGTCCAGCACTGGACTCCATATGGTCCTCCAAAACTGACCTCCCATTTGTCTGCCGAATCTGGGCCTCATCCCTCCAAACCCGCCAAATGCACCACCTCCTTTCAGAAAAACTTCCTGCGCACCTCAAAAAACTTCCCATTTCTCTTCTATCAGGAGCATATCAATCCATCCAACCTTGTGCCACATCCGATTCAAATTGTCCTTGCTGTCCTTGCAGTTCATAATCATTGCCCCATCTAAACTTATTTTAGCCAGTTTCTTTAGGACTTGCTTCGCCTCTGATATCTGTGCCCACTTTTCTTTTTTTCTCTTGCATCCTTTTACAAAAATGCACTATATGTGCTTGAATTTCTGACCAACTGATTCCCACTACTTTGTCCAGATCATGCTGTTCTTCCTTGGGTGTCCCTTTTTTAACATGTGATAAAATATGGCCATGTTTTTATCCCATGCCTCACCTATCTCCTCATTTCCTGAATTAATTGTATATGTGCGGTACGATCATCCTCTATCTTCACGGTCTTAGCCAGGATCAAATTTGTATATGGCATATCAGGATACATAACTCGTAAAACTCTCCACACATTTGCCCTGCAAATATTAAAAGTCACTCTGAAGTGCTGGAGGACGGAGAGACCTGACAGAGCCATTGGAGCTCCAGAGACGGGCCAGACATGCAGTGGCCGGTACAGGAAAGCTGTCAACAGGATTGCTGGACCGCAGAGGGTTCGCCACAGCAGCAAGGAGTGACGCAGAGATGCTGAAAGAAGCCGGTGAGTTGGCCTAATAGCCTAATGCACTGACCTCCCACTTGTCCAAAACTCAGGACATCCTGTCGTCAATCTCCTCTACTCCTCTCCCCACCACCCACCTCTCTTGCCTCCCTTGGCCCCCTCTTGCTCTCTCCATACTCTCCTCCTTCTCTCCCATTGCACCAGATGATGTCTCTAAAGTAGTCCGCTCTATGAAAGTCTGATCCAGACAGGTGCTCCCCTGTTCTTCCGGAACTATAAAGGACAACATCTCTCTCGTCCCTGCCTTGGCTGACTTCTGTAACCATTCCTTTGCCACTGACTCTTTCCCACGACCCCTTAAGCACTCCCTTGTGAACACTGTCCTAAAAAAGCTGCCTGGAGACCCTTCCTGCCCAGCTAGCTATTGCCATATCTCCATCACACCTTTCTTGGGCAAACGCATGGAGAAGTTGGTCATCCCCCAACTGACCCACCACACCAAATCCACTGGCTGTCTCCACAATCGCCAGTCTGGCTTCAGAGCATCCAGAGGCACGGAAACTGCTCTCCTGAACACCTGTGAAGACCTGCTCTCAAATCTGGATTCCAACTCTCCCTCTGTTCTAATCCTTCTCGAAATTTCCTCTGCCTTTTGACATGGTCAACCATGCCATCCTCACAAATCGTCTCTGTGATACCCTAGGCATCACTGACCGGGCACTGGCGTGGCTGACCTTTCTCTGTAACCGACCTTTCCAAGATCGACTTGGCCCTTTCCTCTCCTCCACCTCATTCTCTACCCGCGGCGGCCCTCAAGGATCTATCCTATCGCCTTCGCTCTTCAATATCTACCTTGCCCCTCTTGCACCATCTGATCTTCTCCTTCTCTCCTCACTTCGCGTGTTATGCTGATGACACACAGTTCTCCTTTAAGCTTCCCTCCTCTACCTCCTCTTCTTCTTCCCTCAAACCAGACTGCCTGACTGCAATACAGGTATGGTGCTCTGCTAAGGATCTCTGCCTTAATGCCATTGACACTGAGATTCTCTTCATTAGTATGTCTGCGTCCTGTCTCCTCCCTCCCCCCACTCTCTGGAAGCCCTCCTTTGGTCCCCTCCCCTCACCCTCTTGTGATGCAAAAAATCTTGGTGTAATCGACTCCTCTCTCTCTCTCTCTCTCTCCTTCTGCTTCTGCCCTCACATCACAGACGTTGCCAAGAAGTCCAACTTTCAGCTCCACCTCCTCAGAGGCATTTTCCCTTTCCTCTCTTTTCTATAGAATCTCAATGTCTCCAGAGCTCTGGATCTCTCTAGGCTGGTCTATTGCAACAGCCTCTTCCTCAGTCTGCCTCTTTCCTACCTTTGCTCTCTTCCACTTATCCAGAATAGGGCTTCAAGACCTATCCTTGGCCTAAAACCCTGGGACTTCATCTCTCTGGCCCTAAAACCTCTCCATAGGCTCCTGGTGGCTGCAAAGAACAAAACCAAGACCCTCTGCATCACCCACAAGGCTTTCTGGGGCCTGGAACCCCGCTACATCAAACTTTCTTTCCCCAAATACCTCCCTGCTAGAGTCATTCGGTCCTCTATCTCCAACTCTCTGCAGATCCAACATTTTACCAAGCGAAGAGTGGGGGATAGAACTTTTTTCGGCAGGAGCCTCACTTTCTAACGGCCTCCCTGCGTTCCTCAGACTTGAGCCAGACCGCCTTAAGTTCCGGAAACTTCTTAAGACTTTCCTTTTCTCCTCCTCCTTCGCTCTCCCCCTCCTGTGCTAATGTCCCCCTGATGCTGCGACCGGTGCCTGGCCCCTTATGAGTCCTACTGGGACCAGTCCTCCCCAGCACCCCTACCCAGCACTTGCTTTCGGGCACCTTTCCCTGACTAGCCTGAATCTGGTCCACCCCTTCCTCGCACTAGCTTACCCTTACCCCTGGTTTTCCCCCTGGCACTTGCCCTCCTTGCGCTCCACCTAGCACTCACCCAGGCCCGTGAACCCCCTCCTGCACCCCCCACTCCCCATCCCTTATACCAGCCTGACCACTCTGACCTACCCCCTACTCCCACACTTATTGATCACGGCACTTGCACGGTACAAATGGCACAAGGACTAGTAGAACTGTTCATTGTTGTATTTCTTCCTCTGTTCCCTCCCCCCCCCCTTTCCTGTCTTGTGTTGTGGCACTTGGAAACACTTGTGTATAGGCGCCTTACAAATGCCCAATAAATAAATAAAAACAAAATAAAAGGTAAACCTGGGACGCTTCGAGCAGAACATTTAATAATACCAAACAATTTTGAATACCAAGCAAGTAAAGTATTAGGGCAACAAGGGCGCAATTCTCCTTTTATGAAACATCAACTTAGGGTAATTTGTAACCCACATTACCAACAACCAAGACACTATAACAAGGAGATAAAAGGGCAAAACTGCCTCTTTTCCTGAGATAGCAGTCTGGGCAAACCTGCAACCTATATTGCCAACAGTCCAAAGACTATAAACACAGGCAACCATTGTTCAACCCTCCTCACATGGGATACTGGTGTGGAGAACCTTGAAACAAACATTGCCACTAACAGAATAAAACAATTGTAGTTGTAGGAGTTTTTTTCTTCCTGGCAGGCGCGTAAACCAGGAAAGAAACTGTTGCTTTGAAGACATGTTGTTGTTGTAAAAACAGTGTTGTGGAAAGAAAATTAAATGGATCATCCTGACAATCTGTTACATTAGAAAAGACATTTGATGTGCTGTCCTGACAAAAGTATTCTACTGGAAGAATAATTGTGATATTCTTATATCTGCTTTACATCGTAGGAAGGATACTTTGTGGAGGAAACAATTTCTTTGATTTTTGAACAAGTGTTTTGTGAAAGCAACTTTTATTTTACCAAGTGAGAGGATGTATTTGATGGAAAAAACATTTTCTGTTGAACTGAATCGAATTTTGTTTTATCAGAACTTCTTCAAGGGTTTTCCTGAATTGATCCAGGGGAAGGGAACCAAACCTTGGTCATAAGGATTACTTTGTAGGAGCTATAAGTTTGAACATTTTGTTGAACTGAAATCAAATATATTTACCTTGTACACTTTGTTTGTGTGACTTTGGTGTTGTGTGTTAGTGTGAGGGTCAGATACATTGGGACACAAGGTCATTTTTTCTTTAGTTTTAGTAGGAACATTCTCGTTAGGATAGGGCCAGGTAGGCATTTATCCCACATCTCTTTACTTTAAAAAATATGGCAAACCGAAAACTACAACTTGTTGTCCGTCTCACATTTCTGACCCCTCGCAATACTGTGCTCTTCTCCAAAGTTAATCTGTTTGCTCTCCAATTAGAGCAGTAAATACATTGTTCTTGTCCCCAATGGCCAACATAACACCAGCTGTCTTTTATTCCAATGCGTAAATCCACTTCCCTGCCCCTGCAATGAGCAAAGATAGTGATTTCAATAAATTATTCCGGTCCATAGTGTGACCATGAAACATATGTTATTCTTAATCCCATTTGAAAAAACGGGAGCCATCGCTTTCCCTATATCGGAGCTTTCCGCATTTTCCCCTTACCCTTCATTACTGCCATGCGACTACCACGGTGCGTCCTAATACCCCATGGTGTAACTTTCACAACAGCTCCTATGGTCGCTGCCACACCCTGCTCTTCACCCGTTTCACTTTCTTCCTCTTCGCCTTCCTCTACTAACGCACTTCTTGCCCTCTCTGCACCAAATTGTAGTCCATGCTGCCATGGCACACAGGTTCTCTTATTGGTGGTTCAAAGTCTGCTCCCAAAGCAACACCTCCCTCTTCAAGTTCAACCTTAACATCTTTGACAACAGCCCTATCCATTTTGAAAAGAACCTGCCCGACTTCGATTGATCCAATCCTGCCTCTACTACCCGTCTGTTACCTTCTCCCTGCTGTGCTCTTTGCTGCCTTAATTATGCCAACTCTTCCTCTGCTTGCTCTAGTGCTTTTTGTAGATGTCTCTGTGCCTGAGTCTCTACCACCATCGTCTATCTGTCCTCAATCCTGGCCGTAAGAGGTGTTGCTCTTCCTTCTCCCTCTGTTCTCAACCTGTCTGCTAATCTAGCAGTCGGAGGCGTTGCTGGCCTCCTTCTTACAACTTCTGGAATGGAGGATGGAATGGAGGATGGAGAGGAGAGGCTCAAACTGGGGATAAGTATACTTTGAGGCGTTGAGAAATGCGAGGTGGACAGAGTGGTCATATTCTCAACATTAGCCATTTTATTAACAGAAAGGCCTAACTTTCCCTATCCTAAAGGAAATATCCCTTCCTATGAAACTAAAACTAAAAACGTCTGACCTTGTGTCCAAACTAAATCTGACCCTCACACTAACATACACAATCAAAAGGTGTAAGGTAATTGTTTCAAATTTCAATTCAATAAAAATGTGCAAGAACTTAAACATATAACTTCACCCAAAACAATCCTTGTGTTCAGCGGTTGGTTCCCTTCCCCAGGATTATTTCAGGAACATTTTTCAAATTGTTCTGTTTCAAGACCAGTCTCTTAAAGACAATGCAGATGCCTCTTTTACCTAATTCTTTCCTCAGGATGGCAAAACAAATTTCTCTTCCACAACACTGGTTGGAATATAACAAAGAGTAAGTCTCTCTTAGTCTTTGAGGGGGGCAAAACAGAATGTGGTTTCCACAGGGCTGGTTGGAATATGGCAAGGGAAAGTCTTTCCTGCTTTTCAGGATGATTAAACAAAGGTCTTTTCTCCGATAGTGATAACATGTTCAATTGAAACAACTTAATATGACAGCCTCCCTTCAGCTCAAAGTGGGTTTCCTGGTATACTCTCCTGCCAGGAAACCTCTTTTATGAATATTCTTGATATCCTGCTTTAGTCTCCTGCCAGGAATATCTCTTTTTTGGCTTGCACAGATCCCCTGGTGTACTCTGCTGCTAGGTGTCTCTTTCCAAAAAGGTTCACTGCCTGATGCACTTATCGGGTCGCTCTGAAACATTCACATTCCTCTCAAGTATCACACAATTGTACTTCTTCAATGGCACACATTTGTTGACTTCCAGTTATTACTTGTACCAATTTCCCCCATACTGATATCCCATATATGAGGGTTCTTCAAGCTCTATCGGTCAACCTTTCTTGCATTTTCTCTTGGCAATGCTTGTTCGAGGTTTCCCCCGACTGAGATCTCATATCAGGAGAATTGTGCCATATTTGCCTTCTCTTTTCAGTTCTATTTGGGCGGCATTACGTTTTTTTCCCAAAATACTTATTTTTTAAAAAAATGTAATCTTTTTATTGCATTTACGTCAGAAGCAAACAAAACAAAACATGGGCAACCGCCTCCAGGCAAATTTCAAAGCGTTCATAAAAAGTTCTGAACAGTGTTTGTGCCTTAGTCTACTACCTATCCATCCCCAAGAAGAAACCACCCACCCACCCCAGGTCCCTTCCCACCCTCCCCCTACGTTCAACAGGGCAAAGCATTTGTCAACTTAAGTATTCTATTCGCTGTTTACTATGCATGAGCTGACCACATTACAGTTTCTGGTCATACTGGGGTTTACATCCAAAATCAACATGTCTGCGAGTCCCCAAAACCTATCTGCACGTTCAGGTCCAGCAGTCCTTCGAAAGCAAACTTGTTTGGCTGCGCAGACTTTGGACAACAGTGTCCACATTTTCTGTTGAGATGGTGGGTTAGATCCTTTCCATTCCAATAGGATGATCTTACGGCCCGTGAAGAGTGCTATGTGGGTCATTTTACGGGCAATTGCATCCTTGTGCTATTTTTCAATGCTCATTCCAAAAAGCATGAAGGCCGGGGTCATCTCAACAGTAATTCCCTGCAGGTGATATGATATGGCATTTATAACGTGCCTGTACACAAGTGTTTCTAGGCACAACAAGACAAGGAGGGGGAAACAAGGGAGGACAACATAACAATCTTATTAGGCCTTGTGTCATTCAGATTGCGCAAGTGCAGGGAAGAGGGAAGGGGAGAAATGCCAGGGGGGAAGGGAAGATGGTGGTGCAGTTAACTCACAAGTGCAGCCAGCGGGTGGATCATAAGAAGCAGAGAGAAGGGACTGAAGGGTTGCAGATACAGACCCTTAAGTGCTGGGGAGCCCGGAGGCGGTGCAAGGGCAACTGGACATGCAGGAGATTGGGCCCGAGTTCAGAGGGTGAACAGGTGACCAGTGCATGGAGCAGTCGGGTGCATCAGCAGAGGAGAGGAAGAGAGAAAGCAGAAGCAAAAAGGAGGTTCTTGAGTTGCTTCCGGAACCAGAGGTGGTTCTGCTCATGTTTGAGACAGGCACAGAGGCTGTTCCAGATGGAGGCCCCAGCCGAGGAGATAGATCTGCCCCCAACTCTCTGCTAGGAGAAGCGTCAGACCCTCAGAGAGTTGGGGGTGGATGAGCGTAGAGCTCGAGAAGGAAGATGTTTTGGAAGAGAAAGTTGGATGTAGAGTGGTCCCAGGCCCCAGAAAGCCTTGTGGACGATGCAGAGGGTCTTGAACTTGATCCTTGCAGCCACAGGGAGCCAGTGAAGAGATTTCAGAGCCGGAGAGATAAGATCCCTGGACTTTGAGGCCAAGGTCAAGTCTTGCAGTCCTGTTCTGGATAAGTTGTAAAGGTCAAAGAGTAGAGGTGGGAAGATTTTGAAAGAGGCTGTTGCAATAGTCCAGCCTATGGAGGACCATAGCTCTTCTGGAGACAGTGAGCTTCTGGGGGAAAGTGAGAAAAGAAAGACAACCTCTGAGGAGGTGCAGCTGATAGTTGGACATCTTATAGACATCAGAGATGTAAGGACAAAAGGAGAGGGTGGAGTCATAGATGACGGCCGGACCAGTTGTGAAACCCAGGTCGAGAATGGCACTAAGCACTGTCAGTGCCAGAGCATGTGCCCCATGGTCCCAATTCTGCTGCACCCTCGCCAGCATTCAGCACCTGGTGTGATTTCCCATACTATAAAGTATAGAGTGGGTGAAGTAGGCCCTGTGGATAATTTTAAATTTGATTGTCCTGTGTTTCAGGTTGTACAAAGTGTGATTCATCATGGCAAATACATCCTACACATTGCTCACCATCGTGTCCACCCCTAGGTCCTCACCCCACAAGTCTGACAGGGCCAGATTCTGCTTGTAGTTGTGGACACTCTGGACGTAGATCGTTTTGATCCTAGGGTATTTCGTGGGGTCCCTTATTACCTCCTCACTGTGAGGGATCTGTCATTCTGGAGTCCCTGGTAGTGTGTGTATTGATGGCTGAGTGTATTGTCTTATATTGCAGCCAGTCAGTGTTTGAAAGCCCCAGTGTGGTTTTAAACACAGAAAAGGGGATGGGTCTGTCATCCACGAAGAGGTCCATAACTTACACCCCCCCCACCCCCATTGCCTCTGCTGTTGTCCATGAACCCGTTCATTGATGCTGTATGATAATAGGGTTCAAAGTGAGATCCAATGTGGGGCTGTGTGCACTTCCGTATTGGCCATTCTGCGCATCCTATGCCATTGTACAAGTGTGGGGCCCAGTATGGGGTGCTGTGTGAGTGTTTTTGGAAGCCATCTTTGAGGATTGACGGAATCTTCTGGGGGGGCGAGGGGAAGGAGCGTCTGCAGCTCTATTGCGTGCCAGCTTATGGTGTCCTCGGCATTAAGCCATCTTTTAGCCCATCCTATCTGGGCTGCCATGTAGTATGTCCACTTTAATGGCAGTGCTAGCCCACCACCTGTTTTAATGGCCTGTAGGACATACTGATTAAGCCTTGCTTTCCTACCCCTCTATTTCAACTTCATTACCAGTAGATCAAATTCTGCATACTGTACTCTAGTGGCGGGGGGGGGGGGCATTGGCAGCATGTAGGCTAGATATATCCGCTTCGGCATCGTGTTAATTTTGATGGCGTTGATTCTCCCAGTAAGAGACGGGGGCAGTGTGTCCCATGTGGTCATATCCTGCTGAATCTTAGATAATATGGGAGCATAATTTAGTTTTGTAATTGCTCGTAGGTCTGGGGTGATCCAGACCCCCCAGGTATTTAATATGTTGCGATTGCAACTTAAACAGGGCCTTCCCTCCTGGGTCCCAGGGAATGTTGAGACCTAGCGGCATGACCTCTGACTCATCCCAATTCACAGTGTAGCCAGCTATGTGGCCATATTCGCATAATATATCCGAGATGTGGGCAGGCACCCGGCATAGCGGCTAATATATAGTAGTATGTCATCGGCATACAGCAAAATATTATGTCCCTCCGGCCCCTTAGTGATGCTGGACCACACTTCATCTCCCCTCAATTTGGCGGCATGGGGCTCTATTGCTAAGGTATAGAAAAGTGGTGACAGAGGGCAGCCCTGGTGGGTTCTTGTGTGCAACAGGAAGGGGTCAGACGCGAAGTCATTTGTAATCATGGAGACGCAGTGTGCGCTATAGAGAAGTTGCACCATCTGGAGGAAGTATCCTGAGCAGCTGAATTTTGCACAGCACAGTGAACATGTAATCCCAGCGCAATTTATCGGATGCCTTCTCAGTGTGAAGTGACCACATCGTCCGGGTGTTCGCCACTTTCTAAGATGTGCGAGAGGTGTTGAAGGTTATCAGAGGAGTGCCTATTCAAGATGACATCACTCTGGTTTGGTGGATGAGTCCTGGGAGCAGGAGCTCCAATCTTCCCTCCAAGTACTTCGCCAGTGCCTTTACGGCAGCATTTATGAGGGACATTGGGCGGTAGGAGCCATAGACTTTGGGGTCCCAACCTTTTTTGTGGAAGACTACTATGTTGGTTTTCAATAGCTATGTTGGGAGCTGATGGCATTCTAAGGCCTCTCGAAACATCTGTCCCATGCGTGGGGCGAGCACCTGCAGTATGAGTTTATTGACCTCAATAGGAATACCGTCGGGTCCCGCTGACATACCCGAGGCTAGTCCCCCCTATCGCTCTAAGGACTTCATCGTCCAGGGGGCATTCAAGATCGCCAGATCTGCTGTAGTAAGTGAGGGGAGGGAAATGCCATCAAGAAAGGCTATAATCTGGCTCATGTCTCTGTCCGGCAGGGGAGTGTATTGCTCTTGATAATATGCAGCAAATCTTTCATTTATAGCTTGATCTCCAGTAAGCAACCCTCCATCATCCCCCCTGATCTAAGTAATTAGATGGCCCGCTATTTTCCCCTGTGGGCAAGAGCCAACATGTGAAGGGCAGAGCTCCACCTCACTGATGATGCCCAACAAGGCTGAAACACGTGTATGGGGTTGCTGTTGGTACTCTTGTTCAGAGAATTGCCTAGCATTTCGGTGCTGACTGCCCATGGGCAGGACAAAGACTGATATGCAGGGATATTTCTTCTCCGTGAAAGGGACAGTGAGCTAAAGACTTGGTTGAGACTCTCCCAGGGGCCATCCACCCAAGAACAGGTCAATGGGCTGTGTTTGTACTGGTAGAAAGACTCCCAGAACCCCCTTTGTTCAACATATGAAGGGGTCTGTCCCACACAGCATAAAGGTCATACACCCATTTGGAGAAGGCTCTTTGGGCCCTGATTGTGGTAATGTGCGCAGTCTCTGAATGCAGTTTAAGTTTGTGAGTATTCACGCATGAGTCCCTATTGGCCTTATGTCTGCTCAGCATTCGGCAGTCAGCTGGTACTCTTTTTCGGACCGGTATCTTTTTTTATGTGCCCAACGTGAGATAGTGTCCCCTAATGAATGCCTTAAAGGGATCACAGACTCTCTGTGTATTAAACCCCTCCACTAAATTATCCTGCCAGAATCTATCCGCATCATGAACCAGTAGTTCCACCATGTCTGGATATTTCAGTGCCATAAGGTTCAGTCTCCACTAAGGGGCTTTCGGTGATGTGTCTGGGAGGACTATTTTCGTAAGCATCAGGGCGTGTTCTGAGATCGTCATGGGGGGGATTGAGCACATCTCTACCATGTGCATCATGGTGCATGGGAGGAGCCAGTAATCTAGCCGGGAGTAGCATTGGTGGTGATTCGAATAGAACATGTAATCCTTTTTGTTCTCGTGCAGCTGCTGCCACATGTCAACCAACCTAAAATCTGCCATTAGGGAGTGAAGCGTTTGCCTCTTCTTTGGGGGGGGTCCACTCTGTGACTGAGCAGGATTAAATTTGTACATTTTGGGTATTAAAGCTACATCCAGGTCAGCCCCCCATTAGAGTAAGGCGGCCCATGTATGGTCCGCATGTGGCTTAGGTGTGTGAAGAACCCAGAGGTGTCGGCAGTGGGGGCCATAAACGTTAATAAGGTTAACGCAGTGGTGGTAGAGGAGCCCGGTGTAGAAGGACAGATTGTCCCTCTTTGTCCGCCTCAGTGGTCAATATTGGAAGGGGAACCCGTTGATGAACCAGAATCAAAACTTCCCTTTTCCCGTGTGAAGGGGAGTGGACAGTCGCTCCCACGCATCCCCACACAGTTTTGCAGATTCCCGTGCATCTTGGTGTGTTTCCTGTAGAAATAGAATGCCCCCCCCGAACGTCTCGTAACATATTTAATAGGCGCTGTCTTTTAATGGACGGCCCAGCCCCTGCACATTAAGGGAAATGCATGTAAGCGTGGTGATCTGCTGGCGTGAGGTGTGCCAATGACGCAAGAGCCCCTTGCAGCCTGAGGGAAAACCTCTTCAATAAGTGACTCTACTGAATGTGTGAAATGACTCGTGAACATACAATGCTTAGAACATGCTGACTTATGCTTCCCCAGCTCAATCGGAGCTTCCTTAACAATTCAACTAAACACCCAAACATTGGAGCCTAAAACCCAGATTCCAATAAAACCTTTTAAGGAAAATTAGAGCCAATGCAAGGAAGTAGGAAGCTCCCGACCTCGCATTCCTATGCCCCCATGGGGTATAGCACCAGCCATGTTGTCGAAGTAATGCATTGATACTGGCTATGAAGCGTGGGGATGTGGGGAGCAATGATGTGCCCTGGGTGACAAGCTCGTCATAGCGGCACATCCCTGAATTCTCAGATCCTTTTGCTGATCGAAAGCGTATGCGAGTGCCGCTCAGTAGTCGCGTGTGTGAGAAACCTAAGGTTCTCCAGCATGGGGTCTGGCATGGATTCACATGCTCATGAATATTCCCTGTCGTCAGGCTGGGAATCCTCGGTAAAGAAAAAATCAGTATCAGTTTCGTTTCTGATCTGTCTTTCGTAGTAGTAACCAATCACTGATCTCTGCGTCATACTGACCACAGCCAATGACTGCCCTCTACCTAAGCCCCACCTCTGGTAGCCATCTTCAGATTTTTACTGCACGTTCAAGTGTTGGGATCCTCGTGCTATTGCTCTCGAGCGTTAGTGCTATTTTTTCACGTTTTTTCTCAAAACATTTCTCTTTTTTCAGTCAAAAGAGCCTCAAGCTCCACCGTTTCTTCATCCGATCAACGGGGACCCGTGTCGGATTCGTCTACGCCCCTCAAGGGTGAAGATTTCGTCGAGCCACGCTTTTGGAGGACTCCAGAAGTTTCTCGGGCCCATCTCGGACATGGCCCAGGAGAAGGGAAGCTCGACGCCCGGAAAGCTGTTCAGGGTCTGCCCTGGATGCCAGCTTCAGAATGTCTTTAAGGAGGACGAACACTCCCTTTGTCTTTACTACCTACATGAGGACAAGACGCACGTGGAGAAGGACTGTGCGTTTTGCGGCAATATGTCGGAGCGGACCATGAAGGACCGCCATCAACGTCTCGCCAACTGGCTGGAAGGTAAGAGCCCGTCAGGCGAGAAGAAGAAGAAGTCCGAGCGGTCTTCTAAGACCTTTGAGGGCGCCCTGGCGACAGGGGTCCAAAAGAAGGCCAAGCACCGCTAGTCCGCTGGCACCGGGAGCGCCGAACGGTCAGGCTCTACGGGCGCCAGGCAGGGCGCATCCTCCCCGGCGCCATCAACCACGAGCCAACGCTCTGGCTCGGGTAAGAGGAAGGCCGAGCACCCGGCGAAGCTCCTGGAGAGACCCCGGTCGAGCTCGAAGGCCCCATCGGAGGGGGAGCGAGGCGGTGACCCTCCCCCTAAGGAGAAGGCGGTGAGTGCACCTAAGGTGGTGAAAGCCTTAATCCATCCGGCCAAGGCCTCTATCGAGACAGTCGCGGCGGCCCTGGCTCAGCCTGTGGAGGCTACACCAGTGGTGGCGACCTCGGGGCCCAGAGTCTCCCTGCCACCGCGGAGGGAGTCCTCTTTCATGCCCATCGACAGGACCATCGTGAAACCTCCGACGGAGAAGAAAAAGGGGGGGCAGGAGGTCGTCGTGGATTCAGCCTCAACCTCTGAGGAGGAGCTGATCGAAGTCTTAAGCCACGGCGTTGGCGTGGAAGAAGACCAGCCCGTCGGGAGGGACCCCGACGTAGCAGACGACGAGAACGTCGAGGGTGCCAACGGGGCCCCTGACCGCCCGTCGGACTCCCCTCAACCAGTGCCGCAAGACAACTCGGCGGCCATTTTGTTGGCTATACAGTCCTTATGCTCGGAGATAAGGACGAGACTGCCGTTACCACCAACGGAGGAACCGCTCCCGACGGGGGACCCGGAGCCAGGCCCTTCTGGGAGCCCTCCCCCTAAGAGAAGAAGGATTCATCCTCCACCTCCTTTTCAGCCATCGCGCCCTGTTCAGCCCTCGTCCCCGTCCACCGCACGTGGGGATGATACGGGGACTGACACGGCCGCGACGGGTACAGACAACGAGGTTTACGACGAGGATCTTCCGTCGTCACCTCCCACCCGGGCTTCCCCGCCCGACGAGATTGGATCGTTTCACTCCATGATCGCCAGGGCATCCGAGCTTTTCCAGCTCTGCCCGGAACAGAAGAAGGAAGGTTTCCTTTATCAACGGCGCGAGGCCAAGAGGAAGACGGTCCTCGCTGTACCTCTACTGGACGATATTTGGGATGAGGGCCTCGCCCTCCTCAAGAACCCATCCACGACGCCGGCTAGAAGGTATCGGTACGAGAAGAAGTACTGGGTCCCGGATGCGGCCCCCTTGTGCCTTCGGGCACAGCCGACCCCGGACTCGGTTGTCTCCGCGGCGGCCAGGAAGAAAGCGGGGGGGGTGTGGCCTCTACGTCGACCTTCCCGCCGGACGGCGAGGGAAAGAAATTAGACACGATGGGACGCAGAGTCATCTCGTCGGCAGCGACGACGATTAAGGCGGCCAACGCCTTGGCTATCGTAGCCCGCTACGACAGGGAGCTGTGGTACAAACTGGCCCCCCTGCTGGACTTCTACCAGACGACAAGAGGGCGGAAGCCCTAGAGATCTTGCAGGAAGGAGAGGTGGCGTCGGACCACGCCATTACGATTGCGACGGACATCGCTGACACTGGATTTCGCCAGTTGGGCAACGGCGTGTGCCTTAGGCGGCGTTGATGGCTCAAGGCTACTGACTTCCGTCAGGACATGCAGACCAGAGTCTTTGACATGCCGTTCGACGGAAACAACCTGTTTGGGAAAACGGTGGACGATTCCCTTCAAGCCATCAAGGCGGACACAGAGACGGCCTGGGCTCTTGGGGTTCTCCAGCAACGGCGGCCGCCCTTTCGGAGCGGCGGAAGCAAACAGGGTGCCTCCAAAGGTTCCGGCGGCGGATTTTCCACCTACCGTCAAGCGGCCCGTTCGTCGTCACAGGAAGCTTACAGGGAACGAGGCAAGTCAGGCGGACCCCGCCGTCGTCGCCAAGGAGGACAAGGCGGCAAAGCCTCGTCGAAGCAGGACTGAACCGGCCGTGGGGTCGGGCCCCCACCGAAGCACCCCGGTGGGAGGCCGGCTGGCGAGCTTCGTCAGCGTGTGGGAGTCCATCTCCACTGACCGTTGGGTGCTGGACGCCCTAGCTCAGGGTCACGCGCTCGAATTTCTAAAGAGGTGCCCGCGTGTCCCCCCTGTGGCCAGGAAAGAACATCACGTCCCTCAACTTCTCTTGGAGGTAAAGGCGATGCTCAAGAAGGGCGCCATCAAGCTCGTCCCAAAGAGGCTTCGGGGCTCTGGAGTTTCCTCAAGATACTTCTTCGTGAAGAAGAAGACGGGAGGATGGCGTCCCATCCTGGACCTACGACGACTGAACAAATTCATCAAGGCACAGAAGTTCTGGATGGTCACCCTCCAACACGTCCTGGGTCAACTGGAGGAGGGCGATTTCCTGTCGTCGTTGGATTTGGAGGATGCCTACTTCCATATTCCCATCCTAAAGGGACACCGAAAGTTTCTCAGGTTCGTGGTCCAAGGGCGTCACTACCAGTTCAGAGCCCTTCCCTTCGGGTTGAGGTCGGCACCCAGGGTGTTCACCAAGTGCCTCGCACCGGTGGCGGCGCAGCTGCGCCGAGAGGGGATCCATGTCTACTCCTACCTGGACGACTGGCTCATCCGAGCAAAGACGAAGGAGCTCGCCGTGGAGCACACGGCAAGGACCGTCTAACTACTCACAGACCTGGGATTCTCCATAAACTACGCCAAGTCCCACCTGGTGCCCGCGCAAGACGCACTGTTTCTGGGAGCGAAGCTCGACACAGTGCCGCTTCTGGCCTCTCCGTCAGAGGAAAGGATGAGGGCCATCTTGGGCAAGGTGCAGCGGATGCTGGTTGCGGACACGGCCAGGGTGAGGTCCATCAAGTCCCTCCTCGGAATGATGTCTTCTTGCATTTATCTCATCCGCCTGTGCAGGCTTCGGATGCGCCCGTTACAGGAGTTCCTGGACGCTCGCTGGATCCAGACGACAGGCAGCTTCGAGGAGAGGATCACACTCGACGAGAGTTTCCGACGAGCGATCCGGTGGTGGGGCACCCGTGCGCATCTGACGGCGGGCATGGACTTCCACACCCCCGGCCACCAGGAGACCGTGACCACGGATGCCTCCCTGGAAGGGTGGGGAGGGCACACTGAAAATCTGCACGCGAGAGGCCTTTGGCTTCCGACGGAGAAGTCCCTCCATATCAACGTCCTGGAGCTCCGTGCAGTGTTTTGGGCCCTCAGGTCCTTTCTTCCGTCCCTCAAGGGCAAGGTGGTGAGGATCTTCACCGACAACACCACCACCATGTTCTACATCAGGAAGCAGGGCGGAACCAGATCCCCAGCCCTGTCCAAGGAGGCGCAGGATCTGTGGCATTGGGCCGTCGCCCAAGGGATGTTTCTGGTGCCGTTTCATCTGGCAGGGATAATAAACACCATCGCCGACTCGCTCAGCAGAGAGCTGCGCTCGTGCCATGAGTGGGAACTACGACAGGATCTAGTGGGCCGCCTCTTCCGACGGTGGGGCACACCCCAGATAGATCTGTTCGCGACGGCGACGAACTCCAAGTGCCGGAGGTTCGCCAGCAGGTTTCCCCAGCCGAGGAGCATGGGCGATGCTTTCTCGTTCCCCTGGGAGGGCCTGTTTCTATACGCGTTCCCTCCATTGCCATTGCTGATCCGGCTCATCAACCAGCTCAAGAGGTCACAGTGCAGGATGATCCTCGTCGCACCTGCGTGGCCGAGGCAGATATGGTTCCCGGACCTTCTGGACTTGTCAGCGTCCCCGTCAATCAAGCTGCCAGTGGACGCGGATCTTCTCTCCAGGGAAGGAGGCGCCATCCTCCATCACGACCCGAAGTCGCTGAGCTTGCAGGCCTGGCTCCTGCAGCGTTAGAGTTTGGAGGGTACGACATACCGGCCGACTGCAGAGAGGTTCTTGCAAAGGCCAGGGCGTCCTCAACTCTTAAATGCTATGGACACAAATGGAAGAGGTTCTCTGTCTGGTGCCACGCACAGAAGATTAACCCTCTACGGATTACGGCTCCCCAGGAACTGCCGTACCTTCTGACGCTGGCCAAGGCTGGACTGGCGCACGCGTCCATCAAGATTCATCTTGCTGCGATCTCCCGATACACCAGACCACGGGGCGGACGTCTTTGTGGTCTCATCGTCTGGTGAAAGAATTCATGAAGGGACTGTTCAGATCGTTCCCGCCGGTGAAGGCTCCGGCCCCGGCGTGGGAGCTCAACGTGGTGCTGACCAAGCTCATGGGACCTCCGTTCGAACCTCTGCACTCGGCTCCGTTGAAGTTCTTGTCGTGGAAAACAGCGTTTCTTGTGGCCATCACCTCCGCACGAAGAGTGGGAGAGAGCCAGGCCCTTTCCTGCAAGACCCCGTACTTGACTTTTCACGACACGAGGGTAGTGCTCAGGACGCACCCCTCCTTCATGCCCAAGGTACCGTCGGACTTCCACCTCAACGAACCCTTGGTGTTGCCTGTTTTCTTCCCGTCGCCTTCGTCGCCGGCCGAAAGGACTTTGCACTCGCTGGATGTAGCTAGAGCGCTGAAGTTTTACGTGGACCGCACAAAGTGTTTTCGGAAGACGTCACAACTTTTTGTGAACTTTATTCATGAGCATGTGAATCCATGCCAGACCCCATGCTGGAGAAGGAACAAGTTACTTACCTGTAACTGTTGTTCTCCAGCATGGGTCTGGCATGGATTCACATGTGAACCCTCCCGCCTACCCCTCTGCGGCTCTTCACTTGGTCATACTGCCACTTCACGTGCTACCAAATCTGAAGATGGCTGCCAGAGGCGGGGCTTAGGTAGAGGGCAGTCATTGGCTGTGGTCAGTTTGACGCAGAGATCAGTGATTGGTTACTACTACGAAAGACAGATCAGAAACGAAACTGATACTGATTTTTTCTTTACCGAGGATTCCCAGCCTGACGACGGGGAATATTCATGAGCATGTGAATCCATGCCAGACCCCATGCTGGAGAACAACAGTTACAGGTAAGTAACTTGTTCCGTATTCTCACTCCTACTCCCGTTGGATCCTCTGTGCAGGTGGCCAGGGAAAGGCCATCACTTTTGGATCCTTACCCTGGGGGTGAAGAAGCGAGGGAGGATCACCTGGGTGGAGGGTCCTTGAGGATTGGGCGTGGGGTGCCCTTGGGTGAGACATGGTATCCCACTTTCCCTATTGACGACCAACCTAACCCTCCCCAAACTTTATTGGCTGTTATAAGCCAGCATCCCTAATTTCCCCACACGTGACACGTCACAGTACTGGGACGAAGAAGAGGCAACTAAGATTAATAAAGACTACACCCTTTCACCACTTTAGTACTGGGACGACGAAGATGCTTACAAAGAGCTGTGAGTTAGGCAGTGCTAATCAAGAATCCACACCTGCAGTCTGTCAGGTGGCTGCCCAGCAGAGAAGGTGGCAACAGGGAGACCAGCAGGAGACCCTTGTGTGGAGGCATCCGTGATGGAACTGTAGAAAGAGCCAGGATGCTAGCAATTATCTCAGGGGACTTGTGGGACCTGATACGAGTGAGCTGTGTATTTCCCACAGGTGTGGGAGCCTCCATAACACAGAGCAAGCAGCAGGAGCTGCTGAAGAACCCGGAGCAGAGGGGATGCCACCTGCGTCGCGTGAGAAGCGTTGGAGCTGCCAGGGTGTGGAAGGAAACACACAGTAGGCGAGCGGAGCTCGCAACGGTGGATTTCCCGGCTTGTAAACTGAGAGGCAGTCACGGGAACCACCGGGAAGAGACACAGAAGACCAGAGCATGTCGGGAAGGGGTTTAAGCACTGGGGCATTGCTATAGGACCGCAGATGAACAACAGTCTGTGAAAGTAAGCCAATAAATATATATTGAATACTGAACTAAGTGGAATCTTAACATTGAAGCAAATAAGTGCATATCCAATACCGACCTGAATGAAAACTTAAAATTAACCAACATAAGTGCTTGTTAAACACTGAAATGAAAATAAACAATAGTGAATGCAATTTGCATAACAATTTAAGTTAAACTTTGAAGTCAAGTACATTAAAGGCTGTAGGGTGCCATACAGTGAACTTCTCTGAGTGAATGCAGTGCGACAAGGCCACTTATTGGCAAGAGGTTTGTAACACATGGTGGCAGAGCCACGAGGCTAACAAGGAGAAGCCAGAGGAGTGCAAGACTACACATAAAGCCAAATGGCCAATAAAATGAACTAACTGAAGATGGCCTGGTGCACAGGAGCAAGTGCCAAGGAACCTGTGTGGGCTGAGGAGCTCGGGGATCCTGGTTGTGCGAGTCTAAATAACTGCACCTAGACCAAAGAACCCTGAATGGTGAAAAATAAGGACACTGATCTAGCCTAATCAAATCACTGCAAATGAACGGGCAAGGTAAGCCAGAAAGAGTGTCGAGTTGACCTGGCAAGTGTAATTGTCGAAGTTGAAGTCTTGGGGAAGGGAACACGAAGACTTAAGGGACCATACTTGTTGTCTTGACAATAGAGTCTCGAGGCCCTTTAAGGTTTTGGATTGTGTTACTTGAAACCTGGGGAAAGGAACCCCAAGGATTGGTTTTGGAACGGTATCGCCTTGAACTGGAGAAGCGTAATTTTGGTACTTTTCCATGGAGCCATCACCGCAGTGATAGACAAAATTGCACCCTTCAAACTACGAAAAGGTAAACTTAAAGCTCACTTGAACACCTGGTTCTCCCCCAAACTTAAATCATTATGAATGGAAAAAAGGAAACTCAAAACTTTGTGGAAAAACAACCCCATCTCTGCCAACAAAGACATCTTACTTAAATTCACTGCGAACTATAAGAATGAAATCATTCTAGCCAAACGTGACCACTACAATTTTAGGATTTACTGTAGCTCAAGAGAACTTTTCACCATACTAAGAGAAAAGAAATCTCCCACCCCTCTATCAGACAACTGCATCAAGGACAAAACTTGGTGTACCAAAATTCAAGACACACTAGCTAACAAAATCCCCTTACTTCAAAATAAAAGAACAGCCAAAAAAAACAGTATCCCTGCCCAAGTCAACGTAGCCAAACCCTGTCCTGATCACCCCAAAGCCCATCAATGTGCCAAATTTACCCAAGTGTCTATCCGTGATGTGAAAAACATCATTGCCTCATTGAAACCGTCCAATTGTCAAGGAGACTCTTGCCCCGCATCGATCATCAAGGAAGCAGCCAATGATTTTGCTCCTTTCATTACCAAGCTCATCAACTCCTCCTTCCGCACCTGTACTGTCCCCACTAATCTGAAAAAATCTTGGGTACCCCCTCTTCTAAAGAAACCATCTTTAGACCCAAGTATTCCCACCAATTTCAGACCCATTACTACCGTCCCTTTCCTGCTAAAGATCATCGACAAAGCAGCCTATCTCCAAATTCAAGCTTACCTTGAGAGCAATAACCTACTTGTACTGCAACAATCTGTCTTCAGGCCGCAGCATGGCACAGAAACTGCCCTGATCGACCTGAAGACCCAAATTGAAGACCTGAAAGACAAAGGAATATCTGCCCTCCTGCTGATTCTGTCAGCCGCCTTTATCCTGGTTGACCACAAGGTGCTTTGCAAACACCTCTCATCGGCGGCTCACTTTTCAACAGAAGAAATGGCTTGGATCCAATCCTTCTTAAACAATAGATGGATGAGAGTTTTCTCATCATCGGCATCAGCTGACCCGATCCCCATAACCTGTGGCGTTCCGCAAGGCTCATGTGTGTCGCCCACCATGTATAACTTATTTACCAAACCATTGTTTGATGACCTAGACTATCTGGGTGTCACCTACACTAATTATGCAGATGACCAGCGATTACGAGACTGACCTAGCACTGGTGAATAAAATCTACCTCGTCATTCAGGCTTGAATGGCCACACATGACCTATGCCTGAATGACGAGAAGAATGAGCTTCTTCTCCGAGCCACACCCTCGATTCAGAAGAAACTGAGTAACCAATATCTTTCCTTCAATATCGATGGAAATGACATTAAGGTAGCCAAAGAGATAAAAACCCTGGGTTTTTATCTAGACTCCTCCCTGAACCTGCATAAACAAGTCAGTGCCACGGCCTCGGCTACAGCTTATACATGTAAGCTGATCCACGCCTGCAAACCCTTCCTCTCTGCAGAAAGCTGCTTGACACTTGTCAGAGCCCTGATCCTATCAGAAACAGACTACTGTAACGCACTGTACCTAGGTGCCAGTAAATACATTACCAACAAACTCCAGATTCTCCAGAGTAACTCTCTGAGAACTGCACTCGGCATATCCAGAAGGCAGCATATCGCTTCAACTAGACACAACAACAACTGGTTATCCATTAAGGAGAGAATTCATCTCAAAACAGTGTGCCTAACCTATAAATGTCTTAATAAATCAGTCCCACAATACCGGATTAAAAATTTCACTAGGCACACCCCCACGACCTATCAGATCTGCCAACTCTAGATGTTTGAGAGTACCCAGGTTCAAGCTGAAAAGAGTAGGGGGTAGTAGCTTTCCTGTCTTGGCGGCCCAACTGTGGAACTCTCTACCTCCCACCTTAAGAACTGACCAATCTTTCGACAAATTCAGGAAAAACACTAAACTATGGCTTTCATCCAAAGATCTTGTGCCCTGCTAGATGGCCTCCTACATCCGCACAACTGTATTATATTCTCTACATAGCTGGCTCTCTACTCTTGTCGAACTGTACTGACACGTACTTGTTTTGTAATATATGCTTTTGCATTTTAGATGCTTCACTTCTCATTTGCAACTAATTTTCATCTTTGGACCATAACCTTGTACTACCTCTGTATTCCTTTTTGTGATGTATTGTATCATGTCTCACTATTGTAACCAAGAAACTGCATATTCTTGTATAGTGCCCAGATACCTATGGGTGGGGTGCGCTCAATAAATAAACAAACAAACTTTCTTATGCTTGGGGAAGGTGAGCTGAGAGAAAGCTGCTTGTTGGAAGATGCTAAAAACTTTGAGTTGGGCACCATTTCTTTTAACTTTCACATCCCTACACGTTGGTTAGCTTTAGTTGTGAGGGCAAGGATAGGTTTCGGACACAGACAGATTTTTAAGTGGAACTCTTTGACTCAGACTTCCTTAGTTTCATTCAGGTAGGGAAATCCCACCTTTGCATAGGGCAAGTTAGGCCTTCAACCATCCTGACATTTAATTTAATAAAGTATTTTGTTTGGAACTTTAAGTATGTTGTCTGTGTCTTATTTCATAATGCCTTCACGCGTGTGTCTGTCAGACGGCAGGGTGCCATCGCCACGCCGTTGCTGCACGAGAGTATTCGGGCAATCAGATAGTCCGGCGAGGCTGTGTACTAGTTCAAATCCATCTCAGTAGGAATAGCGTGCGTAGGTGGATCAAAGTGTGGTCATCATTATCACAGAGCTTTCCAGACATTGTTTCAGGTTGTAGGGTTTCCTCCCCCACTTTCTTCCAACCCTCTTGTGTCCTGGCCTGATGGTGCAGTTGGGGTGTTGGGCACGGTCTGTCCGTTTGCATAAGCTTATCTTCCAATTGAATAAAGTCTGTTTCTACCAGATCCCGTGTTTTTAGGAATCGCCAAGCCTCCGCCAGATCTTCAAAGGAGTGCCATTGGCGATTCAGTTGGATGCACCACACTGCAGGAATTTAATCTAATGTTTATGTTCCGTGCCCTTGAGCGCTTTGAACAGTGGGTTAAAGTCCTGTATGCACCTTGAGCCCTCCAGCGAGTAATCATTGAAAATGAGAATGATGGTATTCTCCAGCTGCATAGCCCCCACCACCCGGTATGCCTTTAGAATTGCAAGTTTGTGCTTTAGTAGGCACATCGTGATTGTGCATGGGCGGTCGCTGGCGGCCGGCTTGGGCATAGGAGCCATGTGTATCCTTTCAATAGTGTAGGAACAAGGGTTATCATGATAAACATTTTTCCTGCATTAGGCCCTAAATAAAATCCCTCCAATTTCGTTCCTTCTGTTTTTTCGGGTAGTACCACCAAGCAGCGATTGTTGCGTCTGGATCTATTCTACTGACCCTCCCACTTGGCCCCCAATCGATGCACCTCTCTGATGAGCCCATCCAGGTCTGTTGGAACTGTCTCATAGTTGTCCTTCAGGGTGCCGATTCCCTGCTCATTGTCTGTAATTCGCTCATCTTGGGCCTTCATCTGGGTGTTCAGATCTTGTATTTACTTTTTAATGGCCTGCGTGGTGGCGCTTGTCTCTTGAGTGCTCTGGCCGATAAGTTTCATTTCACTCAGAATTGCCTGCAGCTGCGTCTGGATGTCCATCTTCAGGTATCGCCTGGTAAATCTGAGTAGTGGGGTGTTGAGGGGTTGCTGTCCTCCACGCTATCAGTCGGGAGCCCGCAGTGCCCCTTGCATGCCCCTACAGCTTGGGAGTGTGCAGCCAGGTAGTGTCAGAGCAAGCTGGTAGAACTTAAGCGACGGGTAGTCGGCCCTTACGATTTCTTCAAAAAGCTTTGCACTCTGGAGCCCGGGCGGTCGCAGACCCAATGGCCCAGCTGGTGATGTACCTGGAGTTCATCACCTCCCCCCATCCAGTGCATATCTTCACATTTGAACACTGTTGCCATGTGTTGAGTTACTTAGTCCTGCTCTGCATTTTGTTCTGCAGGCAGACAACAGGTGTCAGCAACGGTGCTGAGTGTTGGTGGGGAGGTGATGGTATTCCAGTATGCGGCTCCCGGTGAAGCACCTGCAGCCCCCCCGTGTTGTATCTTGTGGAGGTTTGAGCCAATGTTGTGGCGTGCCTGGGAAATTAGGAAGTGGGGCAGTAATTCTAACATCAGCATTTCCTCCCCCCCACCCCAACGGTGCAGCTTGCAGTGGTCAAATCAGTGATGGGCCATCGTGAGACTGCCATACGCCCAGGGAAGCGGGTCGCACTCAATGGCTGCCATTCCCCTCACCTGATAAGCCGCCAACGCAGCATGCTGTTCTTCGACTGCCTCCGCTGTGTTTTCAGCGCTGGTGGGCCCCCGGCAACCACAGGGCACGGCAAACCTGCAATCCGGCAAGCCCCCTGGCCCAGGCAGCGCTGGGATGCACTGCCGCTCCGATCAGCCCCCAGCATCGGTCTGGTCGCCTTCAGATTTCACCCCTGTGGTGTGTGGGGAAACATCTGGATGCAGCGCTGTGCCCTGTGGCCTCTGCCTCGTCAGTAGGCCAGGAGATGCCACCGTTTTAGGTCATCAGCACACACCAGGCTACCAAGAGTAGTCATTCGGTCCCCCCATATTCTGCAGCCTATTAAGGTCTGAATCATGAACTAACCGTGCTGAACAGAACAGGATAGTTCCGGCACCAAGAGATCATCCTTCACAGAACACGTTCACCCCGCAGCCATCTTCTTTGGGCTCTCGAGCACCCTCCACCCGCTTCCTCAAATACTCTTTAACGTGTTTGCACGTCCCGGGGCCTCGTACTCGTCTAGGTTGACTCTCTGGTTCGCCATGCTGCTGCTACAAGGAGTTTTCACTGGGCAAGCTGCCCCTTCTTGGCAAAGTCTCTTTTGGTTCCTCCTGCGTCGGCTCCTGAGTGCTCGCTGATAGAACCAGTGCAGCTTTGCAAGATCGCATCTCCCCTGCCCCTGCTGCGCATCATTCACCTTAACTTCACCAGATGTTCTCTTCTCTGATCCCGAACCCCTCCACCCTGCTATCGGCTGACGTTCCCTGTTCTCCCCACGGCTCTTCTCTGTGAGTTTGCCTCTGCTTCTGGACTCACTGAATTATTGAACTGATTTGAGACCCTCTAGCCCCCTTCGGTCCCAGTAATGGACTGAAAATTCTCCACCCAGCAATTTCAACAGTCCCCGGATCCATCGGCTTTGAGTGAGGGCATGGCACAGGAGACCTGGGATCAGGTGTCCATGAAAAGGGACATTGCTGCCTTGCTGAATGAAATCGGGGGCATAAGTGCAGCTATTGGCAGTAGACTGCACAAGCTTGACCAGATGGTTGATGAGCTGGATGAGTAAATTCCAGGGGAGGAGCATAACCAATCTTGATGCCTTGGAAATCCAGATGGACATGCAATTGCTTGAATTGGAGGGACGAGAAACTGAAGTGAATATAAATATGGACAATTTTGAGAACAGGGAGAGGAGAAATAACTTGCGTTTTGTTTGGCTTCCCGGAACAGGGGGGCAAAACGGAGAGGGACATATGAAAATCCATCCATGAGATAGCAAAGCTTCTCTTTGGAGACAACCCTATAGATGAACCGAAGATTGACAGGGCCCACAGAGCTGGAGGGAGGACGGGAGGGCCGGATATGTTTTAGTGCGTTTTCATAACTACCATGAGAAGATGAGAATTCTGGATAAAGCTCAGCCTGATCCAGCAGGGCTCTGCCAAAATCACAATCTTCCAGGAATTTTCCTCCTCCACGTTGGCAAGATTCAGGATGTGTGACCCACTCACGAAACAGCTCAATGAGAAGAGGGTCCGCTATCGTTGGGGGGTTCTTTTCTCCCATCTCTTTTGAAAAGGACAGCTATAATTTTCAACTGGTTACAGAAGATGATATTCGGCGGGTGACTGGGAACTGATGGGTCACCAGAGAACCCAACACAAGGGGAGGAAGGCGGGGTTTGAGAGAAACCCTGGAGCATTAGGACTCCCAGCAAGCGCTGGTTGCCCGGCTCGAGGAAGTACAGAAAACTGAATACCCAGCCGACAACCCCTCTTGAGAGCTGATTTAGCTTGGGACTTGTCTGGTTGTTGAACAATCTCTCCTGCCATGGGGACCTGATGTTAGTGTTTATAAAAGAATCGGGGGTGGGGGGTGGAGAGATGGGGGCTGGATGGTGCATCAGAGGGTTTGTTGATATGGGGTGGGGGGAAAGGGATCACTTTAGAACAATGCTGGATGGTTCCTGATGTTAAGGCTGTTGGGTTTAAGGGGTCTGGTTTTTGGTTGTGTGATTGGTTTAGGGGGGCATCCCTCGCCGGGTTATGTTTTCATATTGCTCACCCGCTCTGCAGTTGTTGGCTTGGTGTTTGACTTGCTTGGTCATTTATTGTAGCAATTAAGATTATATGGAGGGAGGGGGTTGGTGATGGAGGGTGTGGGAGGGCGAGATGTGAGCATGCCCAGTAGTGCTTAGTGTGGAGAAGGGCTGGGGTGGGTGTATAGGGTTTCTGGGGTGTTATGTGGATTATTTTGTGATGTGGTTATTTTGGCTCTGGTGGTGAGGGGGCTCAGGTATGAGGGTGATGTGTGGAGATTTGACAGCAGTTCAGGAACGTCTGGTGGTTCGGTCCTCGAATAGCTATGTTGGCTGGACAGGGCTGGATGCCACAGAGGGGTGGGTGTTAGTTGTTGAGGGGGAGGTGGAGGGGGACAAATGCGGAAGTGGGGTATTGGTATAGGGGGCTTGATTTTGGAGAGTGCTGGGCCTTGGGGCTTATTTTATTTGGATGGTGTGTTAATCTGTGGACATGACTTAATGGTTACATGGCTATGGTGGAGGTGATTAAAGGGGGAAAGGTGGACTGTCTCAAGTCTGTAAGTTAAATGTGAAGTGGCTCAACTTTACTAAGTGCTCATTTGTGGCTACAGAATTTCGGAGGGGATGAAAGAAATATGCAGCTGAGGATGGAGGAGATAATAACGTGGAAAAGGGACGACTGCAGAACATTGTTGGTCTCCGGACTTGTTAAGGGGGTGCGCCTTATGTTTGCAACACTGTATGCCCTCAATCAATGGTAATTACGATTTTTGAGAGCTACAATTGCAAAGGTGGTGAGGGAATGCCCAGGGCACTTAATAGTGGGGGTGACCTTAATATGTGGGCAGACCCAATGCTGGACAGGCAGGTCAGGTTTTGGATGGAGGCGGGGCTCCCCCGGGTGGTAGTGCAGGGTTACGGGGGTGTTTTGGACCCTCATGATTTGTACAATGTGTACGATGTGTGGCGCCTATTCTATACCAACGCGAGGGATTTTCACTTTTTATTCTCCGCCTCATGGGACCTATACTTGTATTGACTCTATTTGTGTGTCCAGGGAGCTGTGGGACAGTGCGCTCCGGAGCAAGATATCTCTAGTGAGTTGGTCCGACCATAACATGGTGTGCCTGCATCTATTATGGCAGGGATTGTGGCGGTGTAATGAGTGGTGTTTGGTGGGGGGGGTGGCCCATTCAGGAATTATTTCTTCATAATGATACAGGGGTGGATATGGGCACTGTCTGGGATGCCAGTTGATCAGGGAAGGGGCCCGGAAGAAGAGGGCAAGAACCTTACTAAAAAATAGGTTGTGTCTGGAAATTGGTGTAGTGGAAAGGAACATATAGACATCGGGCGCGGGGTGGAGGTGCTTGTGAGGAGGTGAGGGGTAAAAGGGAGGATCCACGGCTCTTGGAGGAGGATAAGGTGGTACGGAAGTTTCAGTTTCTGCAGCAGAATTATTATGAGCAAGGGGATAAGGCAGATGTGCTCTTGGCCGCCCGCCTTCTAGGACAACGGGCATCGAGATGGATAACCGCAGTGTGGGGCATGGATGGCTGAGTGGAAAATACTTTTGAAGAGATTGTAGATGGATTTGCTTCCTTTTATGAGGGGTTCTATAGGGGGCCGGGGTTGAGCCCGCAGCCCTTCTGGCCTACCTGAATGGGGCCTCTTGCCCACTTCTGACCTCCAAGGAGGTGGCCAGTTTGGATGCACCCATAATGGAGGAGGAGGTTTTAGACGCCATTCGCCGGCTGCAGCTGGGAAAGGCTCTGGGAGCGAACGGATACATGCTGGGATTTTATAAATCATTTAGTGCGTTTCTTGTCCCTTACTTGACCAAGTTGTTTAACAATATCCTATCATCGGGCGGATCCTTTGGGAGGGCCCTCATCTCTGGGTTCCCTAAAAAGGGTAAGAATCCCCCTTCTTTGTAGTTCCTATAGACCTATTTCACTTCTCAATGTTAATGCAAATATATTTACTCTGGGCCTTGCCTCTAGTTTGGACATTGACTTGTCCATTCAGATCAGAAGGGATTTACAAGGCGGCGCCAGGGAGTTCACACAGTGCAGAAAACACTACACCTCATGGATTTGGAAGGAGGTTCAGGGGGAATCCTACATTGCTCTCAATTGATGCAGAGAAGGTATTTGACGGGGTCGATTTGGACTTTTCTTGAGGGGGTTTTGCGCAAGTTTGGTTTTGGGAGTAGGGTTTTGAATGCGATCATGGGAATGTATTCAGGGCCAACAGGGTGCGTGTTGGCGAATGGACGGATTTCCCGCTGGTTTGGTTTGCGCTGTTGTGCGAGACAGGGTTGTTCCCTTTCACCCCCTCCTTTTTGCTCTTTCACTGAAACCACTGGAACAAAGATTGAGGGAGGATCTGCGAGTGGAAGGCATAAGAGTGGGGGAGGTGGAGTACAAACTCGGGTTGTATGCAGATGATATTTTGTTGTATCTTCAGAACCCGCTGGGATTGATGCCGGCAGTGGTGGTCCTAATTAGACAGTATGGGAAGTTCTCAGGGTTTAAAATCAACATGGCTAAATCTATTTTGTATCCCTTTGGTAGGGGGGGTGATCAGAATATTGGTGGACTGGACCATTAGGGAAAGGAGGTGCGGGAGGACCAGCTGCGCTACTTGGGGGTTCTCCTTACGAGGGACTTGCAGGACTTTTGAGGTTAACTACCCCCCTCTGCTCGAAAGGTTATAAAAGGACTTGGGGAAATGGGTACGGCTCACCATCTCGTGTATGGCATGTCTGAAGCCATCAAGATTAATTTCCTTACCAGATTATTGTATCTCTTTCAGATGCTTGCTGTCAGGGTTCCTGAGGCTAGGTTTAGAGAAGTCGAGGGACGTCTGTCAAAGTTCTTATGGCAAGGGAAGAAAGCACAGTTGACATATGATATTTTGGTGCTTCCGAAGGAGTGTGGGGGATCTGGGGGGAGTGGGTTTCCCGAATCTATATGTGTATTATAAGGCGGCTCAGCTTCGGGTCATGATACCCCACTTGAGGATACAGGTGGAGCTTCAGTGGGTTGGTTTGGATAATTATCACCTGCAGTCGGTGACGGTGGGGGAATGCTTGTGGGTGCAGCAGAATCAGATTCTGCATATAATAAGGGAACATCCCATTCTTGGTATCCTTTGGGCTATTTGGTGCAAGGGACCTGAGATGCAGTGGGTTATGACATGGCCTTGCCCCTTGAGTCACCTGTGGATGCCAGGGGTGATGGACCTTATTCCTAACTTGGAGAGGTTACAGAGTTGATTTGAGGTGCGTTTGGAGCATGTGGGACAGTTGTGGAAGAGGGGCCAGTTTATCCCCCTACTGGAATTGGAAGAGGCGCTGGACATTGGGCCTTTGTCTGTATTCTCCTATCTGCAGCTAAAGGGAGTGATTACGGCTGATGTTTGGAAAGCACAGGTGCAGCGGGACCTTACTACGAAAGAGAAGGTTCTCGATTCACAGACGGAGATTAAGGGTTTGATTACCCAGCTGTTCGGGGGTCTGATAGAGGTGGGTAAGGGGAGTATGGACAGGCTTTGGGCTTGGTGGGAAGGGACTTGGGTGTAAAACTGGATGGAGTGCTGTGGCGTAGATTGCGTTCTAGGGCATTTAAGGTGTCGATTGTTTGCCAGTATAAACTCCACTGTATCAAATTGTTGCATAGATGGCAATACGACCTGGTGCGCCTCTCCAAGTTGTTTACGGGGGCGAGTCCACTCTGCTGGCACAAGTGTGGTGCACGGGTGGAATATTGGCATATGCGGTGGGGCAGTCATAAGGTGCAGGTGTTTTGGGCTGAGGTGCTTGGGTGGATAAAGGAGGTGGATGGGGTTGTGCGGGTACGGACGCTGTTGCTTGTTCTATTCAGCCTGGAGGAGATTGAGGGAGAGTTTGTTTGTTTATTAATTTATAAGGCACACCGAATCCTGAGGTAACTGGGTGCAACATGTACAAGAAAACGTTGAGCTTAGGTTACAAGTAGGACAATTAGGAAGCATAGTTATAAACAAAAGTATACATCGATTATACAGTCAATGGCACAGAGTTATACACAGAAGTATACGTAGATTATACGCTAAGTGACATGGGGCAGGAGGTAAGAGCATGCACAGACAGTGTATACAGAAAATATCAAATGTCGTTGGCACGTAGCCAGTTCAAGGTATTGCATCTGAAGCTGAGGAAGGATTGATCCTCTCTGAGTGATAGAGGTAATGCATTCCATGATTGAGCAGCTTTGACTGGGAAGCTATTGCCACCTGATTTTATTAGCTTTTATCTGGGTATATTTAGGCAGAAGGAGTTGGCTACTCTAGAGAGGCGGGTGGAAGATTTTCTGACTATTCTCTCAGATAAGTGCGGGGCTGCCACGTTGTTAAAACACTTAAAGGTAAGGGAGACTGTTTTGAGCAGGATTCTGTCATTTATCTTCAGCCGGTGGTGTTCTCTTCTAAGTTGTGATATATGTTCTCTATTGAGTATATTGAGAGCGGTTCTTAGCACATTATTCTGTAGGATTTGTATTTTATCCAGGATGTATTTATTGGAGCCTAAGTATAGTGCATTACAATAATCAGTTTTGAAAGTATCAGGGTATTGGCAAGGGTGAAACAACTAGTATTCGATAGAAATGGCCTGCAGGCTCTGATTAGTTTACATGTATAGGCTGAGGCAGATGCCATAGAGTTTACCTATTTGTTTAGGGTTAAGGTAGAGTCAAGGTAGAAACATAAGGTTTTCACTTCTTTGACTACCTTAATTGTGTTTCCGTATATGTTAAAGGTTGAATAGTTAGGGTTCAGTTTTTTTAGGTTGGCAGCTGTTCCAAGAATAAGGAGCTCTGTTTTGTCGTCATTCATGCATAGGCCATGGGCTGCCATCCATGCCTGAATGAGAAGGTAGATTTTATTTACCAAAGCTGTGTCTTCACAATAATTGCCCGAAAGGATTATGAGGATCTGGGTGTCATCTGCATAGTTAGTGTAGGTGACACCCAGCCTGTCCAATTTGTCAAACGGAGGCTTTGCAAATATATTATACATGGTGGGCGATGCGCAAGATCCTTGTGGAATTCTGCAAGTGGTCTGGATAGGGTCTGCAGATGCTGATGGGGGGGGGGCACTCTCATGGTTCTGTTGTTTAAGAACGATTGGACCCAAGCTATTGCATCCGTTGAGAAGTGAGCAGCCGAGGCCAAATGTTTCCACAGAACTTCGTGGTCAACCAGGTCGAAGGCAGCCGACAGGTCGAGAAGCAATAGCATGGTAGATTTCCCTTTGTCCAAAAGCTCATCAATTTGTGTTTTTAAGTAGATAAGGGCCGTTTCCATGCCGTGTTGGGGCCTGAAGCCGGATTGGCGCGAGCCTAGGAGGTGGTTAGTGTCAAGGTATTTCTGAATTTGCAGGTACGCTACTTTATTATCTTGAGAAGGAAGGGCACCGTTGTGATGGTATAAGATAGAAAAAAAAAAGAGGCCCGTCTAAAGATTAGGAAAGAAAGTAGACTGAAAGGGGGGCTGCTTTCAGTAGTTTAAAACTAATTTAATCAACATATAAACATTTTCCATGGTACAATTCATTTTCTAAAAACACATAAAACATATTGTCACACAAATAGCATATTCATCAATAGTTTTGCCATACACTGCCACTTTAGTGGCTAGGGAGTCCTGTCATTCAAGGCTCATGTGCTTTGTTATTCCCTTGTTCTTCTGTGTCTGAGAGAACACTGGAAATTGTGCATAAACAGTATTTAAGTTCATTGCCTTCATTCTTTTTCACTGTATTAACATTATACAGTGATATCTCAACATGTTTCAGTTCTCAAAAGAAGAAAATCCGGAACTTTCATTCGGAGTTGAGCCCTGGTGTGTATTGTGCAGGCGCATAGATTACGCTAATGTCCCATGGGTGGTTTTCTTGGTAACCTTCCCCTATCAGACAAAAATTAGAAAAAATCGGTATGAGCTAATTACTTCTCAGTTACCATTGTGCTCTATAGTAGAGCGTTACACTCAGGTGGGTTAGTACTGGTGTAGTATGAGGGCGAGCTGGTCTAGGTTGACTGTGGTGGGTGCAGAGTGCATCCTTCCTGATCCGTAGAGGGTGAAAAGTATATATGAGGTATGCTTGTCTAATCGCTAAAAGCATGGCCATAGAGAGACTTTCTATATATTCTACACGGAACTACTCACAGTCGGGACTTAATGTAGTCAGTGACTGGAGTGTTCCATTGCTAAGGGAAGTTTTTAGGTGTTTGTTATGTGTACTCACCTAAATCAGGTGAGTCGCTCTTTCTGTAACGTGGTACTCATTAAAGGGTCGTGCCTCAGAGAGGTGCTGCGCTGGATAAACAGTCCTGTGTTGGGTCAAGATTAACTGTATGGAAAGATGGTCTGTGTTTTAGAGCTCTTTCTCAGAGTATTGCATAAACAATCCCCGTGGGGTACCGAACCTCCCTACCTGTAGCGTTGTTGCCAGTTCATGCTATGGATTTCTTCTCTCTTGGAGCGTCAGACTGCTAGTCTGGTCCTTTGTGCGTCTAATTGGGAACATAACAGCGTTCGACTGAGCATTTCTTAATAGGCTCTGTAATCGCACTCTGTGCGGGTGGCTAAAAGACCACTTACCTAGTGTGCAGATTCCTGAAGTTAGTAGCGATTTCACTCGGTGATATGGCTCTGCTGCCTTTGCTCGTGTGCTTCTCTCACTGTGGCATTTGTTGATATGGAGACAGGGCGGCCGCGTCGGAATAGACTTTTTCTATTTCGCCCGTGTGTTACAAGAATACAAGCTAGCTGGATACAAGAAGCTGAAAGTAGCGAAAATCCAAACGTGTCAAACTTCAATCAGAAGCGCCCGTGTTACGCTCACCTGACTCCCACGGAGGCGCAGGCCTGGTTTGGAGTGCTGTTGCCTCTTCTATGGTGAAGCGCAGGACTCGGAAGATGGACAGGACCGGGCCCTCAAATCTGGCTTGTCTGGCTCGCAGAAATATCCTTCTGTGTGTGAAAAGGGAGTATTAACAATCTGCGGGATAATGTGTAAGCCTCCCACTCCCTTCTCACCCTCCACGAAACCCTTCTGCGATTCCCCGTGAAGCCTCACCTTAGGGTCTGAAAGGACGAGCTCTCCATCCTGCTTCTGATGCAGGGGCGCGTTGTAATCCAGTTACTTCACTGGATCATGGATTGTAAAGAGTTCAAGTTTGCTTGACCTTCCCGGTAAAGTACTGTGAGAATTCTGTTTATAAGTATGAGCCCGAAATAATAATTGTCCGTTGTCTCTATTTCAGGTGCAGAACAAAGATTCTGAGATGAGCAATGGAACCGACGAAGGAAACTCAGGTGAGTTGTTTGATGAGAGGTTCCTTTAGTGTCCTTGCATTAATGCACTTATGCTTGTGTCTTTTTTCCCCATAGGGGCCGGGGTTCGGAAATGCCGGAGATATGGCACCGACCCGAAGTGAGAGGTGCAGTTCCAGTAGATATCAGGTAAGTCTTTAATGAGCGTTCAGGTAATATCTTAGCATTCGCTCACTAACGCTGATATCTCTTTTTTTCCCCTTAGGGGCCGGGGTCCAGAAATACCAGGATGCTGCACCGACCCGAAATGAAGTGGGAATGACCCAACAGGTAAGTCTTATGATGGCAAATTAAGGTTTTCTTAATCTCTTCCCTAGCTCACCTTTGTTCTTGTCTTTTTCTCCCTAGGCGCTGAAATGTGGCTGCGGATCCAGATGGTCGCTGATGAACATGGAGGCGCCTAGTAAAGGTGAGTGGAATGCGGCGCTGCAGTGATCGATGCGATGTGCTTTTAAAATGAATGTCTTCCTTTTCAGGATCGTCGGCGAAATGCCTCCGGAATGCGTATTTAGCAGGTAAGGACTCTTCTTTCTCCTATTCTCTTCTCCCTTTGCAGGTGTTCCAGGATGCTGGCGGGTGTGGCAGAAGTCAGGATGCAGGAGCAGACACGGTGAGCGTCCAGCTGCTGGATGCAGAACAACGCGAAGCGTGAGTTTCTGCTTGGGCGTGGCTTAAATAGCCTTCAAAGTAGTTCCAGGTATGTATCCTTCCTCTCAGGTATGTATTCTTCCTCCGGCCACACCCATGTGGTTAAGTAGACCCCAAAGATAAAGTAGTCCCATTCAGGCCTCTAGATGGCCCGGATGTTGCAGCATGGTCTGCAGCAGGTAAGTTTACACCAAGCACCTTTAAACACAAAGTCCTTTTTTATGAGCCTGGCGCCTATGGCGCCAGGACTGTTGTCCAATATGAGCCTGGCGCCAAAGGCGCCAGGACTGAGTCCAAAGGGCCCCTACTTGGGGCTGCTGAGACTTCCCTCGGGGACATGATGTCTGCCTCTGGGGTAGCTGGGCCTGGTCTGGCTCCTTGGAGGTAGGCATCATGACAGCCCGTCAGCTGTTGAGGGCTGGATTAAGAAGTCCGACGTACACGTTTCTGTGCAACATGACCGTCAGCTGTAGAACCACTTGTGGGTGACTGCCGTGACTGTGCACCATGACGACCTGTACTGAGATAGGAACGGGGAGCGTCTTCTAAGCAGAGAACGTGTATAATTCCCTATGGCTCTGTACGAAGTGGTTTGACCATGTAAATGACGCCTGACAGGGACGTTCCTTCGTGAGTGGATGTCCTTATCCTGATTCCTGACAGTTCCCTCCCTCAAAGGGACATGCACTCCCCGAGATGCATGAGAAGGGGAACGTTGATATTACCGATGGGTTCCCAAGTCCGGTCCTCGGTGCTATAGCCTTTCCAGTCTAAAAGATAATATCTGATGCCATCACGTATCTTGGTATCCAAGATCGCCTTAACCTCGAACTCTTCGGAGCCCTGCACAGGTAACAAAGGAAGGTGACGCGGGAGGCGCGTAGCAGGATGACACGGTTTTACTAAAGACACGTGAAACACTGGATGGATTTTCCAAAGCCAATTTCACCACCAAAGGGCTGATGACTCGGACTATCATGTAGGGACCCACAAATCACGGAAGCTATGGGCGACGGCCAGGCATCCGTAGGTTTTTTGTGGATAACCACACTTTATACCCACTTTATAAACAGGGGCAGGAGACCGGTTTTGGTCAGTATATGTTTTAGCCTTGTCCTGGGCTTCACGTAAGTGGATACCAACTATTCTGTGTACAGTTGTGCGTTCTCTGATGCAATTTGAAACAGCCGGATGGTCGTGAGGCAACAATGGATCTAACGGCAGTGATCGTGAATGTTGACCATATAGAGCATAAAACAGTGAAATGCCGGTGGAAGTGTGCAGTGAATTGTTGTAGGCAAATTCCTCTGCACCTATTACCAATAGCCATGTTTCCTTATGTTGCAGGAGAAGGCAACTGAGGTATTGCTCCAGAGTGGCATTCAGCCTTTCTGTTTGACCATTTGTGGATGGTAGGCTGTGGAGTACCGATTCTTGATTCAAAAAGCCGCTGTGAGAGAGGCCCAGAAATGTGAGGTGAACTGTGAACCGCAATCAGAAACGATAATAGATGGGAGACTAAAAAAACGGAAGACATGTTTTAGGAACAGGTCTGCCAGGACGGGGGCTGTAGGGAGACCTTGACACGGTACAAACAGGGCCATCTTGGGGAAGAAGTCCACCACCACCCAGATAGTGTTGTAACCCTGAACGATGGGGAGTTCCACAATTAAGTCCATAGACAACATTGTCCAGGGATGTTGGGGTACCGGTAAGGGCTGTAGAAGGCCCACAGGATTGGTGGGGGTAGTTTTACATTGGGCACAAACAGCACAGGCTCGGATGAATTCATGTACGTCCTTATGCATGGTGGGCCACCAGCACCATCTTTGCATGAGGTCGAGGGTCTTTCTTCTGCCTGGATGGGCTGAATACATGGTATCATGACACCATTACATGGCAGTATGACAGGTTTTCGTATCCAGCAAGAACAAGCGCCCTTGAATGTAAGGCTGAGTGTCTACTACATCGAGGTTGTGATCTCCAGAGGCCTGCTTGATACCATGCCTGTATCGAAGCTCTCAGACTGTTGTGGGGTGCAAGCGCATACGATTTGAGTTGGGAGGAGCTGCGTTTCCTCATCCCTAGGCACTGGTGTAGGCCCATGCATACGCGACAGTGCATCCGCCTTAGTATGTAACAACCCAGGTCGATACGTTACAGTAAAATCAAACATGGAGAAAAATTCATGCCACCTGGCATGCCGTGAGGTAGAGCACTTCACTGACTTCATGGCTAATAAATTCCGATGGTCGGTGTAGACCTGGACCTGTGCTACACCTAATAAGTGGTGCCTCCATTCCTTGAAGGCAACATGTATGGCCAAGAGTTCTCGTTCGGTAGTAGTATAGTTCTGTTCAGAGACCGCGAGTTTCCTTGTATAGAAGGCGACGGGATGGAGCATGCCGGTATCACCACAGGGTTGGGATAATACAGCACCTATTGCAATCCCTGAGGCGTCTGCCTCTACACGAAATGGCAGGTCTGGATTTGGATGCTGCAACACCGGTGCCGATGTGAAGGTGGTTTTGGGAGCATTGAAGGCACTCTGTGCTTCCATAAACCATGCAAACTTCCATTTGTTGCTTGTCAGAGAAGTAAGAGGAGCAACCATTCCTGATAAAGTGCCTATAAAAATTAGCAAACCCCAGAAAGGATTGCAAGGCTTTTACGTTGTCTGGGACCGGCCAGTCCAGAACTGCCTTTACTTTGGCAGTCATGCGTACTGCGTTGTTTGTTAATTCATAACTGAGGTATTCTACCTCTGTCATGTGGAAAACACACTTTTCTATTTTGGCAAAGAGACAATTGTCTCTCAAACGTTGCAAAACGGACTTTACATGGGAGACGTGCTGTTGATAAGATAACGAGTATATCAATATGTCATCTAAATAAACAACCAAGTATCTATCGATCATGTCCCTGAAGACGTCATTCATGAAGTTCTGGAACGTCGCTGGGGCGTTGGAGAGACCAAATGGCATGACACAATATTCGAACAGCCCAAACTGCGTCTTAAATGCTGTCTTCCATTCGTCACCCTCACGAATTCGAACCAGATTGTATGCCCCTCGCAGGTCTAATTTTGAGAAAATGTATGAGGAGCCCAACTGATCCAACAATGTGTTGATTAATGGTAAACGTTACTGATTACGAATGGTCACGGCATTCAAGGCCCTGTAATCAATACAAGGTCTCGGGTCCCCCTCCTTCTTAGGGACGAAAAACAATGGCGAGGCAGCAGGGGAACGAGAGGGACGAATAAAGCCAGTACTTAATGCATTATCGATATATTCTTTAAGTATTGAAGTCTCCTTTTGATTGAGGGAATATATACATCCGTTAGGTATGCGTACCCCAGGGATCAGATCGATAGGGCAGTCATATGGCTGATGCGGTGGTAGTTTATCTGCCATACCTTTATCGAACATATCACTATAGGCCTCGTACTCCTTTGGTACAACGGACAAGGATATAGCGCCCACCACCAGAGCGGTATCCATCAAGGGACAACAAGGACTGGAAGTCTTAAGTCCGGCGTTATCCAAACAACTTGTTTCTCAATAGTTGGATGGAAACCCGACTTCGTGTTTCTGCCAGTCGATGTCAGGATTGTGCAAAGAAAGCCATGGAAGGCCAAGGATGACTTTGAATTGCGGGCCGGCTATGAGATCGAAAGTAATGGTTTCTGTATGGCCGTTTTCAATGACCATCAATGTCGTGACTTGCCGCGTAGTGAAGAATAAAGGGGCCTCTGTCCACAAATCACCCACAGGAAGAGAGTAAAGTAACTCCCTGTGCTAGCTTTGAGGCCACAGGTGGTTTGATGATTCACTGGATCTGATGACGCCGAGGATCCCAGAGGCTGTTAAAAGGAAGTTAGGGTTAGCACAGGCAAACACAGTACTTTGATATGAAAGAGTGTGCTAAAACTTTCTTACCTAAATCTAGCGGGATGGAGCTAGGGTGCCCAGGGTCAGATGCGAGGGAGCGTCAAAGATCCGGACAGCCGTGTCCTAGATGGTAGGTAACGGCTGGATCCTGTAGCCCTTCCGTAGCCGAAGGGAACTTGAAACTGATCACGTAATCTATGGTCGGAAGATCAAAAGCCAGAAAGAGGAAATCCAAAATCAATCCGGTGAGCGTAGCAAAAGAGTACCAAAAATCCGTACAAAGTTCCGAGTGACAGTATCCGTGGAGCAAGAAAGCAAATCCGAGGTTCGTAAGCCTGAACAACGTAGATCCTGAGAACGCCAAACAGAGTTGTGAAACAGCTGTGAAGCGGTGAGCAACTCGAACTTCCCGGCTTTTACGTGCGTCGGCTCCCAGTCATGTGAGCGGAAACTTGACCACGTGATCGGGAAACCGTCGCGAAACCAGGAAGTAACCGTGATCGGGTGCTCAAGCCCGAACGCAGCCTTCACGGGAGTTGCCAATGAAAACGAGGCAACAAACCGGGCCGGCCTCTGCGCACGGCCCGAAACCGCCGGTGATGACGACTCCCTCGCACCATAGGTGAAGTGATGACTTGGGAGGCGGACTGTGACCTGGGGAGTCTAGCAGTGTGTGTCGGGGTGTCAAGCAATATGGTGCGAGGTTGTGTAACTGATTTGTTGTGCATGACAGAGCCCCCCCTCAATGGCCCACGACCACGTGGGCAGGAAGGATGATCCCGGTGAAAACGTGAAACAAGCCTAGGGGCATGAACATCACTCGCACGGACCCAACAACGCTCCTCGGGGCCAAAACCTGCCCAATCCACAAGGTACTGGAGACCACCCCGAACCATACGGGAACCCAATATACTTGAAACCTCACATTCCATCGAGTCCCCCACTGAAACAGAACCAGGCATAGACCGGAGACGGGTAGGAGCCGGGCAAGGTTTCAGCAAAGAGGTGTGAAAAACAGGGTGTATGCGCCAGGAGGCAGGGACCGAGAGGCGATAAGCCACAGGGTTTATTACAGCAGAAATCCTATATGGACCCACAAAGCGAGGGAGTCATTTGTGACAACCAGGAAGCTTGAGATGGCGAGAAGAGAGCCAAACCCTGTCTCCCACAACATAGGAAGGTGCCACTGTTGTCCTCCGATCCGCTGCAGCCTTCGTAGACTCCTGGGCCTCCCGAAGGTGAGTAAGGGTTTGAACCTGAACGGCCGATAAATCGCGGCCACAGGCAGCAGCAGCAGGGTTATCAGAAGGTGCAAGGTCTGGGATAGGCAAAGTGCGAGGGTGTTGACCATACAAAACATAAAAGGGAGAAGAGCCAGTGGAGGAATGCGTTGCGTTGTTGTAGGAGAACCCAGCGAGGTGTAGCAAACTCAGCCAGGACTGCTGGTGTTGCAACACTAGACAACGCAAATACTGCTCCATGGCTTGGTTCACCCTCTCAGTCTGACCGTCCGTCTCTGGATGATATGCAGAGGAGAAACGGGAATCGATGCCTAGAAGGACCGTGAGTGCTCGCCAGAAACGAGAAGTGAACTGGGGACCCCTATCTGAGATGATAACCGTGGGTAACCCAAAGAGACAAAAGACCGATTTGAAGAAAAGATCGGCCAAGGCCGGGGCTGAAGGGATGCCGGAACAGGGAATGAAACGAGCCATTTTGGAAAAGGAGTCGACTACTACCCAAATGGTATCGAATCCCTTGGTTCGGGGTAGATCTGTTACGAAATCCATGGATACCGTGTGCCAGGGCCTGGGGGGTATGGGTAAAGGAAGCAAGAGCCCCAGCAGGCGCCCTCTGCGATGTTTACATTGGGCGCATATTGCACAGGTGTTAACGTAGCCTTCTACGTCGTGTTTCATGGAGGGCCACCAACAGCAACGTCTGAGGAGGTCCAACGTGCGTCTTTGTCCGGGATGACCATTGATGGCGCTATCGTGGGACCATTCCAAAGCAAGATTACGAGCGTCGGTCGTTGGTAACCACAATCTGTTTTGGATATACGGTAGCCCGTCATGAAACACCGGATCCCACTCAGTAACCTGATCAGGATGTAGTGAAACCCATTTGCGAATGGAATCCAACAAAGGCAGAGGAGGGGTGCAAATACAAATGACATGCTGGTCTAACAGTTTTTCTGGGAAAACAGGCAAGGATACCCCACCCGGAGAGCGAGACAACGCGTCCGCCTTCCCATGGGACAAACCTGACCTATGTTTGATCTGAAAGTCAAAGGCCGCAAAGAACAAGTGCCACCGCACTTGCCGACTGTTAATACACTTTAGTGAGGCCAAATCCTGGAGATTACGGTGGTCGGTGAACACAGTGACAGCGTGCCTTGCCCCCAACAGATGATGCCGCCAAACCTGGGAGGCATCCTTGATGGCCAACAGCTCCTTCTCCGTGACGGTGTAGTGCAACTCCGTAGCAGAGAACTTCCGTGAATGAAATGCAACCGGGTGTAACTGACCTGAGGAAGGACAGCGTTGGGACAAAACCGCACCAAGGGCAGAGGAGGAAGCATCAGCCTCCACAATGAACGGGAGTTCTGGGTCCAGGTGCTTCAGGACGGGAGCCGTGGTAAATGCTAATTTCAGGGCGTCAAAAGCAGCTTGGTGTTCCTGTAACCATTCAAAAGGGGACTTGGGACTGGTCATGGCAGTGAGAGGGACTACCGGGGATGAGAAATCCTGAATGAAGCGCCTGTAGAAATTTGAGAACCCAAGGAAAGACTGCAGGGTCTTAATGTTACAGGGCTTAGGCCAATCCAAGACCGCACAGACCTTGGACTGGTTCATTGCCAGACCCCCAGGGGTGATATGGAAACCCAGAAATTCCACACTTTCAGTGTGGAACTGACATTTCCCAGGTTTGGCATAGAGTGAGTGTTGGCGGAGACGGGACAGTACCTCGCGGACATGTGATATGTGGTCCTTCATGTTCTGTGAGTATATCAAGATGTCATCCAGGTATACTGGTACACACACATCCAACAAGTCGTGAAAGATCTCATTCATGAAACGTTGGAAGGTAGCAGGGGCGTTACAAAGCCCGAAGGGCATGACCACATATTCAAACAATCCGTAGCGAGTGCAGAAGGCCGTTTTCCACTCGTCTCCGGAACGAATTCTGACCAGATTATAGGCCCCGCGGAGGCCAAGTTTTGTGAAGATGGTGGCATGGCTTAACCTGTCCAATAATGGGGTAATCAAAGGAATCGGATATCGATTCTTGATGGTAATAGAATTTAGTCGACGGTAGTCCACACAAGGACGCAGATCGCCCTCCTTCTTGGGGACAAAGAAAATAGGGCTAGCCGCCGGTGAGGTGGAAGGACGTATATGACCGACTTTCAAGGCTACCTGTATGTATTCCTTTAAAGCTTGTTCTTCCGAGGGAGACAACGAATAGATACGACCTGAGGGAATCACAGAATCAGGAAGCAAGTCGATGGGGCAATCGTAGGAACGATGTGGCGGGAGTACCTCCGAGGAACCCTTATCAAAGACTACATGGAAATCCCCGTATTCTGTAGGAAAACCAGTGGCAACAGCCCCCACCACATGAGGCTCCATGACCATAGTAGCGTCTTCGTGTAGTGCGAGTTCCGCTATGGCCCCTAGGGCTCGTGGGGGTGATACAGTGTCGTCAGATGCAGTCAGAATTTTTGTCTCACATGTTTCAGATTCGAAATGAACCTGCCCAGACTTCCAATCAATCAAAGGATTGTGTAGATGCAACCAGGGGAGACCCAATATGATCACAAACTGTGGCATAGTAATCAGGTCGAATGAGATAACTTCCTGATGCGTGTTCTGGATAGTTAGGGTGACCGGGGCAGTCTGTTGCTTGATTGGGCCTGAAATCAGTGCTGTGCCATCCACCGCCTGTACCGGCATTGGACGTTCCTTGGTAATCAGAGGTAAATTTAAGGACCCAGCCAGTTTAATGTCAATATAGTTGCTTGTGGCGCCTGAGTCTAAGTAAATTGAGACAGCGTGAACAATATCGGATGTTGGTTTTATCGTGGCTTGCAGTAACACTGGCCTAATCCTGCCAAAGTTGGGGTACTTGTCCGGGGAAAAGGAAGTATTGCTCGAGCCAGCCCCCGGATCTAGGGTCGAGCATTCTGAAAAACCTGATTCTTGAGCTTAGGGCGTCTAGGACATAACTTTACAAAATGGCCATTCAGGCCGCAATAAAAACAAGCATGGTCAGTTCTTCTGCGGTCTCTCTCTACTTGTGTGATAGGGCTGCGAATACCTCCTATGCGCATGGGCTCGACGCCTGTGTCAGAGGAGGAGGAAGGCAAATTGGTATTGGGAACTCCTGTTTCAAAACGACGTTCGGAACGCCTTGCGTCGATTTGTAACGCGAGGTCCACTAAATCGGTATGAGTCGTGGGCAAGGAAGGGACGACAGCCATAGCGTCTTTCATGGTGTTGTTGAGCCCTCTATAGAAGACAACTGCCTTTTTTTGTTCAGGCCATGACGTTTCAGCAGTTAGTTGATTGAAACGAGCAATGTACTCTATGAGGGATCCCTTTCCTTGAGTCAGATCTAACAACTCGAGGTCTCGGGACTGTGCTTTGTGGTGTGTATCAAACACACAAGACATTTCTGTGATCAGCAGCTCAAAGTCATATAGAACAGGATTATCATTTTCCAACAGAGGGTTAGCCCATGCTGCTGCAGTGCCGGCCAAATGAGACAAAGTGAACGCTGCTTTTGTGGTGGCATCGGGGAAAGCCTGAGGTCTGCAAAGGAAGTGTAGTTTGCACTGGTTTATAAATGTACAAAACTTTCTAGGGTCACCGTGGAACCTTTCTGGGGCGGCCAAGGGAAATGACGTGGGCATGAGTACTGGCAACTGAGGTGTTGTAGGGACAATAGGGGGCTGAGGAACAATAGGCTGAACAGGTGGGGTTTGAGCTGCGGCAGCGGCTTCTCCGAACTCAGCATCTGTAGGCAGACGGTGTTGTGTACTTTGGATCAAATCTAGCCTCTGGTGTATCGCAGCTGTGGCTGCACCCATATCCGCCCTTAGCAATGTGAGTGCCTGTACCAAGGCAGCCACGGGATCCTCAGCTGCAGGCTCCATACTCATCACAACGCAACGGCTTCACAGTCTGTCGTGACTTGCCGCGTAGTGAAGAATAAAGGGGCCTCTGTCCACAAATCACCCACAGGAAGAGGGTAAAGTAACTCCCTGTGCGAGCTTTGAGGCCACAGGTGGTTTCATGATTCACTGGATCTGATGACTCCGAGGATCCCAGAGGCTGTTAAAAGGAAGTTAGGGTTAGCACAGGCAAACACAGTACTTTGATATGAAAGAGTGTGCTAAAACTTTCTTACCTAAATCTAGCGGGATGGAGCTAGGGTGCCCAGGGTCAGATGCGAGGGAGCGTCAAAGATCCGGACAGCCGTGTCCTAGATGGTAGGTAACGGCTGGTGCCTGTAGCCCTTCCGTAGCCGAAGGGAACTTGAAACTGATCACGTAGTCTATGGTCGGAAGATCAAAAGCCAGAAAGAGGAAATCCAAAATCAATCCGGTGAGCGTAGCAAAAGAGTACCAAAAATCCGTACAAAGTTCCGAGTGACAGTATCCGTGGAGCAAGAAAGCAAATCCGAGGTTCGTAAGCCTGAGTCCAAAATCCGATGAAGCAAACAACGTAGATCCTGAGAACGCCAAACAGAGTTGTGAAACAACTGTTAAGCGGTGAGCAACTCGAACTTCCCGGCTTTTACGTGCGTCGGCTCCCAGTCACGTGAGCGGAAACTTGACCACGTGATCGGGAAACCGTCGCGAAACCAGGAAGTAACCGTGATCGGGTGCTCAAACCCGAACGCAGCCTCCACGGGAGTTGCCAATGAAAACGAGGCAACAAACCGGGCCGGCCTCTGCACACGGCCCGAAACCGCTGGTGATGACGACTTCCTCGCACCATAGGTGAAGTGATGACTTGGGAGGCGGACTGTGACCCGGGGAGTCTAGCAGTGTGTGTCGGGGTGTCAAGCAATATGGTGCGAGGTTGTGTAACTGATTTGTTGTGCATGACAATCAACATCTCTACAGTACGCTCAGTTACCATTCTGGAAACCAGAGTGGTCCCGTCCACCGCATTTACCACCTCAGGCTTTTCTTTAGGACGTGTGGGCAAGTCTGTTTCTTGAGCATATGAAATGTCCATATAATTGCCAGTGGCACCAGAATCTGATTGCAGAGGCAGTCCAAGGCCGCTCTGGCACATGGGTAAGTGTAACCATGAGAGTAAAAGGAGAATACCCATCGCTTGACCTGGGATCCAAACATGGACACGGCAGACGGACCCCATCTACTGCCGAATCTTGGAGTTTCCTGTTTTCTTGGTTGGCTTTTTAGGACACGACCAGATGAAATGTTCTGAGGAGCCACAATAGAAGCAGAGATTTTTCAGTCTCCTGTTTTCTCTCTGCCGGGATAAGGGGTCCACGTACAGCACCAATCTGCATGGGTTCAGGATCATGAGTGGGTGGTTCCAGACGGTGTTGGACCGGGACTACTGGTCTTTTCCCCGTTCCTTTCTGCCTTCCTGGCATCAGATTGTAGAACCAGGTCTAACAACTCTGAGAAGACAGTTGTTACCACCGGGACTGTAGCTAGAGTATCCTTAAGGGACTCGGACAAATCCTTGTAGAACACAGCTGCTTTTTTATCCTCCGGCCAAGTGGTTTCGGCAACCAACTGGTTGAACTTAGCCAGATAGGTGAGTTGGGGTGTATCCCCTTGCCGCAAATTCAATAGTTCGAGGTCTGTTGTCTTATACCGAATGTCAAAGACTTGTCCCATGGCACTAATGAGGGAATCGCAATCATATAGCATAGAAGTGTTTTCGTCAACTAGAGGGTTTGCCCAGGCAGTGGCCGTACCGCCTAAATAAGATAACAAGAAGGTGGCTTTGGTGGTTGAGTTGGGAAAGGTAGCTGGCCTACATAGAAAATGCCACCGACACTGATTGATGAATGTTCGGAATTGTTTGGGATCCCCATGAAACCTCTCTGGGGCAGCCAGAGGGAACTTGGTGGACATGAGCACCGGGACAGGGTCCTGGCGGGGTGTGGGGTACCCAGAGCCGGATGCAACCTGAGGAGCAGACACCTCTGCCCCCATAGTGCATGATGCTGCTTGCAGGTCATCAATGCACCAATGTGTGGCTTGGTGTGCTGCTGTCATGTCTGCACACAGCTCCGAAACCAGACTAACCAGATTGTCGATGGTGACTGCTGTCTCCATTTAAAGTGGCTTCTGATTATGTTAAGACCCAATGCCGAAAAGCGCTCTCCTGGGAGGGAAGAAGAGGTCCAGATAGCCCACACAGTAGCAGAAGAATTTTTCCTACTGTTGTAACTCTCTGCTGTTCAATAATTAAACAGACTGATAGATCTATCAGTCAGAAGAGGAGACCCGCCCACGACTCACCAGCTATAGAGAATACAAATGAAATGCAATCAGTAACTTTGATATTGTATACTGCACACCCCAGACCCCTCTGTAACAAGACCCACCTGAAATGAGTACTGTATTGGTAGCCAGTCAAACTAGGGCGGAGGTGGAATGTCCCCAGGGTCCCAGTACTGGATTCTAAGTTCTAAGACAGAAATCAAATGGTAAGGACCTAAATCAGGGCGGAATAGCTATATATATATATATATATATATATATATATATATATATATATATATATATATATATATATATATTAATTACACGGCCACGGTAGTGGCTGTGTAGTTATGGTTAAGTTGGTGTTTCCATAGGAAGAGCACTTTTTGGGCGGCTTATAACTTCGCTCCCCCTGGACGAATCCTCACCAAACTTTGCAAAAAAAGTATATGGGCCACCCTGAATTATTTTGCAAAGTTTGGTGAGGATACGTCTAGGTGGGGAAAAGTTAAAGGGGGACCCCAAAACGTCTTTTTTTCCCCCATAGACTGAATGGGGGAAAAACTTTGCGCACACCTACAGCCCAAACCGCTGGACGGATTTTCACCAAATTTGCAGCAGGAGCTTGGTCCCAAAAGTGTACTTTTGTAAATTTGGTGCCAATCCGTCCAGTAGTTTTCTTTAAAAGGACCAAAAAGTAGGTCTAAAAAAATTAGTGATATTTATGTCCGCTCCGCGGTCACACTTCCCTGTTCGCTCCGCGGACAAGATACCGATTGGCTAAGGGGCTAGAGTCATGAGCGCGGACACGCGACGTCTCTGCCGATTGGCTGCAGTGAGATGTGTTCTGCATCAGATTGTTTGGATGCGCCCGACATCTTGGATCCGCCGACAGCGCAGCAGCACCATGCTATTTCGAAACCTATTTTGCTGTGTCATAGTGCTTGGGGAGGTTCACACAGTAAGAGATGGGTGAAAAACTGTATATTCTCTATGCACGCTTTGTTCGGAATTTTTGTGCATACAGAAAATGAGGGTTTTAATAGGGGTAGTATTTCAGTCCGTGCTGCGCACAGGCACCTTGAAATTGTTCTAAGGACACGCGTGGTGTTAGCGAACATTGCAATTGAGTACACGTCATTATTACGTTATTTTTTCCTATGGTTGTGCTGTTGATTAGTACGCCGCCTTGGGTGTGACATGCTGCAGTGGTTGTGGCCAGGGCCTAGAGTCTTATGGCCGGAGGCCGTAGGCCGAAGGCCATACTTCCGAGACTATAGGCCCTGGCCACAACCACCGCAGCATGTCACACCCATGGATACACCTGTAGTATTGATTATCGATTAGATGGTTGTGAGGTGCATGTACAGTCTTAGGTGCATGGCCAAAGGCCATGCACCCAAGAACAAAGTTATAAGCACTGGAGGTATAAACACTGCACACCCATACATTGTAATATCTATGGACATACAGGCAGGAGTCTAGCCTCTGGCCAGAACCACTGAAGCATACCACAACTATCGATACACCCCTACTACCGCACATCACTCAGGTGGTTGTGGGGAGGATCTGCAGTCTTCGGTGCATGGACGAAGGCCATGCACCCGAGAACAAACTTGTCAACTCTAAAGTTATAAGCCAACATGGAATTTACATAGTGCAGTTGTTGTGGGCAGGATGTACAGTTTTGGGTGCATGGCTGCAGGCTGTAGGCCATACACCGAAGAGTGTAGACCCTGCCCACAAACAGTGCAGGATAGCACAATCATACATCACACCCATACATTTGATTATGTATCTGGTAGGTGTGGCCAGGGCCTAGAGTCCTGGGTACAAATTGAGTGCATGCTACAGTTATAATGTTTCATTGTATGGGTGTGTCACTCATGTATAAGCAACCATGGGTGTAATATGCTGCGGTGGTTGTGGCCAGGGCCTAGAGTCTTGGGTGCATGGCTGTAGGCCATACTTCCAAGACTCTAGGCTCTGGCCACAGCCACCGCAGCATATTACAGAAATGGATACACCTGTAGTATTGCTTATGGGTCAAATGGTTGTGGAGACTTGGCTGCATGGCCGAAGGCCATGCCCCCAAGAACAAAGTTATACGCACTAGACCTATAAGCCACTTCACACCCATACATTGAAATATGTATGGACATATATCTAAGACTTTAGTCCCTGGCCACAACCACTGCAGCATATCACAGCTATAGATACGCCTGTACTATTGCACATCACTCCGGTGGTTGTGGGGAGGCCCTGTAGTCATTGGTGCATGGCCTTTGGCCATGCACCCAACAGCACATTTATAGGTAGTGTTGTTACAAGCCACAATGGGTGTGATATGGTGTGGTAGTTGTGGCCAGGACGTAGAGTCTTTAGTGCATGGCCAAAGGCCATGCACCCAAGTACAAAGTTATAAGCACTGCAGTTGTAAGCCACTATGGATTTTATACACTGCTTACCCGTACATTGAAGAATCTATGGCCTTACACCCAAGTCTGTAGCCTGTGGCCACAAGCATATCACAGGTATAGGTACAGTCGTACTATGAAACATCATTCAGGTGGTTATGGGCAGGGCGTAGCGTTTTGGGAGCATGGCGTTTGGACATGCACCCAAAACTGAAGTGATAAGCAGTGAGGTTATAAGTAAACATGGGCGTGGTGTGGTGCAGTGTTTGTGGGCACGTTCTAGTGTCTTGGCTGCATGGCTGCAGACGATGCACCCAAAACTAAACTTAGAAGTAGTCAAATTAGAAGCACCATGGTTTTGATATTCAGCGATGGTTGTGGGTAGGACCTACAGTCTGGGTTGGTTGGCCGTAGGATGTAGGTGGTAGGTTATACAGCAAAGATGCAAGGCCCAGCCTACAGCCACTGCACCATATTACTGCCATAGATTAGCCATGTAGATTTGCATATGTATGAAATGACTGTAATTATACTTACTGTTTAATTTGTTCAGAATCCATATATGTTTTACATGACTGTAGTACTTGGCGGAACTAGCCTTTTTTAATTTCTGTGATAAAATAAAAAAGCATGTTAGGGTTTGCATTTTATGAAGACTTATTACGTTGTATAATAGACAGTTTAGCTTTTGTTTTTTACCCTCATATTTAGTTTACAAACCAGTGTACTGTGCATTTTGCTCAGTTTCTGTGTTTTTCAAATCCTCGGGTCTGGGGGAAAAAAATCCTTGTTGGATTAAAAAAAAAACTTTATTTGCTATGCTACAAAGTATTTCTGTGCTTTCTTTGAGTGTTTCCTTGTTCTTTCTGATTAATGTTATGTTTGTTGCCTTGTTGACATTTTTAACAGCAGTCATATACCTGTTGGTGTACTCTAACTGTGCATTTCTTGTTGTGGTTCTGTGTTATTCATTTATCTGTGTCATTGTTTTACACTCTTGGGCAGTTAGATACCTGTTGGCGTATTCTAACTGTTTGTAGTCTTTCACTTTATTTTTTGGTAATGCTGAAGTACACATTAGTCATTAAATTTTGGCTTTAAGAATATTAAATACGCATGTGTAAGATTAGCTGGCAATCTCTGCCTTAGAGTAATGCTGCTATCATTACATTCCACCCATCCACATTTCTTTTTAATGTATGCAGTGTAGTGACCTGCATTGGTTGTAGCTCCTGCATGGTAGATTATGCCTACTGTTGTAAAGGTTTTCTTTCCAAGTGACACTTGACCGTGTGAGAATCCAGTCAGCTTGCAGTTGTATTCGTACCATCTGCATTATAACGTAGCAGCATAAGTATTATGTACTTACTATGAGTTTGTATCAGTAAGGTGGAGTGATTGTCTGAATTGCACATAGTACATAATCTGCCATGGTTTGCATTCTGTACAAGATGCTGAAACGGAATGGATTCACAATTAGGTATGGATACATACACAAATCGCTCATTTGGGATTTGTTCCTGTATGACATTGCTACAGAGAGTGCATGTATGTTTCCACATGTATGAAATCTGGAAGATTTCATTTATAGGTATGCTTTTGTTTTCCAGTACTTGTAGTAAGTACATTAGAAATTCTTGTGGATCTTCTTGTGTGTTTATAGTGAATCTCACCATTCCAGCACAGTAGTCCAATTATTGTCTTATTCCGTGAACACTGTACGTGTTGTCAGGATTTTTTGTTGCGTTTCTATGAAGGACTAACATTTGGAAACACAATTGGTCTGTACTATGTAAGTAAATATTTTTAACAATTGGTGGCAATTGAAATAGAATATTCATTGCTACATTTACATAGTACCTTACACCAGTTCATTTGAAAATTTGAATGGACCAGCTAGTTCCGTATCTGAGTGCTTTTTTCGGAGTTTCTCTTCCTTGTTTGAAGAAGTACCAGGTTTACATTTCTCTAATAGGTTCTTCTTTGGTTGTGGTAATTGATGAACCTTTACCTTCTTTTGTTTTCTTTGAAGGATTTGCTGTCAGATTCTGTTGCATTTCTGATTGAATTAGTTTTATTTTAACTCGTTTTACTTTTTCTGGAACAGGATATTGGTTCAGATGGGGGTGTACAGTGAACACAGTCTATTGTATTCTAAAATGCAAGGAATATCAGCGTTCACTTTACTTGCATCAAAGTTTATTAGAAATAGACCGTCAAGTGTACATAAGCGTGATAGTGCTACGTAGCTCATGCCTTCTTTAAAGAATGCGTTTCCTATATCTGTCAATGCTTTGTGTAGGGTAAGACCTTGGGATTTATGGATGGTGACTGCATATGCAAGAGTTAGAGAAAATTGTTCTCTACGTACATACATGTGTTACGCTCACCTGGTTCCACGGGGGCGCCACCCAGCAATCGGGGTCCAGGTATCCCTCTCTGCGATGCCCATTAGTGACGAGCGGAAGAATCCTGCCAGAAATACAGGTAAACAATGTTTAGGACCGGGTAACTGGGATTAACAGCCTCCCACCACCCGGTATGTCTGCGGCCCCTCTGGGCTTCCTCTCACCCTGTTCTTGATGTTGGCGGGTTCTCCATCCTGCTGTCTCAGCAGGGCGAGTGGTGCTTTGCGGGCAATGGCGGTTGAGTTACTTCACTGATGCCGGCCCGACGTGAGTCTTTCAGGTAGGTTTTATTGCTATGGTGTTTTGCTGTCTTAGCATGCCTTTCTGGAATTAACAATGTCTTTTTCTCTTCCTTAGGTACATGGAAGTCCAATTTGTGGCAAAGATTGGATTCAGGGTTCGCTGGTAAGTATTAGCGTTTTTGGAGCGCCTGGACGTGGCGAGTAGGCGCTTTACGCAGCGCTAAGGTGCCTTGCCTTTGCTAACCTGTTATCTTTTGTCTTCACAGGTCGCGGTTCTCCGCCGGAGTGTAGAATTCCAGAGGTGTTGCTGAATGAAGTGCGAGTGGCAAGGTAAGCCTTTTGGCGGAGTTCGTTAATTGTGCAAAATGTCTAATGCCTTGTCTTTCCCTTTCTGCAGGTCCGTCGATCCGAAGGAGCGCTGGTTCCAGGATACCGGTCGGAAGAGCTGAGGACCGCTAATGATGGAATTCAGGTAAGCTGCAACCTTTTCTAACGTTGTCTTCTTTCTTTTTCTGCAGATGCTGTTCCTCCGAGGTTCGTGGCTGAAGCTGAACACGGTGAGCGTCACGTTGCAGAATTGCAAACTAACGCGAAGCATATCAGTCCAGTTGGGTGTGGTTTAAATAGCTTCAAGAAAGAAGTCCAGGTAAAAGAGTTCCAAGGTGCCACACCCAAACCATCCTTCTGCAAGCCAGGTTCCAAGAAGCCTGATTCCGTGGATGCTTCCACATTGAATGACAGTAACAAAAAGTAGTTCCCAAGCACAACTCATTATTAAGTATGAGGCTGGCGCCAAAGGCGCCAGGGCTGGCCCCTAAGAAGGCCTAGGTTGGGATTTAGTGGGGACTGGGGTCAAGGCTCTCCCTGGCCCATGGGTAGGCCAGGGGGGCTTCGGGGTGAGGGTCGTGACACATGTCTTTGAACAGAAGGAATCGAGCAGTTGAGCACCCTATCCTTTTCACTTCTGAAAGTTTGTCAAAGTGAATATTGACAAACTAAATGTTGTCACATGGGTATGATCTAAAGCCAACAACTGTACCCAGTGCCCTATTAACTAGCCCTTGCTCCACGTCAAGGTTACGTTTAAGCATTACTCTACAATTTAAGGATAATTTTAATATTTTTTCCAACCCAACTGTTTTGGATATTGAATTTTCTAAGGTATTTAGTCTTGTTGTGGCTTGCTCACAGAAGGGTAGTGTCATACCATGTACGTCTAGTTTGTCTGTGGCGCAAATTTCTATTATTGGTTGCATTTCTTTATTTAACATTGTTTCATTGAATTTGACACAGCTTGCAAGAGTTGGCATTAAGGCCATACAATTGACATTTTTGTGCGCTAATTGTTCCATAACATCAGTAGCACATACATTATCGCCATAAAGTGCATAAATGTGCCAGTTTTTCAATATTGCTTGTGCTTCCTGAGATAGTACACCAAATCTAATACTTTTTAGGATGTTGGCATAAGTGAGATCTGCAGATTGCTGCATGTTTTCTGTTAATTCTCTGTATTGGAAATGTTGCCAAAGGTTGACATTTTCTATGCTGCCAACAGTTTTACGGCAGAGTTTGTGTCCTACCGTTTTTAAAATAGGTTCACCTTTCCATGGTGTCAATTGTAGAAGATCTCCGAAAACGATAATGTGTTTCCCTGCAAAGAGTTCTTCGTAGTTTGTTTTAAGTACGTCTTGCAATCTGATGTGAATCAAAGCCAACATTAGGTTGGAGACCATGCTCACTTCATCTATTAGTAGCATTTTCATTTGCTTTAATACTCTGCATAGTTCCATTGCAGCTTCTGCAGAAAGTTTGTAATAGTCTAATTTGTTTTGGTGTTCTACTGTAAGAAGTAGTAATCGGTGTAAAGTGACCGCCTATGTGTAGGCAGCTAAACCTGTGGGGGCTGAAGGAACTTGCTGATGATTTTGATTAAGAATGTTTTTCCTGACCCAACTTCACCACTGACCTACAGCAGTATTGGTTTGTAATTTTGGCAGGTACATTCTTTATTTTTGTGATGTACACCATGTGCAATTTGTTTTGTTACGCCTTCAAAAATGGTGCGCTGATCTTTAAGTTTTGCTTGTTGTACAGTTAAGTCTTATATATTTTCTTGATAGTGACACATGGCATTTTCCACTTCTGTCATAGCTAATTCTGCCTCATTTGCTATTAGTGGCTGTCCTAGTGGTTCTTGACTTCCTGTTACAGAAGGTTGACTACTGTCGGAAGAGTCCTTATCTAGTTGGGCCTGAAGTTCTTCTTCGTGTTGTTGTTCATTGTGCAACATTGTTTTGTACTGTGTAAAGTTCACATTGGTGATAGCGCTTGAAAGCATCTTCATAGCAGTCATAGTTATCTAGTATCTCTTCCTCTTTTCTCCATGGTTTAAAAAGTTGTAGCAGAGACATGTAATATAGTTCTTTCTGTTGAGGAGTTTTTAATGACAATTTAACATGATTAATTAAGCTTCGTTTGGTAAATTTCACTAAGCTGCCTTCACAATCTGTGACTCTATATCTGCCTTTGCTTTCATCGGGTTTTATATTATTTTTGTATGCAAAGTTTTGAGATATGTGATATAGACACATGCTTTCCAAAGTGCTACTCCTGTTCGGATAGTCTGTGTCTAGTAAATTGTTTTTTAAAATGTCTTGGCTGTTGGGATCATTTCTGGCAATTGTTTCTATGTCCTCATATGATTTCAGAACTATTTTTCTAGATTTGGCAGGACCAAGACTTCGCCATACTATGTTGTATGATTTTCCGTACAAAGCAGTACCATTTAAACGATCTGCTGCTTCATAGGCGCTACATTCTCTGAGAGAGCATTTTTTATGCCTAGGCTGTACAATTTCTGAGATAGTGTTTTGTCTGATGATAAGTCATCCCAGAGGTCTTGAAACTCTATTTTTTCTGCTTTTGTTAAGTAGGCTGTAACATATCGTGCAACAGCAGTGGAATTGTCTGCAATGTACTGCACATCTATGTTTGCATTCCGTAAGAGGGCAATGATTGCATTGTAATCATTGATATATTTAGTTTCTTCGGTTCTTTTTATGTAATACGTGTTCTTAGGTGATTTACCTTTCACACTATGTCGAACTGAAGACATGAAGTTGTTCACTTCACCTGTTTCTGTAACTGGTCTAGGGAAACCAAACCGGCATTTGGTGTAGTATTTCCCATTGTTTTTGTATTTGCGCCAACAATATTTGCCACATTTGTGTCTTTGAAATATTATTTTGTACTACGCATGTTTGCAAACAAATTTGTTATACTTGATTGTAAACACTCATATTTTTCTTGTACTTTTTGTATTAATTGCATAGCTGACATAATTTTGCTGTTTTTGGGTGAAGGCGTATAATTGCTTGAAATGGGTGACTGTTTGAATTATGATGCTCTCATACAAATTGAGTTGTTGCAGGGTTTTTGGTAGTGGGAACACTTCAAATTTTTTGTGATAGCACGTGAAGGAGTTTGGTTGTTTAGTTTTGTAGTGCAGTAACTACAACATATTAGGGGTTCACTTATTTGATATTTGTTTTCGGCTAAAAGGTAGAGAGCTAATTCAAACCATTTGGAATCTTCACTGTCTTCTATTTTGTATGCTATGTCTACATTTTTTGTGTTCCTTTTGTAAAACGTTCTGCGGCAACACACACACACATGGTTTGGTATTTCAGCCGATGCACTTTTAAATTTTAGTATTTCTTTTTTGCATGTGTGTAATGGAAGGTTGCTATGTGCAGAAATGTTGCTAGTCTGTTCTAAAACTATTGCATTTTGTAAGTGGCTTTCACTTGCAAAATATTTTCTCTGGATACGGTCAATTTCTTCTTGTAGATATTTGGGTGTACCATGCAGAAGAGTGTTATTTAAATTGGCTAATTCTGAAGCTGGACTTTTAGCATAGTATATTTTATACACTAGATTTCTTACATTTGAATGATGTATTGATATCCTTTTGATATCATGGAAGATGCTTTTGCAAATAGGTCCAGAAATGTAGGCTAATGAATGTCCTTGTAGTCCTGTGTATTTGCGCACTGGACAGATATCCATATTTTGCAGCACTTTCATTTTATTTTTGTCTTTACCGTTCACATACTGATTGAGGAACTGACGTAAAGATTTGAAAGATTTGTTAGGAATGGCACACATTGACGTGCATGCCCATTTGTATACTGGAAGGTCTGGTTCAGTCGAATCGAGAGGTAATTCTGAGTTTTCAGGGGATACTTTTCTAAGCAGTGTTTCTTGCTCCATGATGGTATTATTCATTTGTTCATGCCCTTGTCCACTGCTATGGATGGCAATTGTGTTTGTTTGATTTTGTTTGTAAGCTTCTTCACTAAAATATGGTTCTGTGGTTGTTGTGTGACTCCATTCACCTCCACAAATATGTAAGAAGTTATTTTTGTTCACATTCCATTTATTGATGAGTTTCTTTTGTAGTTTGGTACTTAGTTGTGTTAGTGGTTTCATTCTATTTAACACTAATATAAACAACTTCCTTTTGAGAATGATTGTACTGTCCATGAGAGCTTGTTGGATTAATTTTCTATGGTAGTTTTTAAGGGTTGAGGACGATTCCGGTCCTCTTCTTATTAGATTCTGAAGGACTCTGTGGCAAAACATTTTTGCTAAAATACTTTTTTTACTATATGTTCTTGTTACTATATCAGGATTAATAGAAGCATTGTTAGCAGTACTGGTAGCCGATTTTTTTGTGAAGAGTGCCACATTTTGTTGGAGGAGATAAAGTTTCACTAGTTGAAGCTTCCTGTGTTTTGCTAAACGACTGTATTAACTGTTTTGTTCCAACGTTCTGTACAAACTCTGCTGCAGATGGATGCTTAGGTTGGACACTTTTATTTTTATTTGCTCTACTTCTGCGTTCCTTTCTACAGACTTGCTTTTTGGAAGGCATTTTTTGGGGTCTGTTGAAAAAAAGAAGGCATGGTTTGGTCTGTTATACAATGTATGTGTGCTGTGTGCATGCATGCATGAGTTTGATGGGAAAGCTCTTTGTGGTGGTGTGTGAATGTGCATTTGCCTCTTACAATGATTTGGGAAGGCTATTTTTCTGTTTGCATACTACTACAATGTGCTTCAGATGAGAGTAGAAAGTGGGCTAGTGGTGGTGCTGGCATAAAATTGAAATAGCTATTTGTTTTCTAGTACTAACATTCTAAGGGTTCTGTATGTTATTTGAGTTCCAAACATACAGGAATTTGTGAGTCCTTCTGCCTGTTATTCTTTGTTTAATAAATGGGGATTTGTGGGTAGAATGGTTCAGAAATCACTGTTTGCTTTGGTGCGCAAATTAAATACATAACCCACACAGTCTGTTTGAGGAATAGTTAGAATATAAAGGTCGTACTGTACTTACTTTTTTTTGCAGAATGACCAGGTTTCTTCGCATATGTCGTTTGCAGTGTAGATGCTGTTGATTTTCAGGAGAGTAGTCTTCACTGTGATTGTAAAAAGAAGTTAGTAACTTTGTTTGTTTAAAGCAGCGATGTTAATGTACACGTTAATTTTGCATCTTTCGTCGGAGTATTCTCCTTTGATATTTCAACACAGTGCATGTGTGCATTTCACTTCACTATGTGCTGCCTTTCTATGTTACTTGCAGTATGTCAGTTGCATGTGCTTCAGAAATGAGTCCAATTTTTAGGTTACGAAAATGCCTTGTTTCTTTTAAGCTACGTTATCTATAGCAGAGAGGTTTGTAAGCGATAAGTCATTATAGTAAATGGGAAACATTTCTGTACTTTTATATTATAAGTATAATTTCGAAAAATCGGGAGTCCCTCGAAGGGAGATGTCACCACAGCAATCGGGAGTGTTTACTTTTTCTCATACGATCGCATTGGAAGTAGCATTGATGTAGTCGGTACACAGTAAAATTCTTTTCCATTTTCTAATGGAAAATAGAGTTTCGCACTAAATAGGGAGGGTTGTAACGTATGTATAGGTTATGCGGGAGACAGTAAGAAGTAGTGCGGTTTGTCAATGAAAAATCTGACATTTTGCACTTAAATGGGGAGAGTTGGTGTATGCGTTGGCTATGCAGATTTAGTGGCATTAATTTGTTTAAATGAAATCATAAGGGTTGCACATGTTCTCTGATTAAAATATGCATACCTGTGCTTTATACGCATGCATGTGCGCATGCATGGAGCTGTACATAGAAAATCTGCGACACTTGCACAGTAGTTTTTGAAGTAGGGGCTTTGCAATGATATGCGACTTGCATTCAGAGTGATCAATAGTACATTTGAAGTGCGAAATTATGATGACGGAGTTAGATGTTTAATGTGATTGGTGGATGGTTGTGTGACTGCTTAGCTGTGTCCAATGAGGAAATGGATTCGCGAGTGATGTGGAAAGGGTAGAAGGACTGGCTAAGAGTTACGTGCTGCACGTAGACAACGCTTGTCCTCGGGTAGGGTGTGTCACATACAGGTTTCTACAACAAATCCAGCATGGAAAGGGGACTGTGGGCATCAGCCAATCAGATGTTCACATTGTTCTTTTGTGTCGAAAGACGGTGCATATACTGAAGATGGCAGAGGTGCAGAGGGTCAGGGTTTTGGACCTTGGAGATATTTTTGTCCATGGTTTACAACACTATGCCGAAAGTAGGCATGCAGCACATCATTTTGATGTGAGTGGAGGTGGTGTGGAGCGCTGAGACTGATGGCAATGTTGCGGCAATTCTCCACGTTTGCACCGAGATGCGTGCGATGACCACCCCTCATGTGGTACTTTTGCAATATGGTGCTTGCCATTTGGGCTATGTGAGTTCACATACTTTGTTGAAAGATTTGGAACAGTTGGTTCAAGCAGTCATGAACATCTTTCCAACTGCGAAATCATTTTTTTCTGGGTTACTCCCTAGAGGAAAATGGGACAACAGTTCTGTTTTCTGTCCTGATCAAAGTATTGGGAGGTGTAACATCAATCTCGCATGCATGTTTTTATGTTACGCGCTGGTATGTTTTTCTGCAGCCACAAGAACATTGTTCCCAGTAATGCCGCTTATTTTGAAGCAGATGGTGCTGCGTTATCTTCTTTGGGAAATGCCATGTTCTTTTGGAATGTGAGGCTTGCTTTGGAGAAGGTTCTGTAATGGTTGTAGGAGTAAAGTAAGAACAAAAAATAGATTTAAAAAAACAAAATAACAGGGGTCTGTAAGGCATCTGCCCAAAAGAAAACGGCTCTTTTCAGAGCCCAGCTTTAAGGGAAAAAGGGGAATATTTAAATGTACAGTCGTCACTCTCTGATCCTGTACGTGTCCGCGAACATGGCAGTAGTTTGCAGGCGGCACCTATTAACAACTGGGATTCTGGGCTGGAGACGCATGCAAATGAGAATGTGCGAAGGTAGGGATTGGTCAGTGGGTGTGTTCTGTACGGAGAAATTTAGTGAGAACGTTTTTTCCCCCGACAGGAGACCAGACAGCTATGGCTCTGTGTGCTCCAAAACAGATTATCTGGATTTGGGGAGACTCATGGATACATTGGTTGAAGGTGCATGCAGAAAGTTGCGGTCTATCTGCAGATCTTGGATTTCCTCATGTGGAAGTGCGCTGGCATGGCGTGCGTGGAATGAGGTGGCTGGACTTGGTACCTCTCTGCGCTACTTTACAAACAGAGCATCATCCTGATCTACTTATCATTCCTTGCGGAGGAAACAGTTTAGGCCATGTCTCTGGAATTTCTTTGCAATTTGCAATGAAGGAAGGACTTGCGAAAGTCATGGACATATTTCCAAATTGCCAAATAGTTTTTTCCTGTATTGCACAAAGACAAAAGTAGCTGCGGTCTTCTGCATTTGGTCCACAAATGGAGAAAGCGAGGCGCAATGTGAATAAGGCTGTTTGTGCCTTTCTAAGAGATGTTGGCATGTCCTCATTCCACAATAAAAAACATTTTGTTTCGCAGCTCTTTCATTTTTCGCAGAGATGGAGTCCATCTCACATATGCTGGCAATCAGATTTTTCTTTGCAATGTACAACATGCATTGCAACTTTTTTTGGAATCATAGTCACCTATTTGGCAATCCATTTTTTCCAACCTACAGTTTTTGAAGCACACACAACACCACCGAAAGGCTCTTTTCAGAGCCACCACTTACTCCCAGTGAAAAGTCCATTGGTTTTGCTTTGCTTGCACCCTCCATTGTTGTGTCTCCTACGCCTGTCCGCAGACTTGTCCAAAAATGCAGGGGGGCCTACGACGGTCACTTGATAGTTCTATTGTTAAACTGAGCAAGGGGCTCTGAAAAGAGCCTTTTTTTAAAATTTTTGTAATTTTCCAGTTTACTGCTTTTATGGACACGACACACTAGGAGAGCAGGGCAAAGGAGGGTAAGGAAGGGACACCAACCATGGGGATAAGAAGGGCCAGGTGGAGAGAGAAAGATATAGGGTGGGCTTTACTTAGGTAGGGAGCAGTTCTTCTGGTGCTCAGTGACCGTAGCTTCAAAAGCACTTCGAAGACTCTCCCCCTGCAGAATACTGCGTCACAGTACAAACACAATATTGTGACCTTCGAAAGGTAAGGGTCAACAGTATCGCGAATGGCTTGTGAGGCAGCTGGAAGGATGCGCTCCCCCACAGGAGTGTCTCTTGTGGTGAGAGGATCGGACAGGGAGGATGCTGTGGAGGAACTCAATCTACTACGTTCGTCGCACGGCACCACCTTGCGAATGTCCGCACTGTGGAACGAAGTTAGGTGTCTCTTCATGGTTGTCGAACCAAAGCTGTACGCACCAGGACTCCTGCGACTCAGCACCAACTGGTACTGGTTACACTTGACAGGTTCGCACATGCTTTCGGTACGTTCCCAAAAATGGAAAACAACCGCCACACCCATGACTCCCGGCGAGTGTTGTAGTGCAGAGTTCTTCCACCTCATTCTCTTCTTCCTCGATCTCTACATCCTCACCCGTATATCCCTCTGCAGGCCCTTGGGGAGGTGGTGGCAGTGGAGGGTTTGGGGGTGGTGCTGAGGCTAATGAAGCAACAGTAGCCATGGATGCCACAAGGATTAGTTGCCTAATGGTCGCTACAGCAGTAACGGCAGCAAAACTCTAACTGCTATAGCCTGAAGCACAATGAAGATGAGCTCAGGGGTGTGGCCGTTTATAGGAGTTGAGGGGTGTGGCTCGTGACCATATTGATCACTGAAAAGTGCAGCAAAAATGATAAAGACACGTTCATAGGTAGAGCTATTGTATAGGACATGTCAAATGGTGATTTTATACTGAAAAATAATTTCCCATGTATGTATTTATTTATGTAGTTATTTTGCAATGTTGCGGAAGCAGACAAAGTGCGCAAATTAGTCCACACGCTCAGCGTGGGTGCGGTCACATGATGATGTCCTGAACACATCTGCGAGGGAAACGCGTGCCCGCTGGGCAGCAAATGCAGACTAACAAAAGTGTGCATGCACGCCAGTGTTCTACGGACAGTGCTCGGGTCCTGCAACTAATTAAAAGTGCGACACAAGTGAGACGAACAGTTGGGAACAGGCGGGATGTTCGCAGTACTTATGGGTGTACTGCGCATGTGCGTACCTGATCTGATGACTGTATGGACAGGTCCAGTGTCCTAAGGACACCTCAATTTTGTTTGACAACGAACATGCCGGCCACCGTCCCTGACGGTTCCATCTTGGCTGCGGTCGATACGGACAGGTATAGTGTCCTAAGGGCACTCCCATTTTGCTCATTTACATACATCCCGGACACCTGATGTGTTCTAGGAACATGTTTCATCTCGTTTGTGAGCGGTACGGCGAGGTATAATGTCCTTAGCACGCCCCATTCTGTTCATTTACGCACAATTTGCACATATGGTGCATTCTAAGATCAGTTCCATCTTGGTTGGCATTGGTACGGGTAGGTGTATTGCCGCTAGAACATCCATATTCTATTTCTTACGGCTAGCTCGAACAGGCGCGCTGTTCGCAAACATTTTAATTCTTTTTTAAAAAAAACTTTTTTTACTCAAACCCTTCCTCTACAACAAATATACAAAAACTTTCTAAAAACACACACACACTTCAATCAACAGAAATACAGGGGGATGTAGATACTGACACAAATATAAGGGAATGAGGGTTCAACACGGGCTGATTGTGGGGAGATGATTTGTGTGGGGAAGAAGGGATGGATGTTTCATCAAAATGTCTATTTTCTTGAAGGTTTGGGGACGGTTCACTAGGGAATGGAGAAGGGGGGCAGGTACAGATGGGACAGTGATAACGTATTTTTCCTCTCACAAATTCCTCCACAAATTGCCTTAAACTATTAAAATTGTCATTTAGTGTGTCCATTTTCAGTTCTACCCTTTTCAGCCTGTCTTCCTCTGTGTCGTTTGTTGGCCTTTCTTCTTTTTTTCCTGGTCTGTTAAAAATAAATATATATGTTAAATGCCCATAAAATACTGACCATTATTTTGCTTATGCAGAGCACTGTGTACCATTACTATCGCTATCTTCGGACATTTCCCCATGTGGAAAATTCTCCTCCAGCCACTCCAGTACTGCACATTTCTGCATCAAAAGAACAGAAAGAAATTATTTTTTCTGCCCCTCATACCGAAAAAAGTACACACACATATAAGAAAAATGAAGTTCAGTTACTCTTTTTCTGTAATCTGTCTTCGTTGTAGTGCGGGCGTCTACTGTCGATCCTGGCTGCAGAGTTTCTGTAAGGTAATTTCGTTGGAGTCATACTTTCTTTTTTTTATGGTATAATCCATTTCATTCTACATGGTCATTAAATGCATGGCTTTTGTTTCAGACGTTTTGGTTTAACCTACTTATTTACTAGTACTTATAATGTCTTTATATGTCCTTTTTCAAAGGTGAGCATTTTTTGTGTAACACAATAGCACAATTTCAGATATCCCCTGACTGTTTGGGTAGTGTTGAGCTCGGCCGTGCCCGTCCGCAGACAGGCGCTCAGTCCGTGCCTTTCCAATATCAATAGCGAGGGGGTTCTGTATGGTCTATGTTACATGTCTATAAAGTAATCAAATTATACTGTATATCTCCCAAGATCACATGATGATAGTGTACATTCAGCAAAAAAACGTTATTAACGCGATGTTTTGATTAAGTTCCCCTTCAGAAAACCTGTGAAATTCGGTTAAAAAAAAACTTTGTTAAAGGGATGTTATGGTTAAGTTGCCCTACCAAAAACCTGTGCACTTCACTAAAAACACCTTTCCAAACGTGCCAATATGGTTCAAAGTAAAACCGAAAAACCCCTGAAATTCGCCAGTCATGGTAGGCTAAGCGACCATAACTGCCCACACCACTGTGCTCTGCTAACACTAACACCCAGGACATGAAAGATGGCATCACAAATGTCATTTGTGTCTGCACTGGAGGACGCTTCCAAATTGCTAGTTTGACTAATGCAGCTTTCTGTTGCTTCCTCGCGCTCCACCACCTATTTTTCTGATGGGCGCTGAATTTGGGTATTCACCACTATGACTTTGGGCAGCTGTTGTCCTGTTGGAAAAATAGACTGGCTAGTGTTGTGCACAACAGATATGGGCTAATTGACAGTGGTACTTGCCATTTGCAGTCGGGCACACACAAAAGGGACTGGGGTCCTTCCAACCACCCACCAGAATGGTTCTGGCAAACACCCTGTCAAACTCTCTTAAGTTTTAGTTGTGACAGAGCAGCCCAGGCCTAAATCGCAAGAGTTGGAGTGGGGTAGTTAATTAGTACAGTGCACATTTCTCACCAATAACGAAAGAGAATGTTCACACTATATTTTTATTATGTTTTATTAGGTTTATATAGCGCTTTAATCCAAAGCACTTTACAATACAACAACAAGGTACAATAATGAAAGAAGCATATATACAATCATGAAACAAACCGGTGAGACAATATATAGAACAATTTACATAGATGGAGGGGAAGAGGGAAGGGTGAGGAGGAAGGGAGGAAGGAATGATTTTCAGAAATCTGATTCAAATTCAAGTGGGTGAGAGCAGGAAGGTGAAGGGAGGGTAGAAAGGGAATAGGAAGGGGACAGGGGAGCTGGGGAGGAGAGATGGCAGGGAAGGAAAATCAGGGGGGGAGTGGAGAAGAATGGCTTTCAAGGAGGTGCGGAAGGAGGAGTAGGTGGGGAGGGAGCGGATATAGAGAGGCAAGGAGTTCCAATGTAGGGGAGCTAAGAGCTGAAAGGAACGGGAGTGTGAGGTAGCACACAGGGACGGGGGTATAGTCAGTAAGAAGAGATGAGCGGAGAGAACGGGAGGGAGTGTAAAATCAGAGGAGAGAAGAGAGATAGGGGGAGCAAGGTCATGGAGAGATTTGAAAACCAGACACAGGAATTGAAATTTAGGTTGGGAGAGAAAGGGAAGCCAGCCAAGGTGAGAGAGTGAGGAGGAAATAGAGTTGCGAGGACCGAGGAGACAGAGTACAGATAGAGGAATGGTAGATGGATTTGAGGGGACCAGGTGAGAGACAGGGAGTCCAAAGAGGAGATGAGGAGTAGAAGAGACGGGAGAAGATGAGAGAGGAGATTAGGAGTTTAGAGGCATGGAAGGTGAGGGAGGAGCGGACCTTCCGGATGTTGAAGAGATGGTGTCGATAGGCATGAGAGGTAAGAGAGGTATGGTTGGAGAATGAGAGGGAAGAGTCAAGGTGGAGGCCAAGATTGCGAGCGTGGGTGGAGATGGGGAGGTTGGAAGGGGGGAAGTGGATGATGGGGGGGTGGGTAGAGGAAAGTGTGTTAGAAGGAAAGAAGAGGACTTCCGTCTTGTCAGTGTTGAGGGAAAGAAAGTGTGATGACATCCAGTTTTTAATGGCTGTAAGTCAGGAAGATAGAGTGAGATGGAGGTCAGGAGTGAGAGAAGAGAAGGAGAGAAAGAGTTGGGTGTCATCACTGTAGAAATGGTGAGAGATGCCGAAAGAAGAGATAACTGGGGTGAGAAAGGAGGTATGGAGAGAGAAAAGAAAAGGACAGAGTACAGAGCCCTGGGGGACACCGTAGTCCAAGGGGAAGTTGGAGGAGGTGCATCCGCCCCAGGAGACAGCAAAGGAACGATTGGAGAGGTAAGAGGAGAGCCAGGTGAGGACAGAGCCTTTGAAGCCAAAGGAGGACAGAGTACTGAGAAGTAAGGGGTGATATATGTTATCAAAGGCAGCAGACGGGTCAAAGAGGATGAGAATTGAGGATTGCTTAGCGTAGCGAGCAGTGAGGAGGGAATTGAGCATGTAAGTGAGAGCAGTCTCAGTGGAGTGTTTAGGGCGGGAGCCAGATTGTGTGGCGGGGAGGAGAGAGTGAGTGGATACAAAAGCTGAGAGTTGAGAGTAGGTTAGGCGCTCAAGGAGCTTAGAGAGGAAGGGGAGAAGCGAGATTGGTCAAAAGTTGGAAGCAAGCAGAGGGTTAACAGAAGGTTTCTTCAGGATGGGAATGATTGTAGCGTGTTTGAAAGCTGAGGGAAAGGTGGCAGAGGTTGAAGAAAGTAGTTAGTTAGGGAATGAGGAGGGGGTAGATTTTAGGAATAAGGGAGGTGGGAAGGGGATCAGAGGGGGCAGCAGTAGGGTGAGTTTTGGACAGAAGAAGGGAGACACAGGATGGGGTGATAGGAGAGAAGGTAGACATGCTGACAGAGGTGGGGGAGAAGGAGGAGGGAGGAGGGGAGTAGGAAGGTGAGGTGAGGATGTTTTGGCGTAGAGAGAGAATTTTGGATAAGAAAAAGTGGGCAAAGTTGGAAGGAGAGAGGGAAGAGTTGGCAGAGGGATCAGGAGTAGGAGGGGAAAGAAGGCGAGAGAGGGTTTGGAAAATTTGGCGGGGGTGTGAGGCTTGTGAGTGGAGAAGGTTAGAGTAGTAGGAGCGTTTGGCTTATTTGAGACAAGAGTCGATATGAAAAATAGGAGGATTGATTAGTCAGAGTAGGGGATTTGAGCCAATGTCGTTCAAGGTGACGGAGGACAACGCATGGACAGAAGGTGAGGGGAAAGCCAGGGTTGGGAAGGTTTGCGAGATGGTTGGAAGTAAGAGGGTAGAGTTGGTCAAGACTGGTGGATATAGAGGAGGACAGAGAGGAGAGGGCATCATTGGCCGAGAGAGAAGAGAAGTCAGAGAGAGGGGGAGGGAAGAAGAGCAGGAGTTGAGGAAGAGGGAAGGGTTAAAGTTGCGGAGATCGCGACGAGAGGAGGAGGAGGGGGAGGACAAGGAGGAGGGGAGAGTAAGGGAGAAGGAGAGCAAGGCATGGTCAGAGAGATAGTTGGGAAGAGAAGAGACAGGTGATGAGGAGTAGGTTGAGATAAAGATGAGATCTACAGTGGAGTCAGAGCAGTGGGTAGGAGGAGTAGAGGGGGGGGAGAGGAGATGGGAGTCTAGTATGGAGAGGAGAGGGGAAGATTGAGAGGAGTTGGAGAGGGGAAGGTTGAAATCGCCGAGAACTGAGAGAGGAGTAGGGGGTGGGGAGATAAGAGAGAGGAGTTGATCCAGGTCCTCGTAAAAGGAAGAGAGGGGGCCAGGAGGTCTGTAAATAATTAAGGAGATTGCATGGGGGTAAGTGAAGGATTTGAAGAGATATTCGAAGGAAGAGAAGGTAGGGAAGAGATGGGGTTGGGGGAGATGAAAGACATTTAGGGTAGTAGATGAGACTGATGCGGCCCCCGCAACCAGAGGGGCGTGAGACATGAGAGAAGGAGGAAGAGGGGGTGGTGAAAGTAGCAGGAACAGTGGAATTGAAGGGGGGATCCAGATTTCAGTGATGCAAAGGAAGTGAAGGTTGAGTCGGAAGAACAAGTCAAGTGCCGCAGCGGCTTTATTGCAGATGGATCTGGCATTCCAAAGGGCCATGTTGATGATATTGGAGGGTTTGACAGTAGATGGGTAGATAAGATTAGGACGAAGAGGGAGAGTGTGAGAGGGAAGGGGGGGAAGGCGGGCCACTAAGTCCTGGGGGTGGACATGAGAATGAGAGGGAGGAAAAGGAAGAGGGGGAGGGGAGAGGAGGGTGATCGAGGAGGGGAGAGACAGACAGAGCACATGACAAGAAGGGGTGTTGAGTCCGGGGTAGGTGTCCTTAGCAGGAGAGTGTCCACAGACAATGTAAAGAGCAGATTCTGGAGCAGGTTCCGGAGCGGGAAGGGAGAGGCTAACAGGGCAGGGATGGATATGAAGCCCTGAAGAGGAGGGGTGTGTAGCCTCAGCAGCAGAGCATCCGCAGTGTAGAGAGCAGATTCCGGAGCAGGTTCTGGTGCGGGAAGGGAGAGGCTAACAGGGCAGGGATGGAAGAAGCCCTGAAGAGGAGGGGTGTCTAGCTTCAGTAGCAGAGCGTCCGCAGGCAGTCTAGTGAGCACAGGCGGTGCAGGGGGGATGAGGAGGGTGTGAGGCTATTAGGATGGTGTGGGTGAGACTCTGAATGGGAGGAGTAGGTAGCGTCAGCAGCAGAGCGTCCGGAGAGTATGAGTCTATTAGGATGGGTTGGATGAGTCCCTGGGTGGGAGGAGTGAGAAGTTGCAGCAGCAGAGCGTCCAAGGACAGTTAAGTGGGTGCAGCAGGTTCCGTGGCAGGAAGAATGAGGCCCTGATGAGGAAATATCATCTGTATATAAGGAAAGGCAATGAGAAAAATCACTACGCTTAGGTAAGTAAACTTTGTAAAACAAAAATTACACAATGTGACATGTAAGTAAAACAGTTTCAAGAAGATTTTTTAGAGTACAGTAAAGTCTTTCCTAGAATAGAAAATGCAGTTGAAGGAAAGGAATACACTTTTCCTATCTAGGCATGCAAATTAAGAAGAGACCATGGGAGACCAGTTGTGCGGATTGGGGCAGTCTTATCCAGGAAACGAGTTACCTTCTGTGACAGTGTCCCAGGAAGCAGTTTCTGAAGTCCTTTGGAGTGAAGTCAATAAAAGACCCTTGATGGTGGTGGGTGCAAGGGGGTGAAGACGCAAGTGAAGAGCTTGCCAATAAAGCCAGAGAGTCAGGAAAGTAATATCCTGAAACCGAAAAAGCAGTTCTGCAGCAACTGTTTGGTGGTTTCCAGAGATGATTAGTGTGCATGTTTTTTGGAGAACAGCTTAGGTTTCAGCGATGACACACCAGTGCGGGTGGGAGCCCCAGGACAATTATTCATGATTTGGTAATTTCCAGGTTGTGGGTCCGAGCCAGAATAACTGAAGTCTTCAATGCAACGTTCACATTTCGTCCTCTGGCAAAGGATTTGGCTTTTGAGGGTGGGGGCGGCTTGAGAAGACTTTAAGGAAGAACCAATATTGAAGAAAAGCTTTCCGAAGGCACACCAGAGAGAGGAGCCAGCCATGGAAGAAACTGTTCACACTCGAACCCGGACTTAATGGAGCCTTCTTACAATGTCTCTGCTTAAAGAGAGAAGGTCTAGAGTGTGACAGGCAGCTGGTTGGCCTTCTCACCGATGACCCAATGGGGGAAACCCTCAGGGGAATAAACGACCCACTGGTAGAATAGTGGTTGTCTTGAGGAGCCAGAGCGAGATTCCAGCTGTCAGTAGGCGTAAAGATCCGAAAGGTACTAGGATCCAAGGAGGCTGGCAGTCCAGAACGCAAAGAGGCACGGAGGGGGGAACTGGGACGAATCTGGGTGAATCCCTCATCAAGAAGAGAGAACCTTTGAGAATGCAAAGGGGAGCGAATCCTGTTCAAGTGAAAAATGGTAAGAGTGAACCCGGAGGATGGATGCCGATGAAGAGGGGCGAAGTCTAAAGTCCCAAAAAACAGTGTGTTCACAAAAGTGAACCCGGCAGAGGGATGTCCATGAGAACTGTTAAAAAGACATTAAGATTTGTGAAGGAGAAGAAGGCGATAGTGAACCCGGCGGCGGGAGGCTGAGATTCGAGGGGGGCCTGCACCCGGAAGAGAGGGTACCCAGGGGGAAACAACTTTGTTTTACTGAGACATCAGGCCCTCGAAGGCAAGAGACTTTTGAGAGTAAAGAGACTTGGCCCTTGAGAACCTGATAGCTGAAACAGAACTGTCGACTCGTGCGGTGAAGGCCCAAGTGTGTGGTACGCTCAGGAGACCCACCTTATCCCGTGCTCAAAGCGTGGGGAAGGGCGACTCCTGGCAAACTCATCCTGATGTATTATTTGTGAACACTTTTTTCTTTTGAAAACCCTATGCCACACTCCTTCTATATTTAGTTGTAAGGATTTGGCAATATTTTTGTTTAATTTTTTTTTTAGTATAGGCCATTTATTTTGACAAGACGCCACAAGGACTGCCTTATTTTCATTTGATGGTTGACGCTTGCTCTCATCTTAGATTTAGGTTTAGATTAGGCGTTTTTCCAACCTGCATACAGGTAAATTAAACACCCTTGAACTGTGATCACTTATGTCTGTCTTTACTGTTGCCACCATGAGTTCCTTACACAGCAAAGGGGCACCCGCTTCTGTCTTCGGAGGTGCAGAAACAATCAGGACTTTTATGGAGACAAGGCCTTCGGGCAGAAGCTGTGATCCAGTTGTTCCCACCAGATCATGGGAAAAAGCACACCACAGTCTATACCTTCAGGTCTTCTGGAGAGGCAGAGCTTTATTGTCTGAGTCAGTGGAGTATCAAAGGATGCTGGTGCAGAGCTTCAGTCTTTCCTCGAGCAGTAGGCCTTCCAGGAATGCAGATACAGAGTTCAAGCAGTGTGCAAGTTCCGGTGGTGCCACTTCCTATTGGACCTCCTCCAACACTTCCTCCTCGGCCCCTGCTGTCTCCTACAGAGAAGACACCGGCAGAGCGGGATAACACTTTAAAACCTGAGGCGGTAAGCGTGGTGGACCAGTCTTCTGTTCCCGCTTCATTGGATGAGCCTCAACCGGATCAGGATAGCGATGAGCAGCCCCGCTCGGTTAGAGCATTCCATGACCGGGTCCTGGATATGATGGCCCTCCTTGATATTCCAGTACCTGAGGCCCCTGTCCGCAGGATGTGGTGCTTTGCATAGCTTTTACCTTGTCATCTCAGGAGCGCACCGGCCTGTTCCTCCAGGAGGACATCTTGGCTGAGGCCGTAAGGTCTTGGATAAACCCCATACCAGGCTACACCTAAACAAGAGGATTGCTGCTCGATACAAGCTCAACGCCTCTGAGGAGATGGCCTTATCGGCTTTTCTGCTCCCTTCCTCAATGGTGGTGGCAGCAGCCACCCCCTCCAGTCCAAGCCAGCCTCTGCATCTTCCATGGCAGCAGCCAAAATCCTTTCCAAGGAGGATAAGCTCCTGGACGACTTGGGCAAGAAAGTCTTTGTCAATTCAGCGCTCCAACCTTGTCAGGCTAACACAAAGCTCATCCTGGCAGCAGCCAATCTGAGGCTGTGGAAAGAGCTACCCAATTTCCAGGATAGGCTAGATGACTTTAAAGCCGGTTTGTCAGATGCCAAAGTGTTGGCACAGGATCTACTGGAAGCTGCGGCACATCGCGTAAATACCTCTGCTCGAGGCCTTACGGTCAGGGTTGACATCTCCTGCCAGGCATGCTTCTCGTGACGAAGTTCTCAAAGAAAGTGCAAGATAAAGTACTGGACCTGCCTTTTGATGGCAAGGAATTGTTCCATTCTTCTACAGACGAGGAACTCCCAAAGATGAAGGTGAGTACCCAAACCACCAAATCTTTATCGGTCCTGGAAAAAGCTCTAGCTAAGGCTCCTTATACGCAAAGATCAGGGTCCCAGACTCGGTCTTTCTCTGGATTCAGCGGGGTTCAGGATCGCTGTGCGGACTGCACTGAAGCTCTATGTGCAAGTCAGATTATCCCAGGGCTGAGCAAACAGACTAAGGGGAATGCTGTCGGAGACAACAAACTGGACGACGAAATGGGAGAGTGCAAGTGGTGGAGATGCAGCACTCCCAGAACAGAAAACCCATCCTCGTCCCCAGAAGGAAGGTCGCATGTGGTGGAGGGTGAGAACCCCTGGCCCCTCGACACATGTTGGAAAGACACGTTTTGGACCGAAAACGCCAACAACAGTGAATCATGGACCGCAAACGCTTTGACAAACAGAGAGCAGCAGCACGGTTCATCATAATTCCGTGAACTTGTCAATGCAGAAAGAAAGCAGCAACCTCACTTTCAAAAACCCTGCGATGTCACCAAAACACAAGGATGACCACAACGTAGCAGCTAAGAGGGGTTTTTGTACGGGGGAGGAGGGTGCAGAAAGCAACACCGGTTCACGGAACCGAGTCCATATAAGAGATGCAAATACTTCAGTAGCTAATAATACGGAAAACGCAGACTTATTACCCGACGTTTCCCCAAACTACGAGTCCGGGCGGCAGCACGTCCAAGAGACATTATCGCTGCCTTCATGTCAGAAGTAAGGGGGCGGAGTTTGGGGGGCTTATCAAGGCTTTCCAGTATACAGACTCCTGATTGTCCAGTTGCTCACCAGCCCCTATTTAAAGCGGCCAGGGAGGAAGGACTAACAGAATGTTCTCAGTTCTATTTCAGAACCAGCAGGAAGACGAGGAGAGAGCTGCTGAGCACCGCTGGGCCTACGAGGACTAGGTCCAGGCTGCATCCTTACCCTTTGGAGTGCTGTACAGCCAGACTGCCCTAGACTGCTGAAAAGTCTCTTTTGGACACTTGAACAGGAAAATCTTTCCTGAAACCTGCTCATTATTTCTACATTAGTCATTAAAGACTATCTTTTGTTAAACGCAACCATCCCTCCAGCGTGTTCTTACACTCTGGGTGGCGGACCCTGTCGAAAGTAATAACGGCAAAGTGGTTGGTTTTTCTCTCGCCCAACAGCCTCCTCTCCAGGGACCGGTAGCCTCCCTGCCGACAAGTCATCAAAATTATATATCTGGTCGGTCGCACGAGACTCCGGTGGGAGGACGAATCTCGTCTCATCTGGAGGCGTGGCAGACCATCACCAAAGACCGATGGATTTTGTCCATCGCTCGTGCGGGATTTCGCTTGCCCCTCGTCCCCTACCCCACCCTTCAATCCTCCCTTCCAGCCAATCCGGTCGGCCTCCCTCAGAGCTGAGGCACAGAAACTTCTAGACCTCAAAGCGGTGGAGCCTGTTGCCCTCGGGGAGCAAGGGGAGTGCTTCTACTCCCGTCTGTAGTGGACCTTCAGGATGCATACATGCACATCCTGATATGGAAACTGCATCGGAAATATTTGCGGTTCTCGTTGGGAGCAGAACACTTTCAGTTTCGAGTACTCCTTTTTGGTCTCAGCTCGGCGAGACGCACCGGAGGCTCCTCCGAGGGCCCCAGCAGCGGCTCTGCCAAAACTGGATCTTCTTCTGAGGATACCAGGGTTCGCTCTGAGGCTTCCGCATCTGGAGCTAACTGTACCAAGTTTCGGCTCGAGGTGGCTATATGTACCGGGGTTAAACCTGAGGTTCCCCTTCTTGGGGCTAAATTGGACACCAACAGAATTGAGGGTCCCTCATCGAGGGTCTTGGCTGTAAGGTAGATCTCTCAGCCTTCCCACGTGCACGGCCATGGTGATACCAGTTCTGTTGAGGGGGCAAAAGAAGGCGGTCACGCACCACAGGCCTTCCAGTACCGGCTCTGCAGAGGATCCTCCACTAGAGGCTAATTCTGCGGCAGTCCCTAAGGTGTCGAATAAACACCCTAGATCTGCCAGTGCCGGCTCTGTCGAGGTTCCTTGTTTCAAGGCTAAGATGGTACACAAGGCCCCTGACTCCCCTGAGGAGACTATTGCCTCACTTGCTCCTGTGACGCAGTTCGCCCCAGGCGTTGACAAAATGGCAGCCCAACCTTTGTGGACCACGTCAGCCATTTTGAATACCTCCCCTACTGCAACAGTGTAGTTTGTGTTCGCACTGACAATTTGGTGGTGAGGTTTTACATCAACAAGCAGGGCCGCACCAAGTCTCCTCTCCTTGTGGATCTTATACAAATTTGGGACTGGGCCATCCAGCACAATGTTTGGCTCCAGGCTGTACACATCCCGGGTCACATCAATGTGTTTGCAGATTCACGCAGTCGCCAGTCGGCAGGGGCTCGGAGCGTCCTCCCTGGGGGACGCCCTCGAGATCTTGTGGGACAACACGCAAGCTTATGCTTTTCCTTCATTGCCTCTGATCCATCGGTCGCTCTGCAAGCTCAGGAGCCCGCCGAACTGCACTCTCCTGTTCAAGGCTCCTTAGTGGCCAGCCAGATTCTGGTTTTTGGAACTACAGCATCCATCAGTATTTCCCCCGATCAGATTGCCGCAGATTCCCGACCTGCTTCACCAGAGCGTTTACCAGATGTGGCACTCCTCCCCACAATCCTTCAGCTTGGCGGCCTGGTGCCTGAGTTCAGATCGTTAGCACAGTTCGATCTGTCCCAAGACAATGTGCGCATTATCCAAGCGGCCAGGAAGCTTTCTACGAGGGCTCTACAGGTGCAAATGGCTTCGGTTTTGCCATTGGTGTTTATCTAAACAGCTCGATCCCAGGAAAGCTTCGGTCGACAGTGTTCTATCCTTGTGTCTCATTTGGCCATTTCTGGCACTGTGAACTTACTTATCCGCTATTGCGGCCTACCTGTCCAAGGACAACTGCTCCTTTTCATTGACTAATCCATTCATCAAAAGGCATTTTTGCAGGTCTTTTCATCTCTTCACGCCGGGGCGTTATGTCATAAGCCAGTTGAACCCATGGCCATTACCGATCTTAAGTACCTTTCTTGGAAGGTTGCCTTTTTGATCGCAATAACATCGGCAAGGTGAGTAAGTGAGCTCCAAGCTCTTTCCGTGGAACATCCGTTCTCCACTTTCCACAGGGATAAGGTTGTGCTTCGCACTCATCCTTCTTTCCTTCCTACCTAAGGTGGTTGCCGTTTTCATTTTGAACCAATCAGTCTCCTTACCTGTCTTCTTTCCTAACCCAGCATCTGATGAGAGTTTTACACAACTTGGACATCAGGTGAGCCCTGAAGTTTTACTTAGAATGAGTGAACTCAGAAGCTCCTCAAAAATAATTCTCACATTCGGAGACCTGAAGGGCAAACCAGCTTCCAAAGAAACTATCCCCTGCTGGATTGCCTCATGTTTTTCAGAAGCCTATAGCATTCAAGGCCTTCAGCCACCGAAGAGAATTAATGCACAGCTAGTCTGTGGCAAAGCGACTGCTGTTGCCTTCCAAAAGTATGTCCCTTGGGAGTCCATTGCCGTGGCAGCTTCGTGGGCTTCAGCCGTCGGCTTTACCTGAGCTCCAGGGCTGATGCCCTAGAGGTTTTTCTATCCACCTGTACTACCTATGGTGTGTGCTTGGGAATCTCCTACAAGTATGGAGGAAGTATAACACAGTTACTCACCATAGTGACTACCTTACTCCTAGTCCATAGTCCCCTTTCCTCCTTTCCTCCATACGCCTGCCCGCCGTCCCCTCTAATAAATATCCTCTATTATTGCTTCAATGGTCTCAGACCTGGCGATAGAAAAGGACTGAAGGGCGATGCGTGGGCAGAGCTCAGGAGGGCGGGGCTACGGCCACGTGCGGCGGCCCAGTGTTAAAATAAAAGGACAAAAATAAAGTTTTTGATGCTTTTTACCATAAGCGCTCCGTTCCCGTCCCAACGGACGGAATGTCCCACAAGTATTCCGGCAAAGGGACTATGGACTAGGAGTAACGTAGTCACTACGGTGAGTAACTTTGTTATTCTTGTTGAGCACAACCATGTTTCCTTCTTAATCAGCTTTCTTGATGATAATATTCGCATCTTCTTGGGTAGTAAGATTAGCCCTGAAAATCCTCTTTTTTATTATCTTGTAATGTTTCCAGTTTCTTTGTCACTTGTTCACACAATGTGTCCATATCACTTGTTTCCTGATGAGGGTGGTGTACATTTCGACTTAAGTTTATGGGACAAGGGATGTAATCTCATCCTCTCATGTCTCCCACTCTTCCCTCCAGGCCAAGCCTACCCCAACACTGTCACCTACCTTCTCGGACATCTGTCCCATGAAGCATGTCAGTTGACCCCCTTCCACCTCTGGCTGACTCACATCCTGACACAGCCCCGTCTATGCTCTACTCCTCTATCTCTGTTGCTCTTGATGCTCTTGCCCCTGTCATGAGGATAAGCTTGAAGCCCAAAGCCAAATGCAATTCCTGGTATGACTCTGACCATGCTTCACTTCACTTAAACGTAAGTGTAGTGGCTGAGAGGAAATGGAGGGCCTCTCGTTCATACTCTGACAAACGGTCCTGTCGCCTGCTCCAAAGGCAATACTGACTCTCTGTCCACACTAAGAAGAGAGCCCACATCCAAGTCCGTGTCTCTGCAGCATCTAACAACTCGGCTGAACTCTTTAAAATCTGCAAGGAGCTGGCCAACCCTGCTGCAGTCTCTACCTCTCCTGTCGCCTCCCAGGCCCTTTGAAAGGCCCTTGCCTCCTACTTCATCTCTAAAACCCAGGATATCCTGTCCACCCTCTCATCCCCTCCCCTCTCTCCCTTCTGTGAACTCAAGTGCTCCTACAGCCACTCCCCACCTTTCCTTCTCCTCCTTTTGTCTTTTCTCCCCTGACGAGGTCTCTAGACAAGTCCGATCTATGAAAGCCTCATCAAAAGAGGTTTTTCCTTGCTCTTCAGAAACCATCAAGGACCATATTGACACCCTCGCTCCTGACCTGGCTGATTTCTGCAACCTCTCCTTTGCTTCCAGAGTATTCCACCCCCCTGCCCCCGAAGCACTCTCCTGTGCACCCTCTTCTCAAAAAACGCATTGCCGACCCTTCCTGCCCGGCTAACTATCGCCCAATCTCCATCACCTCCTTTCTGGGCAAACTCCTTGAAAAGCTGGCCATCTCGCACCTTCACCTTCACTCTGATTCTGTTGGTTGCCTCCACCACCATCAATCTGGCTTTAGAGCTGCCAGAAGCACGGAAACTGTTCTCATGAACATCCGTGAAGATCTGCTCTCCAACCTTGACTCTAATTTCCCCTTTGGCTTCATCCTACTTGATCTCTCTTCTGCTTTCCACATGGTCAACCATACCATCCTGCTCAACCGTCTCAGTGACAATCTCGGTATCACCGATCAGGCTCTGGCCTGGCTGACCTCTTTCCTCTCTGATCGACCCTCCCAGGTCCAACTTGGGTCCTTCCTTTCATCTATCTCCCTGTCTACCTGTGGTGTTCCCCTAAGGTCTAACCTCTCATCCTGGCTTTTTAACCAATACCTGGCAACTCTAGCTCATCGCAATTGACATTTTCTGCTCCCACTTTCAGTGCTATGCTGATGACACTCGACTCATTTTCAGGCTTCGCTCGGCCACCTCCTCTCCTTGTCTCATCTCTGATTGCCTATCTGCCATTCAGGATTGGTATGCCGCCAATGATCTCTGCCTAAATGCTTGCCAGACGGAGATACTCCTCATCGGCACACCCTCACCCTCCTTTCCTCTCACTCTCTGGCCGGCCTCCCTTGGCCCTCCTCCTACCCCCACCTGTGAGGCTAAGATCTTTGGGGTCATCTTTGACTTCATGCTTTCCTTCTCTGCCCAAATCTCTGATGTCTCTAAAAAGTCAAACTTCCTACTGCACCTCCTCAGTGTTATTCTGCCTTTCCTCTCCTTCCCCCAGAAGCTCACTGTCTCTCGAGCCCTGATTCTCTCTAGGTTGGACTATTGTAATAGCCTCTTTCTACATCTACCTGCTTCTACTCTCCGCCCTCTGCAACGTCTCCAGAAAAGGACTGCGGGAATTGTCCTTGGCCTCAAGCCCTGGAATCGTATCTCTCCAGCCCTGAAATCTCTCCACTGGCTCCCAGTGGCTGCAAGGATTAAATTAAAAATCCTTTGCATTGTCCACAAGGCTTTCTGGGGCCTGGGTCCAATATTCCTTTAGCTGTCCCTTCATAAATACCTTCCCTCCCGAGCTCTTTGCTCCTCTTCCTCTAACTCCCTCAGGGTCAGTCATTTCTCAAATAAGCGAACTGGGGTAGATCTTTGTCTTCGGCTGGGGCCTCCCTCTGGAACAGCCTCACTGCCACCCTGAAACTTGAGGAAAATCATCTCTGGTTCCGAAAGCACCTCAAGACCTTCCTCTTTGCCTTCACCCCTCCTCTCCCCTTCTGATCTGCTCTCTCTTGGCACTGTGCTCCTGGCCTACCTTCTGACTTCCGGGCCCAGGTACCCGCTCACCATGCCACCCACCCGCACTGCCTCCTGGCAAACCCTTGCACTGGGGCCTGTATCTGTAATCATACAGTACCACCCCCTTTTTCCTCTCTGCACTTACCAGACTCACCCTGTCTGTTGCCTCAAACCTAGCACTTGCCAACTGCCGGTTGCACTACCATAGTTTTCTTGTCATTATTTATTCATTTATTATTTATCTGTTTTCCTTTGCTCTGCACTTTCCACTTCTCCCCCCTTCCATGCACTTTTCCCCTTTTCCCTCTCCCATGCACTTGCACGTTCTCAATGTCACTGGGCCTAGTAAGATCATTGTGTTTGTTCTCCCTTGTTACTCTCCTTTGCCTTGTCATACTCTGAAACACCTGTGTTCGAGCACAATATGAATAAAATATCAATAACAATTCTATAACAATTTCACTTTAAAAAAATCTGTCTTCCATTTCCTCACTTTCTTCCTAAGAAATGAGAAGTTGTGTACATTTTAATTCATACATTGTAATGGTAGCAGAGACAGCTTCATCTGTTGGTAACCAGGACTTGTTATTCTTGAACAACTTTAAGTTTCAATTTCCTGACAAATTACCAAATCAATGTATGTATCTTGTCACAGATGATACAAGAACTGCTCAGAGGCAGTAAAGTGTTTTTATTTAACTTCTTTTGGCCCGTAGGACCATCCCTCTCTCTTGTCTTTATCTGACCCTCTTTCCTACCCCAGAGAATACCTTATCCTGGGTTAGTAGATATAGAAAATGGATCCCTACTGTCTAGAACTGCCTTCTAATAGATGTCAAGTCTAATAGCATCACGTCTTTCCCGCTAAGCTCCCTCCTGGATAACCTATCTTTCAGTTCTCTATCCAGTTTTTAGTGTTCTTCTAGGAATTGGTTAGTGGCTTACAGACGCCCTGTTGTATTCAACCTTCCTCGTTTCATGCTCTCTCGCCCCTCCCTCTGCTGCTGTTCATTCTATTCTCCTTCCTCTACTCTATGCACTTATCTTCACTCGTCCCTCCAATGTCTCACTCCTTTAGGCCTCGCTTCCACCCTTTTGATGTTTCTCCTCTCTCCTTCACTTACTACTCCCACACTACAATTTCCTCCTCGTACACTCTTCTTCCTCATACTACTGCTCCCTCCTTAATACTACTACTCAGCCACGCTCCTTTCACCCAGTACCACACACTTGACAGTCACTCCCTATACTGACTCTCCTAACCACACTCGCCACACTAACATACACTCACAGTGCAGTACCACTAACACTCACTAGCCAATACCTCTCCTTCTCTAGAAATCGCCTCTGCACTTTGCCTGTTTCCTCCTTACTACTGGTCGCTTGGTTGCACACTTCCTCCATCTTTGATCTCACCTCAATAAACCACACTCCCTGCTTCCTGTGGGGATCGTGTATCCCTATCCTTTAGCCTGAATTGGGCATCTCTTCCTGTTCAATCAGGCCTGGTCCTCCCCCACACTGGGCATGTTACAGAAACCAAAAGTTACAAGTAGTGGGCCAAGCCCCCCCACACCCTCTCTGTTCCCCCTGCAGTTCTGCTGCACAACCACAGTGGCGACCACGGAAGACAAATGTCCGTGCAATGTGCACCAATGCCTGCTTCCCCTAAGGTACGTTTGATGGTGATGGGGCTGAGAGTCCCCCCCCCATTTAGTTTCTGTTGGCCTAGGGAGATGACTGGCTCGCCCTTGTTCCTTGGCAGTATGGCACGGTCCTTAGGTCTGCTGCACATAGACGATCCATCTTCCTTCCCAAGTGGTGGTCTCTTTCCCATCTGCCGATCACTGAATGCTGTTGTGCTGTTTTGTATGGGTGCCGCAACATCCTTCGCTCTCGGCTGGTCTCTCTATGGCTGTTAATCTCTGAATCCCTCAATGCTGCAGGACATGTTGGTGGTGGTCAGGTTTCGATTTTGTGGTCGGAATTGTGGGTTGCTGGATAATGATTCTTCATTTGATGTTGCTTACAAGTCTCTCGATTGGGAGATGTGTCCTTAAAAGAAACTGAGAAGCACCGGCAAGCATCTTGTATTGGTGGTGTGGCTTGAGACGGAGGTGAACTGCATAGATACATGCTTGCACTGGGTGGGGGGCAGGAATGTGGGTCCTCTCAACAGCCACTCGGGGGATAGGACCGGCACCAGATTTCTCCCTGCTAGGCTTCCCACCCCCTGCTGAGAGGGGTTCCCATCCCCTCTTGACAAGATCAGCCTACTGGCCTTGTCACATTAGCCGCAGAACTCACAATCAATGACCTCTTCAGCTACGAGCTACCCCTTTTTATTGACATTGGAATCCCTGGGTCAAGTTTCTTTTCCCATGGATACCAAAAGACAACACTGAATAGTCCCATCCTGTTTGTATTCATACCCATGTTTCACTTTCTTTTGAACATCAGAATAAAAACTGCTAAGATATCAAAACATGTGGTCCCAGTGTTCAGTTCTTGTCTCATAACACCAACCTTCTACCAGCAGCAATTGTTTCTTACACGTCTCATGAACAGAGGAAATGAAAATGAACTGGTATGTATGACACAACAACAAACAAAAAAGGTAGACTTGATTCATTCATGGGGTTGTAATCGAAATCTGCAACTTTCTTGGGGACCTTAGTCAAGGGATTACGTTCTTTCAGTGGAGTTTGATAGTCTCTTTCCCAGCATGCTCCGTTGTTTGCCATAATAATGATGTTAGTTGTTGGAACATTTTCCCACCATGCAGCATCATTTGGAAGAAGACAGCTCTTAGCTTTTGGGACTCCTTTTCCCAGCATACACTATTTCTTGACATCCAAACTAAGAACCATGGCCCTCCTAGCTTGCTGTGGCCATTTATAACCCTCAGGAGGCCGTGGTCTGCCAGATATATGTTCCAAATGGCATATGTTCTCTTCTGGGACACCCTTAACGAGTATGCAAGGTTTAGATAAGTGCAGAGCTCTCAAGTGTTCCCTGGACATGCTTGATAAGGCTACCAAAGTAAATCTGGAGATTCTAATTGTTTTCTTACCCATTTTAAATTTTGGGCAAGTCGTACAATTTAAAGAAGAAAACAGATGTGGGCAGCCTTCTCACTTATAGCAAGGGAAAGTTCATAGCTGTGTAGATAAGTTCAATGTTTGATACTTTTCAAGATTTACCATTAAACACACAGCTTTTCAGTGTTGTTCTTGTGTCCTCAATCAGGAGGCTTGTCTTTCTCTTTCTTTCTCTCTTGCTCTGTCTGTTTCAATTTCTTCAGTGTTTTAAAACTCACGTTCACAACAAAGCCAGTGTTTCACACTCAAAGCTGGTCTTTGCGGGCACTATGATTGGTCCTGGTGCTCTGGGTCTACTGCTTTATGTCTTTGACCCTTTTGGAGGTTCTGACTCTCCCTTTGCTTTCGGGCCTCACAACTTGCTCTAGAGGATCGTTCATTGTCTTTGCAGTCTCTGTTGCATGTGATTCTCCCATTGTATCTGCTGTATGGTGGGGTGGCTGTGGCTCTCTATTTAGCATTCTCTACCCCTCTGCCTCCAATAAAACAGTTCCTCATATCCTATGTGTCTAACTCCTTTGTTTTGCGGCATCCTCCTCAGATTGACACAAGTGTTTAGCCAGTTGTCTGTGGGTTCTTCGCCACTGGACGGGGCCTGTTTTCTTTTCCTCACTGAAGGAGACTACCATGGTATCATCATTCAGCAGATTCTCTTCTTAATACGCTGCCTACATATTTTTCCTGAAAACACCCCTTCTTTGCTGAAGTTGGTGTTGGCCCTTCTCGCTTCCCTTTGCAATCCTCCAGACACTGGGTAGACCTCTGTGAATCCTTGCCACAAGACATCTAGACATTTTCAATTGCATGCAATGCAGCTTCTATGGTCCTGTGTCAAGGCAGGGGGAAATAAAAAGACTAGTTTTACCTCTGAGCCGCAGATAACCGATTTATCACAAATATTACATGTTTTTGAAATCACGTTTTCTTTATTATTCCTCATTCTACAGGATTGCAGTTGTGACTTTCTCTTATGCAATTTATGTGAATCCAAGGGGTGGGAGTATGGTTTGAAATCTGGTAATTTAGGTACATGGTCCAACAAGGTTTGCCAGACTGCTCTGCGAGGTAAAAGGTTAGAATGATTTGCATATGTGCGCGTGCTCCGAGGAAGTGGTCTGGAAGTGGGCTGTCTGCTGTGCTGTGAAACGCTGTTTACCGACTTGGATCCTTGACACTGCCTTACCTCTGCATGGACTATGAGTATGGACCTTACAACTCTTGCAACTCTTGCAGTATAATTAATAAGCCTAAATACGTATTATAGGCTCTAAAAATATCCTTCTTATAAGTTTTTTACTTAAGCCATGCCCCTTTTCTGAAAAAACTCTTAAATTGACCCACGCGCACGCTCGCTCCGAGGAAGTGGTCTGGAAGTGGGCTGTCTGCTGTCCGCTGCTCGCAGCACAGCAGCTCACACCGAACAAATCCTATCTCATTCTATTTCATATCGGGGCACAGCGGGTTTAGAAAGCAAGCCGTTTTTGGAGGTCCGTAATACCAAGATGGATATTCATATCTAGGAGTATATCTAAATCACGTGAGTAAAAGGCTCTCATAATATTTTCTGGGCCAAGGTGGAGCTCACGTTGCCTTTCCTAATGGGCAGAGCATTTTAGGAAGGCTCTGGAAGGTTAAACTCTGGGTACTTTTTTTGTGTGTGCATGGGTAGCACATGAATGCAGACAAATATGAGTTCACGCTGCCTTTCCTAATGAGAAGAGCGTTTTAGGAAGGCCTACGTAAACGCATTGATTTGGGGGTGCTTTTCACTGCTAAATTCGGGGTATTTTTTGTGTGCGCATGAGCATGGTAGGAACCCGAAGTGGAACTTTTGTTTTCCCCAACACTGATAGCGTATTAGGGGTAAACCAGTATTCCTTGAGGATGGTTGTAAAAGACTCCAAGGATCCTAAGGGGGTAGGGGCCTCAGAAAAATGGGAATTGAGCAGTATTGATTTTCCCCCACTCCCAATTGCATTGGAATCCTCAGTAAAGGATCCCTGTGAGTCACTAAAGCAGGCCGACCTGCCCGAGGAGCACAAGCAAAAAAGCTTTCTAAGTGTTCAAGACACATTAATAAGGCCCTCAACACTAAATTTGGATGACACCCTGCCCTCCACCCCGCAGTTGGATACGTCTTTATTAGCCTCGGTAGTATCAGCGGAGTTGGATCGAAGGGTAAGATTATCCATAGGGCCGTCAACACCCGTAAGGGCATGGGGCGGGGGGCTCGAAAATGTGCACCTCCACAAGTCCAGTTTGGGCAGATTGGAGGAGCTCCCCCTAGTGTCCATATCTCAACCCCTCGCAGAGGACACAAGAGAAGTGAGGGATATATTTGGAAGCGGAACTCGGGGGGATTCTAGGCCTGATCTTCATAAATGCTCCAGTCCAACAATTCCTATCGCGCATCAAAATCATAACTTTGAGGAAACAGCCCATATCCTTGCAGCTGAAGAGTACAATACCGAAGATTTTGTCCATCCGTTAAAATCGTTTCCGGTCCTAATCAGGATCCTTAATCTCCTGGATAAGGGGCATGAAAGGACACATGGAGAGATTCAGGAATTACGAATCATGATGGTAGAATGCTTGGAAAAAGTAAGTAGGGTGGAAGGGTTTGTGCATGCTCTGAATATATACAAAAAAGATATTCTACCACAACCAGATAAGGAAACCAAGGTGGGGCATAATGTAGGATGCCAAACGAGGGATGATGTCGTACAGAATAAGCATCAAAATAAAAATGCGCAAGAGAGCTCCACTAAGGAATTAAAGGAACTGAAAAAGTTGATTATGATCAACTCTGAGAAAATAAAAAATGTGGGAAACCATAGAGAAATAGAGCATGAAATTAGAGACTGTAAAGAAACTAATGTATCAGAATTAAGTATTGGAAGTAAACCTGACACCTCATCTATTCTATTGAGGGTCTTAGAAGAGGAGGTGACGGAGAAGCAGACATTGATACAAACACAAGGCTTAGATCCCAATCAGGTTGAAAATCAACCCTTTGTACGTGTCATTTCACGTAGAGAAAAGAAAATGAGGGCAAGAGCTATTAAAGAAGAGCTAAGAGTGAAAGGATTGCAAACTCAGGTTCATTAAAGAAATCACAAAACCAACCCTCTTTAAAAATAAAAAATACGAACATGAACATTAAAGATATTTGCAGTTTATTCGGTGAGGGTGGTACACTAGATTTTACCCAACTGAATGAAAAAAGTAAGTTGGCATTGGATGTAAAGTAAGACTCAGGTAGACACAATCTGGGAAAGGTGGGCACTCCCACACAGACAGTAGAAACCGTATGTAAGGTCCATGATGAATATGGAGAAGCCCAAAACACCCTTTCTGAAGCCATGAACAATAAGGGGAAAATTGCTACTACTAAACAAAAAAATAAAAAAACAGAAACAACTAGAAAAAAAAAGAAAATCCAAAAAAGTCTAATGATATTGAAGAAGAAGGGTGTAAAGCGGTAAGGAGTATCCAACAGTTTTTCAGCACAAAAACAAAAGAAAAAAACGTTATAGAAAAAGTGCAGGAGACGGGAATGGATAAGATACCACAGACGGATGCCTTTAAGGGTCCGGACCCCCCTCACTAATCTAATTGAGCAAGAGGGGACTGGAAGCGTGGGAGGGTTTGAAATTAAGGAAGCCAGTGAGAATGAGTCTAATGTTATTCCCAGTGAAGATATAAAACTACTGGTACAGGAGGCACTCCTCAAAATTCCTTCAACAATCATCCAAGCTTGCTCTAACCCTCCCTGCACCAATAGTCCATTTAGAGCATAAATCCTTGGGGGAAGCACCAAGGAGGTACCCTTCTGAAATTGTCACACAAAGTAATGAAGACTATAGTCTACAGGGACCAAATGATTGACCGCCTGAAGATGGGTCGAATACTGACATGTCCAATCTAAAACATGAATATCTTTCCACTAAGGCCACGGTCAGTAACACTGAGACGGGTATGGAAGGTAGAGGGGTAGGACCACCGACTAATCGAATACAACAGGTGGACAAGGAATTTGACGAACGCATCAGAGAAAAATTTGAACTATGGAATTTAGAGAAGGCCCATGAAAAAGAAAGGGACATCAATCCAGGGCGGGATGTAAAGTTTGAGACCCGTGGTGGCAGGGAGTGGGAATCAGATAAGCAAACTTAGCTTGAGGAACAAGATCTTAGGTACCAAGATGCTGGGCAAGAGAACTGGAGAGAATGGAGGGAACCGAAATATGTGGATGACCCTAGTGTCATATTGAATTTTGTATTAACAATAGGAGGTCCCCCTCCCTAAATCGAGTCAGAATCCTCTCATTGTTTAACAAAATCCCTCGACTCTCATTGATCTCCTCAGGGGATATTAAGCTTATAGACTATATCCATCCGATGAGATATGATTGCGTCAGGATTGTGTTCCATTCGAGAGCAACTTACAAACTCGTACTCGCAGAAGGGAGTGGCTTTGCAAAGATTTGGTTACGATATTGTAAATTTTAGCCAAGGTTCGGGAACACAACAGGGTGGGGACTGGATAGGTTATTCCGGCAAGTCAGAAGGGAATAACCAAACAAATGGAGGTTTCAACATAAACATTGAGAAACAGCTTAAAGACATGACTGAACTTAGAACACTGGCCCAATCCCTGAGAGAATCCATAGCCAAGGTTAAAGGTCTGAAAGACTCCACCTAGAGTATTGAGAAGCTAAATTTCCTATCATGGAACTAGGGGGTCCCGTCCGCTAACTTACTCCGTAAACACCTGTTCAGAGCTCGTGAAATATTCCTTTCTGTGCATTCAAGAGACCTGGGCAACTAACCCTATATTCCTAGATGGCTTTACAATTTTTCAGGAGCCCGCTACGAAAAAAACTAAGGGGAGACCGGCGGGGGGGGACTGATCATTGCTATCCCGAATAATACTAACTTTGAAACAATCAAGAATTTTAGTATAAATAATGGGTGTATAGCTTCACTCATACATGTGGGTTGGACGAGTGCTCAAATTGATCTGCTAATCATAAATGTTTATTGGCAACCAGAGCGGGATTTAAAGTAGTTTATTAAATCTATTGATTCAGTAATTCAGGAATGTCAGGACCAAGATAAAGATTTGCACATTGTTATGTGTGGGGATTTTAACTCTGAAATTTGTGTGGAAGAAGAACAATATGTAGGAAGGGTTGGTCATACTAGAATGGAGCCGGGGGACTCACGAAAGCACCTTCAGGGACAGAAATGGGCACAATTTATAGGTGGCTGGGGGCTTCAATGTGCAAATAATCTGCTGGAAAATTCAACGGATAAATCTACCTGGTCAAATGGCAGATGGAGCTCTACTATTGACTATATTTTTGTGTGTATGAAGATTTTTCAAAACATACAGGAGTTTAAATTAATGGGCGTATCTGAGAGTGAGCACAAAATGCTGAGAATGGTACTACTAACTGAGGTGGACAGGGTGGACGTACCTGGTTATGACATTCCACTGTCTTTAAATGCCCAACAGAATCGAATTGTATGGCATAAAACAAACATCAATAGAGTTAATATGTTTTTTCAAGAAGATTTTGACAATAGCACGTACACTCCAAAAAAATTGTTATATGCCCATAATTCCTTTGGGGGCTATATATAATCCACAGTAATTGGCAAAGTGGGATTAAACAAAAAAAATATACAAATAGGAAAGAACCCCACAAGCACGTATTCTATGAGGAAATGAAAACACTTAAGAACGAACGTAATCGAGAAATACGTAGATTCCTTTCTTGTCATAAAAACTCACTAAAAGTGTTGAATAAGAGTGAATTCTCCCAGTTAAAAAATAGATGGAAGAGGAAAGCGAGGTGTCTACGTGCAAAATTATATCAGGGAGACGCCGAAGACATGTTGGTATCTCTTCGTGATGCTAACACACATAGATTCTGGGCATTAGTAAATAAGGGAGGGACTACGCTAATGAAAGCTCAATCCGTTTGTGTAAATTCTGAAAAATGGGAAGGACATTTTGACACGCTATACTCTGCTCCAGGGGTGGCTTGGAATCCCTCACCTCAAATGGTAAATGTCATTTGGGATATTCCTTTTGATGTGAAAGATATTGAATGTATCATCGTTAAAAGCTCCTCTTCGAGGGCCCCTGATCCAAATTTGCTCTGTAATAGTGTGATGAAGGGAAACGTAAATACATGGGCAAAAATGTTATTCCTTTTATTTAAAGACATTCTGTTTACAAAGACTATCCCCTTAAATTGGAGAATGTCGTATATTGTACCTATCTATAAAAAAGGGGATAGGTCCCTTCCATCAAGCTACAGACCCATTGCTCTGTTAGACGTTGACTCCAACATTTTTGCAAGTCTCATACTTGTTCATATTCAGATCTGGATGGACAAGTGTGGGATTTTGTCCCCCAATCAGTTTGGATTTAGAAAAAATGTAGGCACAGACGTAGTTGGTCTTCTAATTAACATCTTACAAAATGCAGCGTGGACCCCAGGAAATCCACCTATTTATATAGCCTCAATTGATCTCACTGCTGCGTTTGATCTAGTGGATCGAACAATGTTGTGGTCCAAACTTGAAAACTTAGGTATGCCAACACCTCTGCTATCTATATTGTATAATATGCATGAAGATTCTAGACTTAAGGTGAGACTTAATGTGGAGGGAGTCCTATCTCAAGAGATAAGGGTCAAAAATGGCCTAAGGCAAGGATGTATTTACGCACCGACCATTTTTAATTTGTATTTCTCGGATATGGGGCAGAGTTTTAAAAATCTTTTAGTTAATTCACCAAAGTTTGAGGGTACCAAGATTGTATGGATGGCCTATGCAGACGACGTGACCCTGTACGACCATACTTCCATTGGACTCCAGCGTCTCCGATCAGCTTTTAAAGATTACATCTTTGCAAACGCGTTAAAAATAAACCACGCTAAAACAGTTATAGTCCGTCTTTCTCATAAGAAAAAACAAACTAGCTTCTCGTGGTTTCTAAACCATGAGAAACTACCTACCAGTACAGCAATCGGATACCTTGGGTATCCTATATTTGGGGTAAAAAAAAAGGAGAATTTTCGTAACCTCCTGAATGCGAATTTCGGCACAATGACTGCACAAGTGAGAAAAATGGACTCAAAATATGGAAATTTGTCATTAATGCCATGTATTCGCCTGAACAAAAATCAAATTGTAGACCAATTTAGTTATGGCCTAGAATTAGCTCCATTATGGTGCAGATCGGAGGTGGCACTATACGAAGCCAAAATTGTAAGATCAATGGTGAAGTGTCTGCCTAAATGTGTACCCTTGGCGGCAATTCGGTATGAACTTGGCCTGCACACATTAAGGAGCTTTTTAGAATGGCGAAGACTGTCCCTTTACAGGAAAATGATCACCAGCAACAAATCTACACTGTATGATATTATGGGAAAGGTCATCTGGAGTGGTGCTTCTACTTCTAAATATCTGAGAGATATGATGGAGGAAGCTAATGCTATCTTGGACCTATTGGGTGTTCCTAGAGATATGTTAATTCGGAACCCAATGAAAGTAAAAAAACTACGGTCACATGCGGACTGGAATCTTACAGTATATGAGGTCAGAAAAACCTGCCTATACAAACACATTGTAAATGACAGCAAAAAGATGTGGGAAACTGCATCATATCTAATCAAATTTCCGGATCGAGCATGGAGACAATACTTTATGAGATTTCGATTTAATGTTTTGGGAACGGGAGAAATACATGATATTAGAAATTGTGAAGTTAGGGGTTATTCGCTCTGTAAGTTTTGTAAACAGAAGGATTACTGCGAGACACTAATGCACTTGTTGACCCAATGTGACGGATTAAGAAAGGAACGTATCAGCTACTTCAGTTGCCATGTACCCAATACTGAGTGCGTGGACTTGGAGCTTCTGTGGCAAATATGTTGCACGGGAAAAGAGTAAAGTTACAGATTGCAATAATAAGATTTCTAAAAACATGTTGCAATCTATGATATTTCTTTTAATTACCAGATGAAATAATACTATATAACGTACTTGCAACGCACTGGTACCATATTAATTGATGTGCTGAGTATAAAAACCCTGTCAAACAATACGAAATAGTTTTATATAATGTCTGGCAATGCATCGAATTGTATCGACCCCTAAATGTAACATACTGGGTGTGTTATGGAAATGATAATCGTCACCCGTATGTACTGTTGGTAAGGAAATTGCTGTGTTTGGATGAGTTTTTTTATATGTATTTTATTGGATCATACTGTAAACCGAATCTTAACATTATTTTTAGCCATATGGCCTTTTAGAATTTTAAGATCTGAGTTTTTAGGGATTTTATGAAATGTTGTATGTAATTGTTATGTGAAATTATATGGAAATCTTGAGACTTCTTTTTTAGTCTTGCTCTGCTTGTTTATCTTTCTCAGTTTCTTTATATGTTCAAAGGAAAAGTTAAGAGAAAATAAGAATGTTCCTGTTGTTTTGTAAAAGTTACTTTGTAACTACAAATAAAAAAATAAAAAAAATATGTGGGTGTGCTGCTTCTGTAATGGCACACATAAGATAAGTCATCGTAAGGGAAAGCTGCCTAGAGGAATTCCCTGTGGTTAATACGTATTGCTTAAACACCAACCATCATTTTTAGTTGTTCACAGTGAGTCACTTTAATTGGTAGAAAGACATATTCTTAGACGTATGTTCTAAGTGCCATGGAATGCAAGTGGCACTTTAGCAATGTGGCACAACAAGCCTGAAACCAATTAGAGACAGCTCTCGTTCTTATGCAAAGGCGAGAGAACGGCCATTTTGGCTGGACTGCTCCCTGGGCTGACTTGTATTGGTCAGTCTTCTTGTGTATTGGTACAGACAAACTCAACACTATGGAAAGAATGGTCATGAGAGGAATTTCCAGTGGTTAAAATGAATGCTGCACGCCTTTCCCTCCCTTAATAGTCTTATGTGCAGATCAAGTTGGCAACTATAAGTCAGTGCAAGTTATCCAGCCCTTGACTGTGGAGCATGTCTATTTTCTAAATGTGTATTGTATTGCTAGGTTTTCCTGTGAGTAGAACTTCCTGGGTAGGAAAGCGGTGCCATATTCAAACAGAGTAGATTTAGGGCTGCAGAGCCCCAACATTTTGCACAAGGTGTTTCCCTGCCTCTTGGGGGTCCAACCTTCATTCTTAGAGGAAGACCTGCTTCTGATGGCACTTGGAGTCATCCATATTGATGTTAGTGGATAGGGATTCACTAATACGTTCATAAAGACAGTTTCCTATTTCATCTCCTTTTATTTTGTTGACAGGTTTATTCAGAAAGAAACAATTGCAGCTGAAAATTGATGAGGCTTTGCTCGTTCTCCACAATGAACTGCCTAGCACAAACGTGGCTGTCTATTGGCTTTCTGATCATTGTTACCAGGTGAGAAGTGCACATATTTCAAAGTCTACAAGAGTGGTATTTAACACATGAAAACTTTAGTGCGACCTCCATCCACGTTCTTGCAACACCTTCCACCCATCCAGGAATCTAGGGATCCAAGCCTTAATTCCACCCTCGCCCTGACCCCTTGCACCAGTGACTCACCACGAATACCCTGCAAAGCATTGTATCAACCCAGACTCTGAGTAACACAAACATCCCTCAATGCAAAATCGATAGTCCAGATGAATTCTACCACGATTCCTAATATACACTGTCATTCTTAAGCATGTATATTGTGTTCTCAATAAGTAATTGCCCAACTGTGCGAAATCTAACGTGTCTGTACATTGTTCTCCGAATTGCGTGCTTTTTGTACAGTGCTAGGGTCATGCTCAACGTAGTGAAATAAAATAAAGAATGAAGTGACATTATGAATTCCAATGTTCTTAACCTGGGCTTCGATACAGTGTGAGCCTTGGTTCCGTCTCGGGGCAATCTTTCATTCCATCCCTGCAGCTTGCCCAATGCCTTCAGACGTTTGCAGCAGTATACGTTAATGAGCATCTAATAAGCATCCCGGTTAAGGCACGGAATAAATGTAAACAGTATATTTTAAAATACATTTATTTTGAAGTCATGTAAGCTGTAATCCTTCAGCCAGGGGCAATTAAAATTCCCCCATGCCCCCAAGAAGTGCACATAGCAAAAGATGTGGAAGTTGTGGCTTGGTTAACCAATAATCATAATGGCAATTTTCCACTTTGCATGAAAAAGGAATCCGTATACATCAAAATGGGTGCTGAACATTTTGGAAAGTTATAAGCAAATACAAAGTTAGTTGGATTGAGAGGGGGCAGACAAACATGTCAGTTGAAAGACTTGTTTTGCTGAAATACTCTGCTAATCTCAAGTGTGATCTTGATAAAATTATGTTCATCCTTTAGCTTTTTAAAAGCTACAATTGGGTAGAATTGGATGCAATTCTGGTGCGTTTATCTAGGTACCACTTAATTGTGCCTAGGGTTCTACTGATGCTTTGTCCTTGCAGGCTCGATCATTCATCAGTCTATTAGAAGTTAAGGAAAGCTAAGTATTTGATTTTATGCCCTAATGGGATTATCACTTTCCTGTGTGTGTATTTATTTTGGAGGCTTGTGGATCTGCTTAGAATCACGTGCTTTGCATAGGCTGACATCTAGTGCCTGATGCTGAGTATTACATGATTTATTTTCGATTTCGAAAAGGGACTTCGGCTGGCCATGTATGTAATACTTCCCTACTGTGACGTGTACAGTACCCATGATCCTTCACGTGTAGAGGTCCTCGGATTGTTTTTTTCTGTCATGTGAGTGGTCGCATTTCAAAGAGTTCTAGTTCTTCGGAGTTCATTGCCCGTCACCAATCATTAGATATTTAACTATATATATATCGATTATTATACCTCTAATTACCATCTTTGGCGATCACTCTCAACGCAACCTGCCAACTTTCGACATCGACTTTGCTGCACTCAAAGGTTCCAGAGCATCACCAACAGCCCACATCTCTTCAGGCTTCGGCCTTCACAGTAGGGAGAGCGTGGGTAAAACATTTGTCCCATTTTAAGAGAATGTCTCCACATACTTCCCCCATGATATTTATTGTCTCACTGTTATCAAGCATCAGTCATGGAGGAGACTCATTTTAAATGTTGTCCCTCCTCTAAGGTGTGTAACCATTGTGTTCCAAGAGACCACCAGGAGGCCAAATGTCAAGCGTGTAAGCTTTTCAAACCAAAGCCGCTTAATGATGATCGACGATCAGAATGCTGGGCAGCCTCAGGCTGTTCGGCATAATGTCACAAATAAATCCGAATAAACAAGCAGTAGCGGTGTCCCTAGACGCCGAGAAAGCGTTTGATTCAGTTTCGTGGGAGTACCTCTTCCTGGTACTTGAGTTGTTTGGGATGGGCCCCTACTTCATTAAATTTGTTAGAGTGCTATACACTGCCCCGGATGCAACGGTGTGCACAAATAGAATTATATCCGACCTGTTCGAGTTGGGCAGAGGCACCAGACAGGGGTGCCCTTTTTCCCCTATCCTTTTTGCCTTAACAATAGAACCCATGGCAGCGGCGGTGCGGTTGCGGCAGGTAAACAAAGGTATAACGCTGAAAGGAGCCACCCAGGTAATATCGTTGTACACGGACGATACACTATTGTATGTACGCGAGCCAGACAAAAACATAGCCCCCTTCATGGCAGACATTAGTGAATTCGCAGAATACTCTGGATATACGGTGAACAATACTAAGTCAGAAATGTTCCCGCTTACCCCCTCTACAAAACGCCCTGCCCTGACATGCAGCCTAAAGTGGTCGGAGCGACACATCAGATACCTGGGAGTACTGGTTTCAAACAGCAGGCAGACCCTATACTCTGATAACCATGACCAGGCGCTACAAACACTCAGCACCAAGCTACAGGTCTGGGGGCACCTCCCAATCTCATTACACGGTAGAATCGCCATTCTCAAAATGATTGTACTCCCCAAGCTACTATAATTATTTGTAAATATTCCTATATGGCCATGAAAGGAATTCTTCTCCAGATTGCGATCCATGGCAGTGTCGTTTCTGTGGAACGGCAAGGTGGCCAGGATATGCTGGGAAAAGTTGACAGAACCGTACGAAACAGGGGGAATAGCAGCACCAGATTTTGAGCTCTACTGCACGGTGGTGCAAGCACAGTTTGCGAAACACTGGTGGGATGCAGCGGACAACTCACCCCACAAGTGGATAGAGGAATACACCACTGTACCCACAAACATTAGATCCGTTATATTTGATACGAAACACAGGGATTCCTGTGATTTCGACCCTGTGAGCTGCACCGTAAGGGCCTGGGGGGCTATATATAAAAAGTTGAAAATAGAACTTCCATACAACCCCCGTAATTCCGCTATGGAAATACCCAAATGTTCCCCCTACATTCGATTCCAGTATACAGAAGGCCTGGGACCCCGATATGGAGATGAAAGTGGGAGACATGTTCATAGATGGGAAGTTCGTAACCCTTGCAGTATTCACTAGGGGTGTGGGAGGAGGCCTGCTCCGTACGTTACAATACTACCGAATGAGATCCGCATATCAAGCGCAATGGCCATCCTTCCCTGATGAACCTCCCTCCCACCCATGCATACAATTAGTTACAACCCGGGGAGGACTGGGAATCTCTAAATTGTATAAAACAATCCAAACCCACACCCCCACGTCCAATCGAGTGAAAGAGAAATGGGAAGTGGATATGAGAATGCAGATACCTGAAGACAAATAGGAAAGATATTGTACACTTACAAAAAGGGTGTCCCTCAATGCGGGATTGCGCAAATACAGTTTAAAATCCTTAATAGATTGCACTACACCCCTGCCAAAACCGCTAAATTCACACCTGATGATCCAGGCAACTGCCCCAAATGCAGGGCCCCCCAGGCGGGATCCTATCATATGTATTGCGAATGCCCAGTTGTGGCAAGATTTTGGGAGAGGGTTGCAACCATGTTGACAGACATCACGCAGATTTCCCCATGTCTGACCCCACAAAAATACTTTTTTGGGGATATTGGGAAATGCTCTGAAAAAGTTAGTAGACTGTTCAATGTATCATGTGTTATTGCCAAGAAATGTATATTACAAGTATGGAAAAGCCCGAACCCCCCCACCATGAACACTAATTTACGTGAATTAACTTATATCAATGAATGTGAGGAACAATACGTGCTAACTTTACCAAGTACGAGCCGACCTAAAGACATTTGGGGCCCTTTCAGGGCGTACCTATGCGATATGCTCTCGGACAATGAAACAACTATGTAAGCTGTAGATTCTTAAACATGTGGTTGAAATATTGTTATATGAAGGACCATATGTTGTGTTAATTGAATGCTGCTGTAACTGTTGAGACCATCAATAAAGAGATGTTTTAAAAAAAATGTAAAAAAAAGAATGCTGGGCAGCCTATGCAATGCAAGCTGAGGCATCGACGGAATACCCCACCGGCACAGAGGAATCCAATGCAGAGCAGGACAGCCCCGGCTTCATTAGTGACGCTGAGTGCCAGTCCCCAGCTCAGAACGGCAGGTGTCCCACTCTGTTATGCAGGCTTCCCCTGGCGACAAAGGCAGAGATATAAAGCACATGCAGGGGTCTTGCATGATGCATAGTATGCCGACGCCAAGCAATCAGAGGCATACTGTGTCTCACAAACACACAATGCCCACTGCACCCATTTTGACGTCTTCGCCGAATGGCGCTAAAACATCAGAGGAACACGTCCACTCAGCAAGTGGCTCGGCTGCTCCTAAAACCTCTGTGCCAGGTGGTACTCTCTTGCCCCATCTTTCAAAAACCACACACGCGCCGAGTACAGCTAGTTCTGCTCTTAAAGCATCTACACAAACACAAAAACCTAAACAGCATGCACCCAAAACAAAATGTGTCAGTGACCGTAGAGGCACCAAAGTCAGGGTACAGTGTGAGAAACCTGAAGGTGTCTTCATAGCTAGTCCCCAGGAATCTGTCATTCAGGTGGCCAGGACACGGCAATCGCTATTGGATCCAGTTCCTGGAGGTGGACCAGTGAGGGAGGATCACCTGGATGGGGGGTCCTTGGGTAGTGGGAGTGGACACACCGACGGGTGAGACGCGGTGTCCCCCTTCTTCTTTCAACACTTTTTCCCCATCCTACCACGTAGGACATTCCAAAACACTGGCCCCCCCTTTCTCCACACAAACACTTTCGCATAAAATGAAAGACAACGGACTAACACCAGGGCCGTTTACCTGACATGTCCCAATACCAGGGTCAGGCAATAGACCAGAGTCATGCACACCCGACGGCCCTTTCTCTTCCCCACAGAGATAAAAGGTGGAGCAGAACAGCACAATACGAGCAAAGCAATCTGCACGAAGTAAGAGCTAACTCAACACAGCAGTTCAAGAGGAGTAGAAAGACAGGGCAGACTGAGGGGGTGACAAGGAGATGAGTGACCTTTCCCTTTCAGAGCCTGGCCTGTGAAACCTCCGCAAATGGAAACATAAGACTGCAAACAAAGGCCAGCGTGTGTTGCAGATTTCTACAGTACGTGAGACCCTCCTCTGCTGATAACCAAGCCGGGGAAGGACGCCGGTCTCTGTGGTACCAACCTTGACTCCAAGGATAAAGAAAGGCAAGTGGTTCATCACAGTGAGTCGAGGGGAGGATCGATAAGAAACCGAACTGTGTTGAACGAAAAGTAGCCAATGGCTAATTTGAACTTTGAGAAGCTAAAGAGGGGGAAAATCAGTAACATAGGAGGCCGGCACCACGTGGGTGCTCAGGCAGCAAACTCTGGGTGATTACCCGACGGTAGAAAGACTATCATAAACAGAAGCCCTTGGGAAGAGGCGAAAAGAGGTCAAAGTGGTTATACACAGGTTTTGTAAAATCCTCTGTACCGTTGAAAGTCTTTGACCGGCAGATGGTTGTGAAAGCTAAGGGAAGTGAATCCCGCATGGTGAAAAGTTAGGACATGAACTGTATATCGTAAAAGTCGGCGACAGTGAACCCGGCAGAGGTAAACCGACAACGAGGGACAAAGCCAAAAATCTGTTTAAAATGTCATTAAGATGTGTGAAAACAAGAAGTTTTGCAAGACAAGGGGAAGGGAAGTGCCCCCCCTTGTCATTTGGCACCTAAACCCGGCTGAGGGAGATCCAGGAGTTGAAAACTGTCACTCAAAGTATACGTGAAGCAGAACTTTGTTTGTTGTGGAATACATGAGGCCTTTGAGGGCAAGAGACTTTTATTGAAAAGAGACTTCACCCATTGAAGAACCTGATATCAGGAACGGAACTTTCGGCTCGTGTAGAGAAATCTTGAGCGTGTGCTTTGCCAGCTGAAACAGAACTGTCAGCTTGTGCTGGGAAGTCTCTAGCATGTGCTTTGCCAGCTGAAACTGAACTATCAGCTCGTGCTTGGAAGGCTCGAGCGTGTGCTGTGCTAAAAACGTGGGGAAGGGAGATCTCAAGGCAATCACATCCTGACTTATTATTTGAACACTTTTTCCTTTATTTTGATACCCTATCCCACACTCTTTCTGTAATTTATTGTAAGCTATTGGCAATAGGTTTTTCTTAGAATAGCCCTTTTTATTTTCACACACCACCACTAGGACTGCCTTATTTTTCTTTTGATGGTCGACATTTGCTCCCATCTTAGATTTTAGGTTAGGTGTTTTTCCACCTTGCGTTTATAGTTCAATTAACACCCCTGAACTATGATCACTTGTGTCTTTTTACTGTTGCCACCATGACTTCCTTACATTTGGTATCAGGTGTGGGATGTGACTCAATTGAAACTAATTGGGGAACCCTACAATTTCCAAAACTTAGTCAGAGAGCCTCTAGCCCTTCCATCGCCACCAAGGAATCAATAGGGTTTGACATCTGTAGCAGTAGGGAAGCTACCATTCTCCCTGGGAAGAGAGGAATGATTCCTACAGACTTGGTTTTGATACACCCTCTGGGGTGTTACATTCAATTAGCCCAAAAGTCTGGCATAGCGTGTAAGTTCGGGATAGCTGCTTAGCAGGCGTTATTGATCCAGACTTCAGGGGAGATGTGAAGGTTCTCTTAAAAAACCATGGCAAGATTCCTTTTGATGTACGTCGGGGAGATCAAATTGCTCAGGGGATTTTGAAAAGAGCTCTATTTCCTCAGTTTAAAGAAAGTGAACTAGATAAAACAGAAAGAGGTAGCTTTAGGCTTTGGGGAAGCCGATAAATCAATTGACATCGAAGAAAGGAAGGGAGAGGAACCCACCAGACTTGGCCTTCGCCCAGCGAATTGATCCAGTTCTCGCTGAAGCATTTTACAAGCAATACCAGAAGAAGAAGGCTTAGAGCAAGGGAGTCATTTTTTCTTTATAAAACAAGAACTGCTTTATAGAAAATAAACCTCCCAAGAAGGTATGGTAAAAACACAATTGTTAATACCCAAAAGCCATCGAAAGTCTGTACTGGAAATCGTGCATTGCCACCTTACCGGGGGGCATTTAGGACACTCTAAAACCCAGGCACACATTAGTGGAAAGTTTTACTGGCCGGGCATCTGCGCCAATGTAAAAACTTTCATACAAACTTGCAAAATGTGTCAAAAGACCAGCACGCACATTCCAACACCCGCTCTCTGAATCCGTTGCCGATAATAGAAGTCCCCTTTTCCAGAATTGGTATGCACATAATTGGGCCACTAGAAACCTCCAGATTGGGCAATAAATATGTCCTTGTGATTGTGGATTATGCAACTTGATATTCCGAGGCATTCCCAATATGAAATAATCCCACCCAGAAGATCCTTAAACATCTACTACCGTATTTCTCTAGGGTCAGTTTCCCCAAGAAAATACTAACGGACCAATGCTCGAATTCTATGAGTAAACTCATGGCCGAAGTCAAAGAGTTACTCCACATTACCACCTTGCAAACTTAGGTGTACCATCCCCAAACCGATGGATTGTTAAAAAGATTCAATAAGACCTTAAAACAAATTCCTCAAACTGGTAGACAAGGACGGGAAAGACTGCGACTGCATGATCCCATGGGCACTATTTGCCATGAGAAAAAAAAACAAGCCTTCACAGATTTCTCTACCTTTGAATTGCTCTATGGAAGAGAACCAAGAGATGTACTCGACATGTTCTGGGAAACCTGGGAAGAACGAGAGGAGGTCGCTATTCCCATCTCGCAAACCGCCACCTGATTGCAAGAATATATTCAGTTGGTCGGAGACTTAGTTTGCACTCACATGACAAAGGCTCAAAGCCAACAAAAGGCCACTTATGATAATAAAAAAGTGAGATTAAGATAATTCTCTATAGGACAGAGAGTACTAGTCCTCTTATCAACCCCAGAGAACAAAATGGTCTCTAAATGGCAAAGACCTTATGAAATAGTATTAAGAACGGGAACATGCACGTATAGAGTAGCCCAACCGGATAGGAAACAGAGAATCCAATTATATCGCATAAATCTCTTGAAAGAGTGGAGTGAAAACATGTCAGCCATCCATGCCAAAGTACTAGCCTGTCTGGTTCCTGAAGACATAGATAACTTTGAATTAATTCCTTCTGAGTTATCTACTCAACACCAACAGGACTTAAAAGATGTAGTAATTTCATTTCCTGATGTTGTCTCGGGAAAACCAGGGAGAGTAAAGAATACATACCACTATATCAGAACACTTAAGGGTAAAGTGGTACACTTAAAACCATATTGACTCCCAGAAGCCCATAAGCAGATAGTGATCGAGGAAGTCAACAAAATGTTGAAAACCAACATTATTGAGCTATCCTCAGGCCTATGGTCCTCTCCTATCGTGCTGGTTTCTAAACCTGACCATTCCTGGAGATTCTGTATTCACTTCCGTCAAGTTAATGCCATATCACACTTTGATGCCTATCCCATGCCACACATTGACGACCTAATTGATAAACTCGGAGCAGCCACCTTTCTATCTACCCTAGATTTAACCAAGGGATACTGTTAAGTTCCCGCCTTTGGACCAGATAAGGAAAAGATCGCGTTTTCAACACCGTTAGGATTATTTCAATTTAAAGTCTTGCCTTTCGGTCTACACGATGCGACAGCCACTTTCCAACGCCTCATGGATAAAATCCTTCAACTCTATTTTGATTTCTGTGGATCTTATATTGACGATATTGTCATTTATAGCAAGACTTGGGAGAACCATCTCTTCCATCTTTATACCATCATGAAATTCCTCAGAAACGCTGGTTTTACTGCTAATGTGCAGCTAAGTGCAGATTGGCCCAATCAGTCCTAAAATATCTTGGTTTCTTCGTACAGAACGGAAATGTACCACAACATGAGAAGGTAAAAGCTGTCTGTGAAACCCCAAAGATTCCTCCCGTCCCTCCTTCTCACCTATTTCTTCAGGTGGACTCTCCTGGGGGTCCGTCTTCCTTCTTCTGCAGACTTCTTTCCATTCTTCTGTCTTCTTCCTTGGTTTCTTTTTGTGTAGGTAAGGGCGAGCTCCATTGGAGGCCACGTTGTCTAGATGATTGAACACCCGACCGCGGGGTACTCCGGGAACAAGCCCCAAGGCAGGGAAAAAGCCTTCAGGCTGAAAAAACCCTGATAGTCCTTGGTTCCAGATGGTGTTGAAAACCAGACTGGATGTCAATGTCCTTGTGTACTCTGCAGGCAAAGCTTTCCGGATGACAGAACAAATGGACTCAAAGTGAGTAAAGGATAACTTTGGGTAGGCAGAATAGTAGTGCCGTGCCGTGGGGTCTCTGGAAGCCCAGATGCAGTAAAGAAGAGATAGAGAGGGGGGAGAGAGAGCGAGAGATGGAGAATCGCGGAGCCGGCCCTGAAGCAGCCTCGAACGCTGAGCTGAAGGTAAGCAACGTGGCAAGAGAGAAAACAAGAACAGTGAAAAGTAGGAGTGAAAGGGAGGAGCTCCAGCCGGCCTGAACACCAGGAAGCACTAAAAACACAAAGGAGGAAAGAAGCCGACATGACTGGGCAACAACAGAAAACGGGCAGAGTAACACGCTCAAAGGGAAGATCTTGGCAGAGACAGGAGAATCACGGGCGAAGGGATGCCCGACAGAGAGGAAGCCACAAAGAGTGGCAAGCAGAGCGTTATTTAAAGGTGGAAAACAACTCGCGTTAGCCTGCAATCCAAAAGACGTAGGTGCAGCGCACCGAAGCGCCGCGTCCTACGGCAGTATAAAGGAGGAGGTGGCCATCTTGACAACAACTAGACCGCTCACAAGAACGTCACGATAAACGTGACAGAGTCTTTAATGGAGCCTCCAGGAGTGCCATAGCTTCCACGGGCAAAGCATGACACTCCCAAAACTCCAAGAGATCTTGGAGCTTTTCTCTGGTTAATAGGGTACTACCGAAGATTTATCCCTAACTTTTCGGGCAAAACAGCCCGGCTGACCGATACATTTAAGAATGCTGAACCTCATCCGTCATTCCAATGAACACCTTGAAGCAAACACTGTCATAAACCAATCCTAAAGATAGTTGACTTCTCTAAGGAGTTTGTCTTACAGGTAGATGCCTCCCTTATAGGATTAGGAGCCGTCCTATCCCAGGTTTTCGATTGATTAGAACAACCCATCTTGTTCACCAGCCGCATGTTGTTCCCACGTGAAAAAAATTACTGTGTTGGAACTAGAGGCCCTGGCCATCAAGTAGGCCATTATCCATCTTAGGTATTCGCCATTAGGATGAAAGTTCACACTTGTTACAGACCACACACCCCTCATTTGAATTAGCCAACGCAAAGAATCCAACCCTAGTGTCCTGTGATGGTTTCTAGACCTCCAACCCTACTGTTTCACTGTGGAATACCGAAAAGGAAAAGACCAGGCAAATGTAGATTTTCTTTCCCGGTTCCCCTATGAAACAAATGTAGCTACGTCGCATGGAGGAAGGGTATGTAAGAAACTTAAAGGTGTCTCCCTAGCGAGTCCCCAGGGATCTATCATTCAGGTGGGAAGGACATAGCCATCGCTTTTGGATCCAGTTCCTGAAGGGTGGACCAGTACGGGTGGGTCTTCGGGAAGTGGGAGTGGAAGGCCAGATGGTGAGACACGGTACCCCTTTCCCTCTAACACCTTTTCCTCATCCTACTTAGGAACTCACCTCCTACCCCCCCGTTTCCCGACACAAACACTTTCTCCCGAATAGTTCACTGTCAGAGAAAACGGATTAACACCCGACCCGTATACCTGACATGTCCCAAAACAATACAAACAATGGTCAGGCAGAGTCAGACAATTACTGATCATTACACACACCTGATTTCCATCACACTTCCCCACACGGATAAAAGGTGGAGCACAAAAGCACACTCTGAGTAAGGCAAAGCACATGAGGAAGCAGCAGTTCCAATATGGTAGTTTAATACGAGGAGAAAGACGGCAAGAGCAGAGAGGGTTGCAAGGAGGTACATGCCCTTGGCCTTTTCAGAGAAAAACTGTTACTTTCACGAGCCTCCAATAATAAGAAACGTAAGACCTGGAATTAAAACTGAAGAAACCTGAATTCTGTGTGGTAGGTACCCGGGAATCTACTGTGTCGATAGCCAAGGCAGGGAGGAGCGTTTGCCGCTGTGGTACTGTCCTCGGCTCCTACAACAAAGCAACGCCGGTAAAGTCAGCACACCCAGTGAGTCGGGTAGACTGATAGCAGACCGGTCTGTGTTAGAACCAAGGTTGCGAGCGGCAACATTGTTTTGAGAAATCTGTGGAGAACATTGTGTGAAGCATATGTGATGAGCGACGCAAATATAATTGAACAGAAAAGAAGTGACTGAACGTTTGAAGCCAAGATAGATGCCATATACAGAGTGGTCCGGCCCCACTTGGGGGCTCATTCGAAGGTCTCTGTTAGGTATCCAACCAAGAGGTAGCAAATGTTTAGAAGGAATTGTGAAATTGAAGTGGTCCTGCAGCGGGTCCAGCTAAACCATGTGCACATTCGAAGGTCTTGGATAGTTAATACAAACTGAAATTGGTCCGAGCCTGACTGAGGGAGACCAACTGTGTAAGAGGAAGGATCTGAGGGGGATCCGGGTGAACCATGAGCCACCCGAGAAAGAATATTCTCTGAACATTGAAAGAGGGGATCTGAAGCTGTAATGATCATTGTATAAAAGGAATCTGAGCCCAGCTGAGGGGGATCCGGAGGGGATCTGAGCCCAGAAGAGGGGGATCCAAAGTAATGATCATTGTAAAAAAAAGGATCTGAGCCCAGCTGAGGGGGATCCGGGGTGAAGAGTGAATCACCTGAATTGAGTACTTGTAAGAGGAAAGGAACTTTTCATTTGTTATGGTACATCGGGCCCACTGAATCAAGAAAATTAGATAAGTAAAGAGACTTGGGCACAGAAGGCCCTGAGGCAGGTAATTGAACTGTATACTCATGCCGAAGAAGCCAGAGAGTGTGCTATGCTCAAATGAACTGCCTTGTCCTGTGCTGAAAACATGTAGAAGGGAGGCCAACGGCCTGAACATCCTGACATATCATTTTTATAAACACTAGCACAAACTATTTGTATTTAGAGGTAAGGAATGGCAATATATATTTTTTTAGCATAGGCCATTTTGTTTTGACAGACTCCACCAGGACTATATTATTTATTATTTAATGGTCGTATCCTGCTCTCATCTGTAGATTTAGGATTAGATGGGCGTTTATCACACCCTTGTTGAAGTTCAATAAACACCTGTGAACTGTGGTCCCACTGTGGTTTTACTGTTGATACCATGCCTTCCTTACAGAGGATACCTTTAGATCACCAGCGTATTCTACAGACCGAAGTAAAAGCAATTCTAGAGAAGGAAGCAATAGAGCTCGTCCCACGTCAGAGGTAAACGAAGGTTTTCATTCTTTGTACTTCCTTGTTCCAAAGAAAGACCAGACCAAACGGCCAGTATTCGATCTGAGACCAGCGAACAAATATGTCAAATTTCAAAAGTTCAGGATGACAACATTACCGGACGTCATCCCTTTTATCATACACTAGATTTGAAAGATGCATACTTTCATATTTCAATGCTTTCAGCACATCAAAAATGCATAAGGTTGAAAGTAGGGTTGGAGAGCTACCAATTCAAGGTACTTCCATTTGGGATCGCATCAGCCCCTCAAGTGTTCACAAAGGTTCTAGATTCTATCCTAGTGTACGCTTATCTAGACGACTGGCTCATAACAGGATAGACATCGCAAATATGGCAACAAAATACACAGAAAACAATACATCTTCTCCATCAACTGGACTCCACTATCAATGAAAAGAAGTCAAGGAAAAACAGTTCCTAGTGGCTATTATTCAAACAAAAGAAACATTAGTCTTCCCCTCCAACGAGAGATTCCAAAACATACTGAAGCAAATTCTGTTATACAGTCAGTCGTCGGATAACAGTAAGGAGTATAATGGGATGGCATCATGCATTTATAGGGATCGGAATTCAGATTGGATAAGCAGGAGATGAAAGCAGCTCCTGGTTATCTGGCATTTACAAGTGAGCAGGAGCTACCACTGGAGATGGAGGAGCTAGTACATACCGTTCTGTTAATTATATATGACTTCTTATGTTTTATATGTTGTATAGATGGAGCATAGTACTTATTTATAGATTGTCCCAAACACACCGAGTTAATGTTACATAGTTATGTTTGTTCGGTACCAGTTGGCTGGGGTATCCACAAGTAGCTCCTGGTTGCTGTTGATGTCAAGCTAACAAGGCTCTACTAGGCTATCAGCAGGAGCTAAATAGCTCTGAGCTCCCCTCAATTTCGAGCTCTGCGTTTTCATTGTGCCACATGCAAGGCTACAGATGTGTAAAGTATAACAGTGGTCAGCGAAACAATGGTCGCAGGTGAGGGACAATTGGGACGATCTAGTGGAGGTTCTGCAGTGATGTTAGCGCTTCAGTGGAACAAAGGAACAAAGGAACTTGCCAAAGGGAAAACCCTTTGACGAACCACCAACACACAGCACAATCACAGCAGGCGCATCACTCTCAGGTTGGGGAGAGCATTGCCTCCACCATACAGCACACGGCATGTGGACACAAACACCAGCCAAAAAACACATTGTTCTAGAACTGCTAGCAGTCTGTACTAATTATAACAGACAGCCCAACCGCCATGTTTTACATCAACAAACGGGGTGGGACTGACTCGCTAAATCTGTCCACACTAGCACAAAAGATTTGGAAGTGGAGCCACCAGAGACACATTTATCAGGGGAACACAACTGCCTAGCATGCGCACTAAGCAGAAACACAGATCAACCCTCAGATCACTAATGGGATTATATGCAGACATTGTAGACAACATTTTCTCATGTTGGGAGCATCCAAACATAGATCTGTTTGCCACAAGAGAAATTGCAAAATGCCAAAGTTACGCCTCAAGGTTCCTGGAGAAAGTGTCCAAGGGGAACACACTGTGGATCATTTGGTCAGGGATATTTGCATATGCTTTTTTACCAACACCACTATTGAAAGAAGGTAATCCACAAGATGCACCAGAAGCACTTAACAATGATCCTAGTTGCTCGAATGTGGGTGTCATGACCTACGGAACGTGCTTCTTTTGGACTTCCTGGTCCTTGTCTCAACGGGGCTTGCACTCCCTGGTACTCCCAACATGGCGCAACACCTTCTTCGCTCTACACGTTGGACGTAGCGTGTTCTATTAATAGACCAGGCCCCCCGCGGCTCCGCGTGTCTCAGTGCTATTGGGAAGTAGCAACCAGACGTGTGCTCCGTAGCTCGCGGTATTAGCTCCCTGATTCTGTCCCTACTAACTCCATTCCTAGTCCCTCTCCTTTCTTTCTTACTTCTTGGACTTGTGTGCTGAGTAGTGCACTTTCTTAATTTCCCGGATTCCTGGGTCGTTGCATCCCAGAACTTTGAACGCACGCTGGATTCGGAAGAGACTCGTGCAGCCTTATTCAAGACTTGATCTGTCCGCAAGAAGGCATCGACCAAGAAATCCAGCAAAGATCGGACTCAGGTGAGAAGGGGGGAACTCCTCGACAGTTTGAGACGCCACCCGACCGCACTCGATAAGGACATGGAAGCGGCCTTTCAGGACCTGATGCGTGGCATGCAAGAACTAACAACCGAGGTACAGAATCTAAAGGCAGAAAACGCTGCTCTCAAACAATTAGTTCTATCCCGTGATTCTGCCACAAAAGAAAGTGTGTTGCTCGGCGGCATAGTTGACAGATACGATGGGTCAGCAAAAACCCTTCGTGGATTCCTGGATTCATGTTTGGTCCACTTTACTTTTAAGCCCTACTACTTTTCGACTCCCAGGGCTAAGGTGGGTTTCATAATTCCTCACCTTTCATGAAATGCCTTAACCTGGGCTACTCCCCTCGTTAATTCCGGCGATGCTCTCCTAGATGACTTTGATGGGTTCATGCAGGCCCTTAAACCCATGTTTGACCGCCCAGAGCAGGTCTATAGTGCCCAGGAATGCCTGTTAGACTTTCAGCATGGATCCCAGGATATGCTCACCTTTGTAACCCGATTCAAGCAATTAGCCAAGGAAACTGATTGGTCCCCTGAGGCGAGTTTTACCCTTTTCAGGAGAGGACTGAATGAGGAGATTAAGGATGAGTTGGCCAGAGTGGCTTGCCCAAACTCATTCCAGGCACTAATGGACCTTGCCATGCAAATAGACTTTCGTATCCAGGAAAGGAAGGCAGAGAAGAAGAAATCCAGAGGAAATCCTCCGAAAGTGTCCTTTGAGAGCACCACCAAGACGGACACAAACCCAGGCTCAGTTACTGAACCAGAACCCATGCAGATAGGAGCCTTCCGTGGACCTATATCCCCGCAAGAAAGGATGAGGAGGATTCATACGGGGTTGTGCATGTATTGTGCCTCAGATAAACACTTGGTTAGGGAATGTCCTCTAGCTCCTCCTCGGCGTTCGGGAAATGCCAGCTCCCGATCCTAGATGGAGCAGAGCTTCGGGAGAGAGATGTTTGCTCCACATCAATTCCATCCTTGAACTCTCCTGGACAAAACAATTTGGTGATACTGCAGGCCTTCCTATCACCCTCCAAGAATAAGAGCCTTGGTAGACTGCGGAGCTATGGGAATATTCATTGATCAAGATTGGGTTGTTAGTCATCACATTCCATACGAGACATGAAGCACCATGCAGCCGGTGGAAGCAATCGACGGAAGACCCCTCACTTTAGGGCCCATAAGCTTGCAGACTAAAGAGATCCAGCTTTCTATAAACCATCACCAAGAGCGGATTAGATTCGACATCATTAAGGCAGCACATTACCCCATGGTATTGGGTATGCCCTGGTTACAGAAGCACAATCCATATATCAATTGGACAGCAGGATCACTATTCCTAGGCTCAGAGTTTTGTATGTCTCACTGTCTAATCCTGGATCCCTCCTTGACACCCCCTAAAGAACCACCAAGAGACTAGCAAACACCACTCATGGTTTCCAATATCATACGAGTCCCTGAGGCCTATTGGGGATATCCTGATGTATTTTCAACTGCCATAGTCCAGGCCTTACCCCCTCACAGACCTGAAGACTGCGCCATAGATACAGATCCCTCAGCAGTGATTCCCTTTGGCAGAATGTTCATCCTTTCCGAACCTGAGAAAAAGGCCCTCCAAGAATACCTGGATACCAACCTTGAAAATGGCACCATAAGACCTTCAAAATCTCCAGCGGGTGCTTCGTTGTTCTTTGTTCCCAAGAAGGACACCAAGGAACTCAGACCTTGCCTCGACTATCGTGGCTTAAATCAATGCACCCTCAAAGACCGGTATCCATTGCCCTTGATCTCGGATATCCTGGAAGCTGTGAGAGGCGCCGTAATATTTACGAAGTTGGATCTCCGGGGTGCATACCATTTGATCTGTGTCCGGGAAGGAGACGAATGGAAAACAGCCTTTAGAACACCCTTTGGTCACTATGAACATCTATTCATGCCCTTTGGACTAGCTAATGCCCCCGCAGTTTTTTAACGTTTCATGGATAGGGTGTTCTCTGACATGTTATTCCTCTTCGTCATTGTCTATCTGGATGACATATATTGATCTTTTCCAAGGACCTTCTAAAGCATGAAGAACATGTAAATGCAGTATTACAACGACTCCGTGAACACAAACATTTAGCCAAACCCGAAAAATGCTTGTTTCACGTTACTTCTGTTCACTACCTAGGATTCATCCTTAGTCCAGAAGGAATTGGTATGGACCATTCAAAGGTAAAGGCCATACTGGCATGGCCCGCTCCCACGTCCGTGAAACAAGTTCAATCCTTCCTCGGGCTTGCCAACTTCTACCGGAAGTTCATATCCACCTTTTCCGAGATCGTTCAGCCGATCGTTGCTCTCTTGAAGAAAGACACCGCCTTTATCTGGTCCACAACGCAAGATAAGGCATTCCAACGTTTAAAGGCAGAGTTCACGCAAGCCCCCATCTTAGCCCAACCCGACATAAATCGACCATTCCTAGTGGAAACGGATGCCTCTAACTATGCCATAGGAGCGGTGTTGAAGCAGGAATTTGAGGATAAACTGGAACACCCCATTGCTTACCTTTCACAAACCCTGACTCCCAGTGAGACACAGTACTCCGTCCTGGAAAAGGAACTGTTAGCCATCCGCCAAGCCTTCACTGAATGGCAACATCTACTTCTGGGTGCTAGACATCCAGTTCCGGTCCTCATGGACCATCGGAATCTTCAAATTCTACAGTCATTGGAGTGTAGGAACAGTCGTCAGGGGAGTTGGGCCTACTTCTTTGCCCAGTACCAGTTCCACATGACTCATGTTCTCGGATCACAAAACCTGATTGCTGACGCCTTATCTCGACGTCCTGACTATGTAACTACTGAAGATGGGGCCTATCCTAAGATGTTTCCCCACACGATCTTTGTAGCTCAAGCAGTCAATCTCCTGGAAGAAATTCGGGTGCAAACCCAATCCTCTGATCTGTGGAAGGATATTTCAAGAAAGAATCAATGGAATCTAAGAGTCAAGAAAGGATATTTATTCAAGGACAATGCCCTGGTCATTCCCACACAGAAATTACAACAAAGAATAATAAACCTCTGTCATGATACCCTTCACTCCGGACATCGTGGCATAACCAACACCCTCCGCCTCATACAAAGACAGTTTTGGTGGCCTGGAATGAAGACCGACGTACAGCAGTACATCCAAGCTTGTGCTATCTGTAGACAAAATAAACATGAGAACAAGAGACCGGCGGGTCTTCTACTGCAACCTACACTGCCAACAAGGCCATGGGAAGTCATTGCTACAGACTTCATTGTGGAATTACCACATTCCCGAGGCTACACGACCATCATGGTTACCATTGACTTGTTCACTCATATGGCTCATTTTACACCCCTGTGTAAGCTACCATCCTCGTCCGAACTTGCTGAAATCTTTCTGGGACACATATTCCGTCTGCATGGACTTCCTTCCAAGATCATATCTGATCGAGGACCTCAATACGTCTCACAATTCTGGAAACATCTCTGTCGCATTTCAGGAATCCAACGCGCCGTCTCATCAGTTTATCATCCCCAAACCAACGGGGCCACAGAACGTTCTAATCAGACCTTGGAACAGTATTTTCGATGTTTCACCACCAAGGTTCAGAATGACTGGTCGCTCCTGATACCCGTGGCTGAATTCGCCTACAACAATTCCGATCATTCAGCACTTAAGACCAGTCCCTTTTATTGTAGCCAAGGTTTCCATCCATCGGTTCTACCCTCTGTTCTCCCTCATCCCACACCGGTACCTACTGTCGACTCCTGGATCGAAACCCTCATCAACGTGCACCAGGAGGCCAAAGAAAACTTAGAGAAGGCCAGAACACAGACTAAGAGGTATGCGGATTCCAAAAGAAGACCAGGGCCTTCTTATGCAATTGGTGATCAAGTCTGGTTGTCCTCGAAGCTACTACCCCGACATCTACGGCCAAACAAATTGGCCCCTCGGTACTATGGTCCATTTCCCATCAAGGAAATTATAAATCCAGTCTCATACCGAATCAAACTACCAGACTCCTGGAAGAAAATTCACCCAGTTTTTCACATATCCTTATTAAAACCCTACATCCAATCCTCCCGGAAATCCTGCAGACCCCCTCCTCTGCTGGTCGACAACCAACTGGAATATGAAGTGTCCCGAATATGCGACTCCAGGTATAAACGGGGTCAGCTTCAATACCTGGTTGAATGGAAGGGATATCCTCCTAGTGAAAGAACCTGGGATCTACTTTCTAATCTCAAGGCCCCTCGACTGCTCAGAAAATTTCACCTCATACACCCGGGCAAATCTGGAGGAACGGGTCTTCGGAGGAGGCATGCTGTCATGACCTACAGAACGCGTCCCTTTTGGACTTCCTGGTCCTTGTCTCAACGGGGCTTGCACTCCCTGGTACTTCCAACATGGCCGTCCAGTGTGAAACGCCTTCCTCGCTCTACACGTTGGACATAGCGTGTTCTATTAATAGACCACGCCCCCCGTGGCTCTGCGCGTCTCAATGCTATTGCGAAGTAGCGACCAGACGTGTGCTCCATAGCTCGCGGTATTGCTTCCCTGATTCTGTCCCTACTAACTCCATTCCTAGTCCCTCTCATTTCTTTCTTACTTCTTGGACTCGTGTGCTGAGTAGTGCACTTTCTTAATTTCCCATATTCCTAGTTCGTTGCATTGCGGAACTTTGAACGCACGCTGGAGTCGGAAGAGACTCGTGCAGCATTATTCAAGACCCGATCCGTCCGCAAGAAGGCGTCGATCAAGAAATCCAGCAAAGATCGGACTCGGGTGAGAAGGGGGAACTCCTTGACAGTGGGCACATCAAACACGATATTCCCACCGCCTCAAAATCTCCATTTGCCCACCAATCAAGTTAACGTGCCCTAACAACATGTTGTCCCAGAATCAAGGGTTAACCCAACATCCACACCCTAAGACATCCAATTTAACAGATTGGCTCCTGAAGTCATAGAGGTCGGCCACCCCAGTTGCCTACGGATGCATGGAAATACTAAAAGAAGCATGTAAACCAAACACTAGACACTGCTTCTTTAACAAACTGTATTGTATTGTAGTTGTCACGTATATAGCTCATTTTACCATTATTATAGTTTCAATACGCTGGTGGTGGGAACGCCCTTGGGGACTGAAGTCCAGAGTGTTGGGAGTCATGGAGTAAGATTAGAATGCGTGTGTGGATTTGGCCAAATAAGGCTTAGCTGGGCTGGCCAGGCACTGGTAGAGAGCAACCCATTGGGTCAGGCATGTGGATTGGTGCTGAAAGGAGTCGGGAGTTGTCGTGAGTGCTAGAGACTCACTGTGTTCAGCGTGCCCACATTTGTCATAGGTATTCTCTGCATACTGATGTCAGAGGTGTTGATGCGTAGTCTTGTGTAAGTATACAGAGAATTATGTGACCAACATGACCAAATTTGTCATAGTCCTTGCTGTATTCTGATGTGTGTGGGTAGCCATGACTGCAGCCAGTGTCCACCGGAGAGGTGCGTTATACATACCTAGCAGATTCGGTGGTGATATGTTGTGTGTGCACCCAGTCAGGTATTGGCTTCTTCTGTCGATTCTTGCGGCGGCAGTAAAACAATTAGCAACCGTCTATGCTTCATCTAATTGCAACTAGAGGAGCACAGGTTATTTATGTTTTTGAATTTGTTTTTTTTTTTAATAGGCATTTCAAATTTTAAACAGTAACAATCCCCTTCCCAACCACCCCACCAGCCCCCTGAGTACCCCAGCCCCCCTCCCCACCCATGGAATGCAGTGCCAGGAATTTCCTGAGGGGAATGTCCAGAGCATGTTGAGTCACTAGTCAAAGAATGTCCAACAGTCTCAGCTTCTAGGGGCACCACTGTTCCCGATAGTATTTAAGTAGGTAATTTAAGACCAAGTCCCATTCCATTATACATTTTGTATAGTCCCCTTGGACAGAGTAGGTTGTCCACTCCAGTGCGGCAAAGTGCCAGATTTTAGCTATCCAGTCTTATTTTCTGGGTATCGAGGGTTGCCTCAATTTTTGCGCTATTAGTGAGAGCGCTGCCACACTGAGTATCCTATAGGCCTTCCTTTGTGGTTTTGACAAGAGGTCCAGAACGTCACCCAGGCCTAACGTGGCCTCTCCAAAATCCCTCTTCACCTGGGGGCCAAAGATACCCCTCATTTACTTATTTAGCACATCCCAGAAGGGCTTTAGGACGGGGCACTGACAACAGATGTGCATCCAGGTACCCACCTCGCTGCACCCCCGCCAACAAGTTTGAGCCATTGTGGGTAAAATGGTGTGCAGACTTTCGGGGGTTAAGTGCCACTGCATCAAGATTCTTGTCCACATTTCTCTGATTTGCATGCCTCTCATAAGCTTTGGAATTCGCTGCCACACCTCCCACCACTTCTCTTCAGATAGCGGAAGCGGTAGCATGTCTGCTCTTCATATAGGGCCACTGGGGCTGGGTCGACGGCTTAGTGAATATCCTGTATAGATTGCTGACCACTTGCCTGTCCCCGAAGTTTGTAAGGAGATATCTTTCTAGGGGGGTAAAGTCCCTGGCTGCCACTTTCTTCATGTCATGAGATGACAGCCAGTGCCGCAGCTGAATATACTGGATCCTGTCTTCTTCCCTCAGCCCTATAGTTTCCTGCACTCATGGAAGGATTTCATCTCCTGCCCCTCCATGTCCCTTGCACGGATAGCACTCGCCTCCTCCCACCTAATGAAGGCCCCTTTTTCGAGCCTGGGGGAAAACTGAGGGTTCTGGATAAGCAGAATGAACAGTGATGGAAATGTAGAGATTCTCCCCTCCTCAACCATGATGTCCCACGTGTACCCCACTTAGGCTGTTATGCTGCTGTTATGCCGCTCTTATACACATTGGGTGGCCTCTCCACTCTTGGACGCCATAGAACCTCGTCCAGGGGGGCGCCCACTACCGCCCTGTCCATCCTACGCCAGATACATTTAGCGTTCCTTACAAACCACTCTCTGATTACCCTCAGCTGGGCAGTCCGGAAGTACTTCTTGAAATTGGGAACTCCCATTCCTCCTGTCTCCACAGGGGTAATCATAACCCCCAACGCCACCCTTGGTTTTTTCCCCTTGCCAGATATAATTATGCAGCAGCCTGTTGAGACTGTTAAAGAAGCTGGTGGGGATTGCAACAAGGAGAGCCTGAAAATTAGTAGAGTGCCCTGGGGAGGACCACCATCTTAATGACACTAATGCGGCCCGCCCACGATAAACTGAGGTGTCTACTCTCGCCAAGCCTTGACTGTACCCAGCAGGTGGGGGTAGTTGGCTTGATATAGGCCCTCCAAAGATGGAGTCATAGGTACCCCCAAATACCAGAGGGGTCCCTTCGCCCAAGCGAATTGCCCTGTCTCTAGTGAGATTCAAGCCTGCCGAATTCCTCTAGGAGCACCGTAAACTCTCGGAGGGAAGTCTCCCAGTAAGTGAGAACCACCAATAGGTCGTCGGCAAACGCCATTACTTTATAGTCTTCTCCCGCGAAAGTGACACCTTTTTATACCCTTCTCTTGTCTTATTTTAACCAAGACATTTTTCAAGAATAAAGCATGGGGTCATAGGGCAACCTTGCTTAGTTCCCCTACTTATGTCTATCACCTGGGATAGGCACCCATTGATGGCTAGCCTGATTTGCTGGGACCTGTAGTTAGCTTTGACTAGGCGAAGAAAGACCGGGCCGAATCCTATCTCTTCCATTGTTGCAAACAAGAAAGACCCTTCGATCCAGTCAAATGCCTTCTCGGCATCGAGAGCCAGTACCCCTGACCTCAAGCCCACCCGTTTGATTTCTCTATAAGATGGGAGATGCGCCTAATATTATCAAACGTTTGCCTCCCCTTGACAAACCCCACCTGGTCCGGATGTACCAGGCCCAGGATTATTTCCTCTAACCTCATCGTTAAAATTTAAGTGAAGATTTTGGCATCTAAATGTATTAATGCTATGGGGAGGTAGGAGCTGCATAAAGCAGGGTTTTAATTGGGTTCAGGGAAAAGGACAGCCCTGGCTTCCTCCATTGTTTGGGATATGGAAACGGTGTCGAGGAAGGAATTGAAGAGGGACATTAGCCACAGGGTTAGAACCGATTGGAAGGTCTTGTAAAATATGGCAAGGTACCCATCCGGAAGAACGGTGAAAGGTGGGCACTACTCAAAGTTTGACGTTATTCATACAATGTATAATTTCTCTTTCGAGGAGCGACCAGGCTGTGTGTTGGTCCTTTGACACCTGGACCCAAACGTTGCGAACTTGTCAAAAGAAGTTGGATTAGTAAGCCAGCCAAGTCCAGTTTTCTCACTGTGGCTCAACCTGAGCTTTTAGTTTCTCAAATCTAATTCACCATACATCTTCACTCAATCTAATATCTTTCCAACATCTGTTACTTAACAATTTATTTAGTGCTTAATTTATCTTATGAAGTTGTTCGTATTCTGTTGAAACAGACATATGTGTTTAAAACCATCTATTGAGACTGAACAAGGTTGTGGTTTTTTTGCCCATGCATTTCGGAGTCTAACTCCTTCTTCAGGGCCTAAACCACATCTTACAATCCACAGTCTCCTCTCTTATGTTCAGTCATTCTTGAGAAATCACTGGACTCTGCGAGTAACTGTACAAATTACACAGTGTACTTTTGTTAGAAAATCTCAACCTTCTGAGTTGCAAGTCCGCCGTCTTGCAAACAAGAAAGACCCTTCGACCCAGTCAAATGCCTTCTTGGCATCGAGAGCCAGTACCCCTGACCTCAAGCCCACCCGTTTGATTTCTCTATAAGATGGGAGATGCACCTAATATTATCAAACGTTTGCCTCCCCTTGACAAACCCCACCTGGTCCGGATGTACCAGGCCCAGGATTATTTCCTCTAACCTCATTGTTAAAATTGAAGTGAAGATTTTGGCATCTACATTTATTAATGCTATGGGGAGGTAGGAGCTGCATAAAGCAGGGTTTGAATTGGGTTCAGGGAAGAGGACCGCCTTGGCTTACTCCATTGTTTGGGATATGGAACCGGTGTCGAGGAAGGAATTGAAGAGGGACGTTAGCCGCAGGGTTAGAACCGATGGGAAGGTCTCGTAAAATATGGCAGGGTACCCATCTGGCCCAGGGCCCCTGCCAAGGGGTAGTGATTTAATTGCTGCTATTACCTCGTCCTCTGTTATCATCCTTTCCAGGGTCTCTCGCTGATTCTGGGCTAGGCGTTTCAAAGGATAGGATTTCAAAAACGCCCTCTGGTGCTCACTATCTGGCTGTTCAGAGGTGTACAGGGTGGTATAAAACTGCGTGAATGCCAGCATCATTTTTCTGTTTGAGTGGCTTCCTTCCCGCCCTGCATTTGGATGCTTCTGATCACGCCCGCCGCTTCCCATTTCCTGACATGCCTGGCGAGTAGACGGCTGGTCTTGTTAGCCTGAATATAATATTTCTGCTTTATATATAGAAGGGATTTGTCTACTTGGAGGAATCTTAACTTTAGCTTGCTTCGCATCTAGATAGAAATGTGATAGTTAGCATGTGCCACACTCAGGATTCTGAACTTTAGCTTGCGTCGCATCTAGATAGAAATGTGATAGTTAGCATGTGCCACACTCAGGATTCTGAACTTTAGCTTGCGTCGCATCTAGATAGAAATGTGAATGTCAGCATGTACCGCACCTAGATGGAATCTCATAATTGCAATGGACAGCAATGCCAACTAACTAACCAACCAACTAACAATTCCATCCCTCTGCATACACCTCTCAAACTCTAACCAAACACAACCACAAGCCTAAAACGCAGCAATCCGCACAAACTTCACAACAATGCAACAAGAAAACAAACCGCACATAGACTTGCACAACAGAACACAAAGACTACGGACTGTAAAATACCCCAAACCCAGCCAACGGGCTGAGGCTGCCAACAGCACATCATTGCTCTCTTGCACTTTTCCAGCTTACTCCCATTAACCCACCCCTTCTCCTCCCCTTTTTCAGAGCTGCCAGAGCGCCAGGGGACCACTTCGGTAGTGATAGTGCGCGGTACAAATGTCCTTTAACATTAACTTGCTTCGTGAGCAGCAAGCTGAGCTGCTCCTTAATATGTCTGTATTCCTTCCTTATTGGAGCCCCTTTATCCGTTTCCATCCTCTCCATCACCCTCCCCAGGCGCTCCTCTAAATCTGTTTGAAGGGCCCTTTCCTGCTTGGCCTGCAGCGCTTGCTTTGCTATCAAGACGCCCCGTATTGTTGCCTTAAAGGCATCCCATGCCACTGCTTCCTGTACCTCTGCTTGCCTATTTTCTGCAAAAAAGTCACGGATCGCTTTGCTTAGCTCGCTGCGAATTACCATATCCTTTAGGAGTTGGTGGGGGAATTGGTATCGCCATAACCCCGATTCCCTTCTAGCCCAGTCTAGTTCCATTTATAGCGGGGTGTGGTGAGAGAGCGCAATCGGCCCCAGTTCAACATCCTGTACCTGCCCTAAGAGAGAGACCAATACCCAGATATAATCGATCCTAGAGAATGATCCATGGACGTGAGAATAGAAAGTGAACCCCCTGGAGTTCCCCCTTAATTCATGCCATGTGTCCGCTATGGTGAGTTTTTCCATACAGGCCACCAGCTTGCTGGACGGGGCGCCCCGTGGCTGCGATCTGTCCCCGCTTCTGTCCTTATGTGAGCGCCACGCTAAGTTAAAATCCCGAGTCACTATCAGAGGGCCCCTTAAAAATGCTCTAATTTCTCCATTACCCCTCTCAGAAAACCCTCCTGGCTCGTGTTGGGTGCATAAACCGTAGCTACTGTGAGGTGCTTGCCTCCCCATAGCAGCTGAACAAATAGGAACCTCCCCTCTTTGTCTTCCTTGACAGCTTTGATCTGGATGCTCGGCCAATGCCTAAATGCGATCATGACCCCTCTCCCCTTGTTCTTGTCTTGGCCTGTATGACATGCAGGTACCCCCTAAGTTTAAATCTATGTCTGTCTTGCAAGCGAATGTGTGTTTCCTGGAGTGTCACAACTTCAGGTTTGTTATGGTGGAGGAGGTTCTCAAGTTTACAACTGTTGGCAGGCGTCTTTAGCCCTCTTATGTTAAATGACAGAATGCAGACCCCTTTGATATTACCCATGTGCCTCATTTCCCGTAAAGTTGGCCTGTTGCTACGACCCTCCCCCCCTTCGACCCTCCGCCCTCTCCCTTTGCCCCCTCCGGATTGGATTCAACATTTCCTCCCCTTGGCGTCCCCCCACCACCTCGGGCTGCTGGATCTCTCTCCATCTCTGCAGATTAACTAAGCAGGAAGGGTGCCCCCGCAACCCTCCCCTGGTTCCAAGAGACACTACCCTCTCCCCCACCTCCTCGGCAGACTTTCCTGCGAGTGGTGGTTCGTGTAGCATCCTTGCCTGGCAGCTTGCTAACAGGCTGACCGGGCCGTCCCAGGCGTGCATTTCTTAGGCTGGAGACTTGGGTCGGGACACCCCTGGGCCCCGCAAATGTTTACGCCTTGATTTGGAATCCCCATCTTTCCTCCACTCCCCAGGCCTCGCCCTCTGACTCTCACCCTCGGAACTGCCGTCCTGCTCCGGCGTCCACTTCCCCTCGATCTTCAAGATCTTGACACCCTCCTCGAGTGTGGATATGCTGTGCTGCCGCCCTTCCCACCTAAAGACTAACCCAAAGTGGTAAGCCCACCTGTACCTTGTCTGTGATGATGCTGCCAGTCCCCTTTAACGGTGGTGCTTTCCTTGCCGCTTGTAAAATTCTTTCCTTTTGGTCGTAAAGCTGCAGGGCCATCGCCACCTCCCTGGGCCTGGCCCCTGGTTCTTCTCGAGGAGGACCAATGCGATGGATTCTGTCAATTAGGACATCCCCCGCTTCCTCAAGATCCAATAGTTCCTTGAAGACTAACTGTATTGTTTCCCTGAGCTCAGCATCTGGGACCCTCTCAGGCAGCCCTTTCACCCTGATGTTCATCCGCCTCGAGCGATTCTCCAGATCTTCAGCTTGAAGCTCTAGGTTATGTGTTGCTACCGCCAATTGCTCCATAAGTGCGTCGATTTTCCTGATGTCTTCAGATAGTCCCTGGATTATGTCCTTGGTTGTGGCCATTCTGCCCCCCAAATCCACAACTTCACTCTGGACCTCCTGCACTGAATGGTCAAGCTCACCGCAGATTAGGCTGAGCTGGTTCTGCAGCGTGGCGGTCATCTGATCGCTGAAGGTTTTAAAACACTGCTGGAGTACCTCACTTGTGACTTGTTATCCTGGTGGTATGGGAGGGTCTGCCTCGGGCACCTCAGTTTCCATCCCCACCGCCACCTCCTCCTCTGGACTGTCCCACTCTCTCCTCCACAAGCCAGGCAGTGTCCCCTCCTGTTTTGTCATGCCCTTAGAGCCTGCAGTGCCTTCTCTAGGCTCCTTAGACCTGTTGCGTGACATTCCCTGGTGGGCCCTGGCTGCTGACACGCAGAGGGCGGTCCAGGGCGCTCCGGTCACCCAGAGAGGTAGAGAAGATTCTCGTTCATGGGGCGAAGTGGTCCGAGGGGTCAGTCGCAGAATCGGTGGAGGGCAGCAGCCTTATTAGTCGCAGATCCACCCTGAGTTGCACCCCTGTGGAGACCACTGCTGAAGCTGGGCTTGTTTCTGGGGGGCAGTGCCGTGGAGGTCTAGTGTCCCAGTGGTAGCTTCATGTACCCGAGTCGTGCGGTCTGCTGCAAGGTCGGCCCCCGATAGTGGTGAAAAAGTTCCCCCGCTGGCAGCTGGGTTCTGGTCACCCGCCTTGAAATCCCCGGTGGTACAGCTGGCAGCGGTGGTTATGCGGGGCTGCTGTCCAATGAAGCTCACCAAGGGGGTTCAATGGCCTCCTAAACTTGGAAAGTGCGATCTGTCTTTGGGGGTGGGGGGGGCACCTAACCTGGAGCCTAGTTGTCTGCGGGAATCGAGGTCATCCTGTCGGGGTCAAGTAGGCTGCCCCCTCTCCTTCTCACCGTACAGTGCAGGTACTTCGTTGCTGCTGTCCGCTTCGTTGTAACAGTCCGTAGCTGCTTATGTGAGTCGCCCTTCCAGGCGTGTTTTAGCCGGCCCCCTTGGCTCTCCTACGCCTCGGTTCTCCTTAGTTGTTGAGTCTTCCCACTCCGAGGAATGTACTTGATAGGAGGGCTCTGGCCCGGGCCGACCCAACAAACAGGGAGGCTCTGCTCTCCGGCCACTCGCCACTCCTCAGGCAGAGTCCCTGACCTTTTCCCTTGGCAGGCTCAATGTGTCATACGTGGCTCTTCAGAGGCCCCGGGCCCTTCCTACTGGGAGCCGATGCTCTGGCGTAAATCTGTGCTGCTCCAGGCGGTGGGTCAGGGCTGCCTTCAGGTGGCATGTGCCTATGGTGCGTGCCTCGCTCTTCAGGTGGCACGACCATTACTCGTTTCACTTCATTACCACCCCAAGGCACTGTGATTCCCCCAATTAGGGTGCATGGGAATACAACACCTGTGATGGCTTTGAGTGGCCAGGTCGTGTGGTCAGTTGTGTGGTCGGCCCCCGGTGCTGGTGGGGTTAAATCCTTGGTGGCACCTCTGGCACTGCTGACTGTGTAGGGCTGTCGTCCCGTGCAGCTCACCAAGGGGTTCGGTGGCCTAATATGCGAGCTAGCGCTGCCCGTCGGTGTGGGGGGGGGACCTCCTTGTGAAGCTTTGTTGTCTGTGGGTGCCGGGGTCCTCCTGACCAGTTCGCCCCCTTTCCTTTTCACAGGGCCAGTATGGCCGCTTCGTTGCAGCGGTCTGTAACTGCCCATGTGAGGCCCCGGCCAGGGGCGCTTCAGCCAGCCCCCAGGTGCTCTGATGCCGGGTCTCCTTAGAGTTCAAAACTTCCCACTTTGGGGGCTGTTATCAACAGAAGGGCTCTGGCCCTGCGCCACCAGGCCGAACGGGCGAGCCTGGAGGCTCCGCTCTCCCCCCTGCTCGCTGCTCTTCAATCGGCATCCCCGGCTTGGCAGGGTCCCGCTGTCTTGTCTGGTGCCCAGCCCGCAGGGTGCGCATTCTCCGGCGAACCCTTCGCGGCTCGCTTAGCTCATCCGGGGCCCAAGACATCCCAGGGCGGAATCTGATGCATGCACATATGTCCGCGCCGCTCTGAAAAGCGACCCGGGGCTGCTCTCAGGTGGCCTGCACCCCTGTGGTGTGCCACGTTCTTCAGACGGCTCTGGTCATCAATTTGCCATCTCCGCTTGGTTCAGCGCACCATTACACTATATTTCCCCGATTTAGGGCGCTTATGGTTGCTGCTTCTTGCTCTTTTACTAGGTTGCCAGGGAGGAGCACGCTCCTCACGGTAGAGCGATGACAGTGGCCATCTTGGAATCTTCGAGCACAGGTTATACTTACAGGGTCTTCTAGGTGGATAGCATGGTGAATCAAACCAGATATTGTGCGCTTACTGAACCTTCTCAATTGTTACCTTTACCATGGGCGGTCCATCCTATAGTTCATCCATGCACAATACCCGCCCATCCCTCAAGTCCTTCTGACTCGATTCTGGGGCAAGTTCTTGATGGCCTTTCCTGGAGTAATGCATGATAGATCCACACCTGGCCTTCTGGTGCAAGACATGGCCAAGGCACAGTTCCGTCCATGACAATTCCCTGCAGTGCATCCCAATCTGTCCGAGTGCAATGATGATGATTCTATCACAACCACTTTGTGTGCGAATTGCTTGTTTTCCCCCATGCATGCCATATCCCCATGCATGCCATGTCACAGGATTGATTAGTCAAATTCATCCTGTGACATTTCATATTGTGAAAAACAATATGAAGGGCTGTGTTTTATCTGGTGGTGCTTGTGGAAACCCACAGTCCTAATTAGTGTTTGATAGTGTGTGTGTGGTCCGGACTGCTGCAAGGTCGCGGCTGCTGTGAGAATGGCTGGCGCTGCCTAGTGCTGAGTGTTCCTATGCATGCATTGGGAATTGGAAGGTTAGGGACGGGTTTTAGGATGTTACCTCATGCTGTTGGCCATGATTAAATCTGTGTTAAAGCTCACCCATATAGAGGAGCATAGGACAAGTAAGTGTAGCACTTCTACTGTTGCGGAGGCTGTGGATCTGTGTACAATGTAGCTTGGGATTTTACAGTAGGAGAGTACCGCCAGTTTGTGCTTTAATCCCCCTCCAGATCACGACACATTGCTGTACATTACTTTTTTTCTGCTATTTCATGTATCTGTGGAAGATGGACACTGGGGTTCAAAATTGGTGGGAGCTGGGAGCTATTTAGATCCTGCTTCTAGCATAGGAGATCATGATTAGCCTGCATCCAAACTGCTACTAGGAGCTACCTTTGGCTCCTCAGGCCAACTAGTGCTATACAAACATAACTGGCATTTGCTTGGTGTGTTTCGGAAGGTGAATGAAGAAGCATTAGAAAACATGTAGACAGAACATAACGCATCATACATAATGGTCAAAAAGTTAAAAGGTTTGCCTCTCATGTGTATGCTAGATTTGCAGCGTGCTATGTACTTGCTCCTGGTTCCCCCTAGGTAGCCTCTGCCTAGTGGGTGATGCCCAACACCCAGGAGTGGGTTTCAGCTCCATCTCAATTCTTAAATTAGAACCCTGGACATCCTTGTTCTGGAAGGGCACGAACACTCATCGCATCCATCACTGCCAGCCCAGATCCACCATCTGTAGAATGCCAGAGCCGTGCAGAAAGCGCATTGACAACGGCATCCCGCGAGTGGAAATAACAGACAGAAAGTAAGGATCACGGATACACACTGCTACTCCTGTAACCCATGTGCACACTTTCTTTTGTGCATTTGATCTTCGTTGCAATTGATCTTCGTTGCCCAGTAATTTAAAGATGGCCACCGTATGAAACCATCTATACTGCTGGAGGCTACTGCTTCCTGCCTGTCTAGAGCCTGATTGGCTCATATACATATTTCTGGAACGCTGCGGGACTGGAGGCGGAAGCTGGCCGCAACTTTCCAAGGGCCGCTGTTACAAGGGCCTGCCTGCGGCTGTCCACGGCGTGGCAGCGAAGGGGCCGCCCTACCTGCCCTGGAACAGACCGATTACACCCACATCTCCCCTGAGACCTGTCCAGTATCTAGAGCACGTCCTCTCTGAGTAATTCAAGCTGTAAAGTCGGCCGAACTCCTGGATAACATACCCTAGACCACTTTGTTTGCTGCACATTACCCGACTGTGCTAGAGAAGGAGTAACCCCCCTGACTCACATAGTATTAACACCTCTGATTACTACCACCTTCCAGGAACTGCCTACTTGAGATGTTCGAGGAACGCTTTAGTTTAACTATGATTATCTTGTCAGACTTAACGTACCATGTTTTTAAGAAATGTCTAAACAAAACAAAAGGGTCTTTTTGTGGGAATGCAAACTGTGTGTTGCCCAAAATCGTTTTCACACTAAAGAAGACACAGTTTTATCGAATGGGGACAGGTTTTCAACGAACCAGTTGGTCTGACTACGCTTTCCAAAACGTCTCTGGTGCACTGTGTTGTGCTAAAAGACACATGCTCCACCACCTTGGTTTATGCATATGCTTGTTGCCATACAGATGAAGGTTAAATTGATTTTAATGGGTTTTCTCTGTGTTGACAGGTGCAGGTTAAAAACGATGAAGAACCTTCTTCAGTAGATATTCTCTCTGGAGGTTGTACACCTCAAGCAGGAAGGACCCCTAGGTACTTAGTGTCGGTCCTTTTTCAGAACGAGATGGACCTGTGCGGGTAACACTGTGCACTAGATCTAGTCGTTCTATAGCCGACCGGTTTCTGTGGAACAAAATGAATGAGCCAAATTCATCAGGGCTAGGCAAGGCATCTAGGTATATGCCCGCTGTAATTCCTATGTGGCAGCGGTGTCTGCTTAACTTCAGTACCTCTCCCTGTAGGGATGACAGGAGGGGGGGGGGGAGAGAGATAGAGCAGAAATAAGTATCCACTATCTAAACCTCAATGGTAAGTGTATCTCACAACACTGCATTGCATAAATGGTCAAACAGAGGGGAGAAAAACTTACCCTCTCCGTGTGGTAAGAAAGCTCTCCACGGGGGGTGAGACGGCCCGGGACCTGGGAGCCAAAAAACAGTGATTACTGTGAGATTTGATGCAGGAGTGCATCTGGTCAGTGCATCTGGTCAGGAAAGCGACAAAAAGCATGTTGCATGCTATCCATTTTGAACCAAATTGGGTGATTTACACTGTAAAAGGCTGCACGCACGTTGCGTTGCAGCTGCAGGTTTAGCAAATACACGCCCCCGGACACCCTGTATCCACACACCGGTCCGCGTGGCTGCCTCTCGACCCCCCTGGTGTGGGGGAGTGGCTGGCCGCGGGTAGCTTCCACACTGGTCGCTTACCTTGGAGCGATCGTCTCAGAGGTCCTTACGAGCTACGCGCGAGAGGTTTTCTTCACCGCGCCCCGCGTTCGTGTTCTGTTTTTGTTGCCATGGCGTGCCGCCCCGCGTGGTCACGTGGGCCTGACTCCAGCATGGCCGCCGCGCTAGGGGGAGGCGGCGGCCATCGCGGAGCCAGGTGCTGCACGCAGCGAGGACACAGGCCATGCGACGAGAGCTCCCCATGCGTATCAACAAGCAGCCAGCTAAATGGTTGCATATGGGGTGTCCTACACACATTTGTGGACCCCATCTCGTCCGCCCTACAGCCCGGGTGAGGCAAAAAGAAAGGGGAGGGGGGGGCAAAGGCACCGCACATTCGCCCATTTCCATAGCACTCGAATGTATGAGATAAAGCCACCAGATGGCCGGATAACTGTGGACAGCACTATGGAAAGCACTATCTGGGTGACACTTGTTAGATATAGATCGGGGGTGCTGGAGGTGCAAATTTAGCACCTGGAGGGACAGACCAGCCAGTTAAGGGAGGTAACAATGTAACGGGTTGTGGAGGTTACATAAATGCACAATTGCAACGTTGCATGCAAAGGCCCACACATAGCAGGAAATTACAGGAAATTACATGCAATGAAATAGAAACACAACTCACTGTAAAGGCTGCCCAGTGGTCATGGATCAGTATTGATTACAAGGTGGCCAAAGCTTGCCAACTAGTGGCTTCGTTCAGCCCAGACTTGTCTGTCTGGAGACGATAAATCCAAAGTTGTTCACGTCTGAAGAGCAGGTTGTGTATGTTCCCTCCCCTCGTGGGGATAGCCATTTTCTCAATTATTGTCCATGTGAAGTCTGTCGGGGTGTGTTTCTGTGCCAGAAAATGTTCCACCATGGGTGCTGTGATCTTCTCGGTGCGTATTCATGATCTATGTTCCGCAAGGCGCGTTTTGATCGGACGTGTTGTCATGCCTACAAAGCGCTTGTTGCAAGGGCATGTGATGATGTAAATCACGTTCCAGCTATTACAGTTTGTAAGAGTTTTCTGGATCCACAGGAAGTGCCACCCTATATCAATGGAGGTGGTTCTCTTGGTGCTTGAGCATGCATTGCATGTGTCGCATGGAGTGTGGCCAGTTGCTTGGTCTTGTCCCCACATTGTGTTGAGATTGGGTTCTTTCTCTTTGTAGGAATGCACAAGGGAATCTCGTAGATTCTTCCTTCTTTTGAACGCAAACCTCGGGGTATCTATGCTGTGTGAGCCGACATTCAGAATCGGCCATAACTTCAGGATTTCTTTTTTGATCTTGTTCGTCAATGGAGAGAAGCTCAATACTGCTGTGATATTATTGTGGGATTCATTCTGTTTGACATGATGTTCCAGGGTGACTTCTCGTGGGATGTTACTGGCTCGTTTACGTGCCTGTTTGACTATACGTCTGGGGTAGCCCCTATTAGTGAGTTTGGTGGCAAGCTCTGTCGACTGCAGGTTATAGTCTGGCAATGTGGTGCAGTTTCTCCGGTATCTGAGGAATTGTCCGAAAGGTAAATTTCTTCTCAGGCTTGTGGGATGAAAGCTCTCGTAGGTGAGCAGTGAGTTTCTATCTGTCGGTTTATTGAAAACTGTACTGACAGTTGTTTCATTTCGTATCTCAAGTGTGAGATCTAAGAAATGTACCGACTTGGTGCTGTGGGTTTCTGAGAAATTCAGGAAGGGATTCTGACAGTTGAGCCACTCCATGAACACTGCGAGGTCAGATTCGTCAGCTCTGAAAATTAATAGCACGTCATCAATGTATCTTGACCACAATTCCATTTTGGGTAGCCATGGGTTATCTGGACTGTAAATCTTTTCTTCTTCAAAATTGGCTACGTACAGGTTGGAAAAACTCGGGGCAAACGTGGGCTCCCATAGCTGTCCCGGACACCTGTTCATAGAACGTATTTGCATAGATAAAATCTTTTTTGGTCAGAGCAATTTCAGCCAGTTGCATACTCAGAGTGACTGGGGTTTGCATAGGGGGATCTCTTTCTCTTAGTATTTGCTCAATGACTCTGAGTGTGGCCATTTGGGGGATCTTGGTATAGAGTGATTTGATGTCTAGTGTCACTAGGATGTTCCGGGCGGAATTGAAAGGACAGTCCTTGATGAGTTCTAGGACTGCTGTGGTGTCCTTGAAATAGGAACGCATCTTAACAACTTCTGGTTTCAGGAAGCAGTCTACAAACTGTGACAGTGGTTCCAGTATTGAGCCTATTCCCGACACTATAGGTCTGCCGGGTGGTGGGTTCCTCCCTTTGTGGACTTTTGGGAGTGCGTAGAAGGCTGGCTTCTTTGGGGTTTTAGGATTGAGGAACTCGTATTCCTTATTACTGATTAGTTCATCAGCGCTGGCTTCTTCTAGAATCGGTACTATCAATTGTCTGATGGCTTCAGTGGGGTCCGTGCCAAGTTGTCTATAGCTAGAATGATCTTGTAGCAGCTCCATCCCCATTTGGTGGTATGCCGAGGTATCCATTATTACTCGTAAGGACCCCTGAGACGATCGCTCCAAGGTAAGCGACTAGTGTGGAAGCTACCCGCGGCCAGCCACTCCCCCACACCAGGGGGTCGAGAGGCAGCCACGTGGACTGGTGTGTGGATACAGGGTGTCCCAAGGGGCGTGTATTTGCTAAACTTGCAGCTGCAACGCAACGCGCGTGCAGCCTTTTACAGTGTAAATCACCCAATTTGGTTCAAAATGGATAGCATGCAACATGCTTTTTGTCGCTTTCCTGACCAGATGCACTCCTGCATCAAATCTGACAGTAATCACTGTTTTTTGGCTCCCAGGTCCCGGGCCGTCTCACCCCCCATGGAGAGCTTTCTTACCACACGGAGAGGGTACATTTTTCTCCCCTATGTTTGACCATTTATGCAATGCAGTGTTGTGAGATACACCTACCATTGAGGTTAAGATAGTGGATACTTATTTCTGCTCTATCCCCCCCCCCTCCTGTCATCCCTACAGGGAGAGGTACTGAAGTTAAGCAGACACCGCTGCCACATAGGAATTACAGCGGGCATATACCTAGATGCCTTGCCCAGCCCTGATGAATGTGGCTCATCCATTTTGTTCCACAGAAACCAGTCGGCTATAGAACGACTAGATCTAGTGCACAGTGTTACTCGCACAGGTCCATCTTGTTCTGAAAAAGGACCCCGAGACTAAGTACCTAGGGGTCCTTCCTGCTTGAGGTGTACAACCTCCAGAGAGAATATCTACTGAAGAAAGTTCTTCATCGATTTTAACCTGCACCTGTCAACACAGAGAAAACCCATTAAAATCAATTTAACCTTCATCTGTATGGCAACAAGCACATGCATAAACCAAGGTGGTGGAGCATGTGTCTTTTAGCACAACACAGTGCACCAGAGACGTTTTGGAAAGCGTAGTCGGACCAACTGGCTCGTTGAAAACCTGTCCCCATTCGATAAAACTGGGTCTTCTTTAGTATAAGAAATGTCTAGCATACATTGGGCCTCATTACGACCTTTGCAGAATGGGTTAACGGGCTCCGCTAATGGAGGCGGACCCGTTAAACCCGTTCCATGAAATTACGAGGTCCGATCGCGGGACCCTATAAGGACGCCTGGTAAAACCATGCGTCGTTAGCGGGTTCCGCGAGGGGAAGAGGGAGCTAACAACGGGCTGGTCGTAATCGGCCCGTTGTTATCTCCCTCTCCCATTCCCATTGAGCCCTATGGGGGCTCAGATGGGAATGGGGAAGGTCTGGGCCCGGGTTCCCAGAGGGAGGAATTCCCGGGCCCTCCGAACTCGGAATGGCCCGGTAATTTCCCATTCTGGGAACCCGGTTTGTCGGCAGCCATGGAGCCATTAGCTCCATGGCTGCCGCCAAACTCGTAATGAGGCCCATTGTCTCTTGCATTGATAGTCCCATCAGATTATTATCTGGGAAGATTGTTCGTAACTAAATATTTGTATGCCATCCACGCCCCTCTACACTAACGCTTATGTACCCATCCATGAAGACTTGCATATGAACTTGTTTTGCTTACCAATTTATTGCTGTGACTGTAACAACCCCAAAGGCAATCACTATTGCAACAAAGAAACCTAGGCCGACCTATGTTGTGAGAAAATATACTGCCCTGACTTAGAACGTTAGTACCAGTAAAGGTGTGGCTGTCATACTGCAAATCCAAAACTAAACAGTTATGCCAGCTTGGATTATATTCATCATGTTTCCCTTTTGCATTGTATCTCTCGACCTACCTTGCACATGATCTCATTTCCTTTCCCACCCCAACGGTCTTAGTAGGCCAGCATGCCTCAGACACCATCCTATCCCGTGTTCCACCCCATTCCTACCTAATTTAAACCCATTCCAGCCCTGCCACAATCAGATCTACCCCATTGCAGATACTTGCAGTAACCAAAAAGCAATATCTGCCACTCTCCCATGCATTCCTACCATGAATAACAATCCCATCAGGAACTCCTATCCAAGCGCAGGCAAAATGAGACATGACCGTTTTAGATCCAGGACATACACCACTTTGCCTTTTCTTAATACAGGTCAAAGCAAAAATAAACATAAACTTAACCCAATAGAACTCATGACTAGAAACCAACGGCTCAGCTCACAAACCATTATTTGTACAGACATCAGCATTGTCACCACTCAAGCTGAGACCACCCTCACCACTCCCACTGTGGACCTTCCACCCGAACCCCACAAAAAGACCATCACATATACCAGTAAGCACCAGGCCACCCCCAATAAAATCGGCTACACCCACCCAACATCCATACCACAGACCCAACCCATGACTAAACTTAAACTAACACTCATTAACGCACGATCCATAGCCGCCCATGCCACAGAAATACATGATCTATCATCGATCAGGGACTTGACATGCTCATAGTGACGGAAACATGGCTCCACCAAGCCTCTGAACCTAGCCTCACCATAGCCCTACCACCTAATTACACCATCCTCAGAATAGATGGAACCAATGCAGTAGGTTGGGGAGTAGCCATTATTGCTAAAACTACCCTTAAACTAAGAGAATGTCCTATAGAGAATCCTGTGGGATACGAAATCCTACTGACAAAACTTGCTACTAATCATAATACCACCATTAACATAGTAACAATATACAGAGCTCCCAATCATAACTCGCAGCCAGCCAGACTTGGATATACCACTACTACTCATACCAAATGTATCATCCTTGGCGACCTCAACCTTGGATTTAACGATAGCCAGGATCACAATCCAGCAGAAGCATTACATAACGCCCTCAAAGACATGCTATTCACGCAACAAGTGAATGCACCTACCCACAACAAAGGCAGAACACTGGACTGGGTATTATCCCTCAATACCTCGGTCAACCTAGAAACTATCACCCCACTGCCCTGGGCTGACCACCATAGCATTAACTCCTCTTTAGCATGCAACGAGCCTGATCCACCCAAGTCATCCACAATAGACTCTTATGTTACTAGAAACATTCACAAACTTTCAGGTGAAAACCTAGACCCAATCCTAAAAAATACCCTCACTGACAAAATGATTACAAATGACAACCCATGCTCTCTATTAGATACCTACCAAAACTGCCTCACATCTCCTATAGATATACTAGCACCCTGTGTCACTAAATCCAGACGATCAGATAAAAAAACATCATTCTAGTTTGACCAGGAATTAGTAGCACTCGGGAGAATTAAACGCGCGTGCGAACACCGCTACATTAAAACCTGCACTGTTGAAAGAACTGATGCCTTCAACACCGCAAATAAAACTTATAAAGCAGCCATTATTGCACATAAAGCAAATGCATTCAATACTATTGACAATCCTCAGACGCAAAAGAATTCTTCACGATCCTCAAAGAGCTGGAAAACCCTATCCCAATCACCAATCCTGTTCAATCTTGCAAAGAGTGGTGCACTACCATTCAAGATGCTCTTGCCGCCAAAATCCAACTATTACAAAATAAAATCAATACTAAAAAGAAAATGTTAGCTGAAAAACCTACTCAACTAGCCACAAACTCCTGTCCTAAAATATGCAACTCCCAAACCTTCCATTTCGCCCCAGTTTCCCAAAAAGTAGTGCTCAATACCATAGATAAATTAAAGGCAACTAACTGCAAAGGAGACAACTTTCCAGCACACCTAGTTAAACTATGTGCTCCCACCATCACCCCTATCATCACAAATTTTGTAAATGCATCCTTCAGCTCCAATCTGGTCCGAGCCAGTATCAAAGAAGTCTGGGTCACACCACTATTAAAAAAAAACATTTCTAAGGGGGCGCTGTTGCACTGGGAGAAGATGGCCGCCTAATTGAGAGCTCCGAGCTGGGAGGCACTTTCCTTTTGAAATCCTGCTGCAGTGCGTTATAAAGTCCTGCACCAACTGCGGGAGCCTGCTACTGAAGACCCGAGCGTGGATCTGGCCAAGCCTTGGGACGATAATCTTCTCGGCTCAGAGATCCAGCACATTGAAATCGGACCGGGGGGCTACACTGTCCCGATCCGCTCCTTCTCCCCAGAGGCGATTGCCTTCAACCCCCGAGGATCTGGGACCTGTTGTGGGGGAGGGACGCTGTGCCCGCTCTGCTGTGGCCTCGCCGCCAGAGACGACCAGGCCCTGTGGAGGAGCGTCAACCGTTGTGGCTGCATCCATACCGGCTCCTGCAGCAGGACCCTACAACCTGACCCGGACGCCGAGCAGACCGCTCTGCCGCCCCTCCTGGGTGGCGTGCTGAAACGTGGTGCTCCTGCGACCAGACCCGGGGAGGACTGAGGCTGCGTTACCTGCCGGATGACACACTGGCCCCCCGGCGGCCACAGTGAGTCCCCGAGGCCTCGGGAGCACTCATTCGCCCTGCCCACAGTGACACTCTCACCTGTCTCGGCTGTCTCCCTCCCCGGAAGTGCGGCCAACCTTACCAGCCTCCCTTACGGGCCGCTGCGCGACGGGGGCCGTGCCTCCCCCTAACTTTCAGCTGCCTGTGATCCCAGGGGGCTCGGGGTCCCGACGCAACCCGGCGGGCGCTGCTGGGAAGTCACAGGACCCCGTGCTGCCGGGCCGTGTGGTCTACGCTCACCTAGTACACAGGCATTTTAACAGCACCCTGCGGTGAGGATCGGTGGCCTCAACAGCCCACCATGACCCCTGACTCGACTTGAGCTGCTATGCTGTCTACGGATCGCTACCTGGCTGCGCTGGCCCGAACTGCGGGGACTGTGTGGGGGTCATTGCTGTGTGTCCGTGCTTTCCGGACCCCCTACCTGCATTTACTTGATGGGAGCCTGGGACTCATAGCCCAACAGAGTGGCAGCGATTGCACGTCGTGAATCATCACCTCCCCGCAGCGCACATCACCTGAATTACTTGAATCACCCGATTGTCCTGTGGCTTGGGAGGCGGGCACTGGTGTGCTTCGCTGGCGTTCGTTCCGGTCACCTCTCTGCTGGCACGCTGGGGACACCCTAACTGACTCCCAACTGTCTACATTTCCTCCACTGGGATACCCAGCTGCCCTGCCCTTGGACATAAAGAGTCTCCCTTCCTACCCACTCAGGCGCTCCTGAGCCCAAAACGCCACGGGTTGCTTTATCCTGCTGCTGACCATAGACCTCCTGCTATCAGACTTCGCCCAGGTTCATCAATAGCAGTTTCCTTCGGGGGATCTATTCACCGAGCACCCGACACATTTACATAACTGCCATCGGGGGTGGTCCCCCCCGGCTCCAGTTCGTGGGTGTTCATTGGAGGTCCTGTGGCCCCACAACCTACTAGCGGTCGAACCTCACAATACACTCAAGAACCTCGGGGCACCCCGAACACCCCTACTGGCCCTTCGGACTGCCGCTTGCAACCTGCCTCCCTCCCGGCTCGCCTTAGTGCCCCCTCTGCCAGCCCAGGCCCGCAGGGTCACCCCTGGTTGGCACCATGACTAAAGGAGCAGGGAAAAGACAGCGCTCCATCAACATGTTTGCAAAAACACCGTCGAGATCAGCTGAGGGGGCACCAGAGCATGAGCCGACCACTTCAATGCCCTCGGATCCCATAGACTCTCAGAAAATGATGCAATACATCCGCGAGGGCTTTACTACGCTCCATACCAAACGTGATGACATGAATGGCACCATATCCTCCATTAAAGCTCACATCGAGAGGACCGATGACCGGGTGGCTGAGATCGAGAAAAGGGTGAGTGCCACCGAGGATGACCTGGGTTCCCTCCGGGCGGAAGTCTCCTCACTCTCTAGCCGAGTTCTTGAGGTGGAGAAAAAGAATGAGGATCTTGAATCGCGTTCAAGACGTAACAATCTCTGCATTATTGGCGTGCTCGAAGATGGCATCAAGGAACTCATTGAGGACTACGTCGAGCGCACACTATCACTTCTTGACTCCCCAAAGCTTTCTCCACAGTTTGCAATAGAGAAAGCCCACCATGCCTTAACAGCGAAACCCAAGCCGGGCACACCTCCACGCTCCATCGTAGCCAGAGTCCTAAATTTCCGCAATCGGGACGCCCTCCTCAGGGCAGCAAGAGCCAAAGGTGAACTACTCCTGGGGTCTGCCAGGATCCATCTGTATCCCGACTTTTCTGTGGCCGTGCAACGGGAGCACAAAACGTTCCTAGCGGTTAAAAAGAGACTAAGCGACCTTGGGGTCAAATACTCCATGCTATACCCTGCCAAGCTGAGAATTGAACACTCCAACCAGGTGTTCTTTTTCACAATCCCAGAGGAGGCCTCCAGGTTCATTGATGAACATTTCCCCGGCTGACCCCCCTCCTGCAGCGCCTCTTCACTAGTGTTATGCTTCTCTGTTAAACGTTTATAGGTCGGGACACCTTCCTGTCCCAGAGGCATGGGAGATCTTCTCTCCCAGCCGTGAGTACATTTTTTAACCTACCGCGGGGCCGTGCTGTTCCCACCTGTATAAGGTCCTACCTAAGTTATGCACGACATTCTTTCCAGACACCCTGCTTATCCTCAATTGCCCCCAGCCCGGAGCATCGCCGCCAGGCCAGTTCACAGGCCCCCCAGCGTTGATGCCATTGGTTTGGATTTGGTTAGTAGGGTATGGGGTTATCATTCCTCTGTTTGGGGGAGGGATGTGGGTGGGTGTGGGAGGGGTTGGGTGTTATGTTAAAAAAGCTTGACGTTCACAGAAGAAGTAGAGCATGAGGCCGTGCTAGGTCAGTTTTACACGGGTTGGTGCTTGACCGGTACCTTGGGCTCGGGAGCCATCATTCCGCTATGTGTTAAGGATTAAGGAGTACCTCTACACTGCTGATTGATGATAACTTAACGTTCATTAGCTGGAATGTGCGGTGGTTGGGTAACTATAAGAAAATGAGACAATTACAACTTCAAGCTGAACGTCATGGCGTCAAAATCCTCTTTCTTTTTTTTCAACGATATTTTTTATTGGGTTTTTTACGTTCAGTACAACATATTTATCAATTTTCTAACATTGAGGAACTTTTTTGAGATATCATAGGCCTGTACCTTCGCGACCAAATCGGGGTTACTTGGTGATTATTAGCCTTTTTAGGGTTTTTGTCTTTTGTGGTTGGTTCTTTGTCGCATGAGTGTAGGTCACTACGGAGACACTGAGTTCCTCTACTCCGTTTGTAAACTGTAGGAAAAGTTGCAACTGTGCCTGCACTTATTTGCGCCAAGATAAATTACTGGTGTGTTTCCTTTTGCTATGAATGACAAATCCAAAAGTTCTGTTGTATTTGATAACGTTTTTTATTTTTGAATTTTCAGCCCCTCTTGGATGACACGTGTTTCGGCGTACAACCTGCGCCTTTTTCAAATCCGGGCCTTTAATGTGTCATTACGGTTCACACAAAGAATAATGTTCTTGTTGTAAATGAAGCACTTTTAGTCTTGGGCTCAATCCCACCTGAAAATTCTGATGCTCGCGCGAGTGGGCAAAGGACAGAGTGCCAAAAGCTTTGATTTCTGCCCATAGTGCTTCTAGTGACGCTGCCAGGTTTGATGTTGTAATTAGGACATCGTCTGCATATAGTGCAATTTTATGTTCTTGACCGCCCACCGTTAGCCCTGGTATTCTGTTGTTTTGCCTAATTTTAGCCGCAAATGGTTCCATAGACAGTGCAAAAATGAGTGGTGATAGGGGGCATCCTTGTCTGGTGCCCCTGGATATGCGTATCTTTCCTGACCTAATGCCATTAACCCTTAGTTGTGTTTTTGGAGCTTGATAATTGGCCATTATCCACGTGATGAAATTGGGACCAAAGCCGAAATGCTCGAACTGCTCGGATGTATCCCCAGTCCACGCGATCAAAAGCTTTGTGGGCATCAAGTGAAATAACCGCGAATCCAGTCCTCAGTTTGTGGGCACTTTCAATTAAGTTTATTGCTCTTCTGATGTTGTCGTGAGTGCTCCTTCCCGGGATGAAGCCCGTCTGGTCTTGGTTGATTATGGATGGAAGAATCGGGCCTAGTCTCTTAGATAGTACTTTGGAAAAGATTTTGCGTCATTGTTCATAAGCGAGATCGGGCGGTAAGAGTCAGGTGATTCAGGGTCCTTCCCTGGCTTGTGAAGTAAGATCGTAAGTGACTCGGCCATTGATTCTGTGATTGATTTTGCTGTTAAGGAGTTGAACAAGGCTGCCAGCTGAGGTGCTAAAATTCTGGAATATTTTTTGTAGAAGTTTGCCGAGAAGCCATCTGGCCCAGGCGCTGTCGATTTAAGAGATTTAATGGCCTCAGTGACCTCCTCGGCATCGATGGGGTCTTCCAAAGCTTCTAGCTGTGTTGAGTCTTGGGGAGCCATCGCCTTCAGATATTCAGGCAAGGTATCTAGCACTGTGGGGTCGCCGGTCATTACAGATTTATGGTGCTTAACCAATTCCTCCATTTTCTCTGCCTCAGAGTAGTGTATTTTCCCATCTTCCGATCGTAGTTTGAGAATGTTGTTTCGGCTGTGAATCTTTTTTAGCTTCTGTGCTTAAACTTTGTTCGCTTTTGTTTCCTTTACTGTAGTAGAATTGTCTAGTGTATGCTAACGATTTGGCAGTTCAGTCGGCACAGTGCATTTCTAAAGCCGTTTTTGCTTTCCTCAGGGATCTTTCGGTCTTCCTGGAGTAATGTGCCTTTAGTTCATTTTCTAATTGATTTACTTCTGATTCCAATTTGGTTGTTGCAATGGCCGATATTCTCTTTTGTTCCGCCCCTGCCCTTATCAGGGCTCCTCCGACTACAGTTTTCATTACGTCCCAGATGATGTTGATAGGGGAATTTTCCGTGGTATTTTCTTTAAAGTAGTTGGATATTGTGATTTCCACTTCGTACCTGGTAGCTTCATCTAGAAGTAGGGAGTCATTTAGCTTCCAATGCCTCTGTGTAGGGGTTTTTTGGCCTGATATGGCCAGATTAATTGAAACTGGGGCGTGGTCCGAGATCATGCAGGTGTGGATATTGGCAGTGTTTAGGCATGGGTACAGTATTCCGGATATCAAGATTAGATCTATTCGTGAGTACCCCTTATGCACCCTTGAATAATGGGTATAGTCTCTGGAAGTGCCACTAAATAGCCTCCACGCGTCGACGGTTTCTGTATCTCTAAGCAGTTTCGCTAGGGATAGGGCTTGTGTATAGTCTGTGTTCGGGGGGGGAAGAGTTTTGTCCAATTGTGGATTTGGCATGGAGTTGAAATCACCGCCGATAATGAGATGCCCCACTTGAAAGCTAAGATTGTCGGAATTAGGTCTGTGATGTAACTGGCTTGGGCTGTGTTAGGCCCGTAGATCGTGACAATTGTGATAGGAAGTTCTTCAAACAGGCCTTTGAGTAGCAGAAAGCGGCCCTCTGGATCTCTTTTTATTGTGATTTTTGACAAAGGGACTCTATCGCTTAGCAATATTGCAACTCCTCTTTTCTTCTTCCCTGCTGTAGCGAAAAAGGCTTGTTTGTATCTGTTGAATTTGATTCGTTGTTCACCGTCTTGCAGTAGGTGAGTCTCTTGGAGTACTACAATGTCCCCAGACAGTTGTCCCAGTCTGTGTTCCACCGATCAGCGCTTTCTAGGTGAGTTGATCCCTTGGACATTCCAAGAGAGGATGCGTATTTCGCTTGTGTCAGCCGTCATTTGATCCGCCTGGGTTTGGTATGCATTGCTTTATGATCCGTAGCTGAAGTCTTAAGCTTGATCGATGTGTATCGTAGTAGTGTTGATATTGAACATGTCTTGTTGTTGCTGTTGTATGCTGTCGAGCTTTTGAAACCCCTCTCCCAAGCCCCCTCCACCTCCCCGCCCCATAACTAGCTGGTAGGAAAAGCCACATCCTACTGCCACTGGGAGAACTGGTGGCGCCAATGCGCTTGATGATGGCCAACTGGGCCGCCAAAGTGAGTTATAATGCTGCTTTAAACAGTGCACTTGCTTTTTGGTAAACTACATTTGAATAAGAAGACCTGAGGACTTGCCGCAATATAGTTCAGTGGGAGCAATTGCCTGCATCTTAAGGGACTGTAGTCACTTGTGGTGTCCCCGACCTCCTCATCCTGTGCCGGTATCTTTCTTAGGTGGACCTCAGAGTCTACGTCGTCTGGTGGCTTTAGACCATTCGCCTCCTGGGTGTTTGTTTGGGGAGGGGTGGGCCGGGTCCTCGGGTTCGGAGTCCTCCTCTATGTTCTTCCGCCCCATAAATTTGTTGGCCTCTTTCATTGATTGAATTTGTTTTTGAGACCCCCTCCCATGTGAATCTTACTGAAGTTGGGAATCCCCAGTGGTACGCGGTTTTCCTTTCGCGTAGCCTTTCTGTTAGTGGGTGCATGATCTTCCGTTTTTGCAGTGTTGAGTTTGCCAGGTCCTGGTACAAAGATATTGCTGATCCTTGATAAGTGATTTGGCGCATCTTCCTTGCTTCGCACATAATTTCCTCCTTTATTTGGAAAAAGTGCACCCTTGCTAGGACATCGGGGGGAACTTGGATGTCTTCCTTAGGATTGTTCTATGCACCCGGTCCAGTTCCAGGGGTGCGTCATCTGGTAGAGTGATTATGAATCGGAGGAGATCGGAGACATAGGCTTTCAGCTCCGCATCTGGGATGGAGGATGGGATACCGCGTATACGGATGTTGTTCCTTTGTGAATGGTTTTCCGCATCTTCTTGCTTTGCTTCAAGGGTGGAGCATCTTTCCTCTAGGCTAATATTCTATCCCTGTCATGTTCAGTCTCAAACCTTTGATCGCAGATCTCCGATTCTAATTCTGAGGTCCGGCGCTCCGTTTCCCCAACTCTTTTGTCTAGGGAGTTGATTTCTTTTGTTACTTCCTCTGTGCTTTTTTGAATTTCTCTGGTTAATGCCGATAACAGATCTTGCAGGTCCGCTTTCGTGGCAGCCTGTGGTGGGTTCTGGTCAAGCACAGCTGAGGAGGGCGTACCGGATTTCACGGGTTCCTCCGGCAGGTCCAGCTTTCTAGCTTTGTCGGCGGAAGAATTAGCCATGAGAGTGGCAATGTCCGCTTGCTTGGTCAATTTTCCGATTCTCGACATTGTGCCTTCTGGGGGCTTGTCACCCCGCGATATTCGTGTGATGGGTCCGCTCCCCCTTCAAGCACCGGGGTCCTATGATTGCTCCCAGGGCCCCCGGGTCCAACTAGGGTGAAAGCGAGGAGGGTAGTGAGAGTGGTGAGTTGTTTAGAAGGAGAGCCCGCCTCCGGTGTACTGTTGCCCCCAGGAGATTTGGAGGGTAGGTTGCTGTTGAACCAGGATAGGATGTCCTTAGGCAGGTTGGATGGGACCCGGCTTTGGGTGCAGTGTCTTTCGCTGCCGGGGGGGGGGAGGGGCGCTTGTTGATGGTGGCTGGTGAAAGTCTGGCCCACCAGAATTCCGCTCCCCCACCAACTCCTCACCGCAGGGCTAGGAGCGGCTCCCCTCAGAAGCCGAGTTCCCTCACAGCTCCAGTGGGCCCTCGGTCGCCCGGATTGGCTTGTGCGGGATGGGGCCCGCCGACGCGCGTCTCAGCCGGCGGACCGCAGCGCAAGAGGGTCCCGCTGCACCTCTCCGGCCGAGAGATGATGCGGCTTGTGCTTTGCACGGTGAGTTCACCGACCTCAGCGGCCTCAGGGTGTGGGTCCTGCGTTAGGGGAGTGGCGGGTGTCAGGGCGAGGAGTCGCCAGCAGACCCGGGAGGAAAGCCGTCAAGGGGCACCTGTGAGCAGCTCTCGCGGCGGGTGATTCTCCAGGCTTGGACCAGGGCCTCGGACAGCAGCAGCAGAGGTAAGGAGTCCCCAGGCGGGCGGATCCTCGATCCGATGGTGCGCACGGCTGACGTTGTGCTTCAAGCGATACCCCTGTGCGGGATGGGGCTTGCCGGTTCGCGTCTCAGCCGGTGGACCGCAGCGCAAAAGGGTCCCGCTGCACCTCTCCGGACGAGAGATGATGCGGCTTGTGCTCTGCTCGGTGAATTCACTGACCTCGGCGGTCTCAGGGTGCAGTTCCTGCGATAGGGGAGTGGCAGGTGTCAGGGCGAGGAGTCGCCAGCAGGTTCGGGAGGAAAGCCGTCAAGGGGCACCTGTGAGCAGCTCCCGCGGCGGGTGGTTCTCCAGGCTTGGACCAGGGCCCCGGACAGCAGCAGCGGAGGTAAGGAGTCCCCAGGCGGGTGGATCGCCGTTCCGATGGCGCTGGTAGGAGTGGTGCCGTTTTTCTTTTTTTTTTTTGGGCACGGTTTTCTATGAGTAGTGCAGCTGAGTAGATGTGGGTGCTGAAAGGGTTCGGCGGCCAGGGCTGTGCTTATTTCAGTCGCCCTTCACCTTGGAATCGGATGCTTTGCTTTGCGGCGGCCATCTTGCTCCGATCGGTCCCGGACCCCAAAAGGGGGCGAAGCTGCTTCAAATCAGGCACGGCCGACGTTGTGCTTTAAGCGATACCCTCATGGAGGGTTCCAACATGATCTGTCCCGTTTGCAGGCTAAAACAGGGTCTTGAAATGGTGAATTGCGGTGCGGCGCATTGGGCCAGGCAGGAGCTCTTAGGAAGCCATGCCGGATGCGGTGGCTCCAAGCCACGCCCCGTCAAAATCCTCTTTCTACAAGAAACGCACGCTTGCACTGAACACTGTGAAAAGTTTGCCAAAATGTGGGGCCCCCAAAGGTACTTCACTAACTACTCTACCCAAAGCCGGGGAGTTAAGATCCTAATCCACAGAAGCCTTAAATTCAGTTGCAGGTTTTCACAGAATGACCCTCAGGGCAGATATGTATTGCTCCAGGGCACCCTGCAGAATAAAGAAGTGGGTGTTAAATATCTATGGTCCCAATATTGATGATCCTGAGTTTTACCTACACCTAGCTTCACTTTTAGATAGCTTCCCTCTCATACCGATCCTATGGGGTGGTGACTTCAATACAATATTAGACGTGAACCTAGACAGATCCGGCTCCAGACCCTGTCAACTCTCCAAAGCAGCCTGCTCCATATTAACATCTCTTCCCCGAGTTGCGATGGTAGAAGTATGGAGGCTTATTTACCCTGATTCCCGCTCCTACTTCTTCTACTCTTCAGTACACGACTCACACTCAAGAATCGACAGATGGCTAGTATCAGATATACTAATAAGGAACGTGTCACACTTGACGATTCTCCCTAGAACCCTCTCCGACCACTCAACGGTGACCATCTCCCTTTGCTGGGGTCAAGATCGAGACCGAATTAGGCAATGGAAAATGAAACCACACTCTCTACTCGACACTGCCTTTTAGTTCCGAACTGGAGACTGCCATTGAAGATTTCTTTGAAATCAACATTAATTCGGTATCGTCACAAGCCACCCTCTGGGAATCATTTAAAGTCTACATCAGGGGTATTGCTCTATCCAAAGAAAATGACATCCAGAAAGTAATTCGGGGAGATATCGCAAAAAGTGAAGCTACACTTGCCACCCTTGAATCCCAATACGCACTAGATCAAACCCCTGAAATCCTAGCATCCCTAGGCACGGAACTCGACACGTTTCGCTCCCTCGCGGACCGTGAGGTGAAATTCCTTGACAACCCCGGCCTCGCTAGGAAATACGGGGAGGGCAAACGTCCAGGTCTCATTCTAGCCAGGCTTCACCGCCATGAGTTAGGATCCCCAAACATTCCGGCAGTGGAGAGGTCTGATGGCACCCTAGCCACACTACCGCAAGACATTAACTCCGAATTTCTGGCCTTTTACGAATCCCTTTATGCAAGCACTGAGAGTGTCCCGACAGCGGAGATCGATTCCTACCTAGATAGCCTCCTCCTCTCGAACCTCTCCCCCGAAACCATTAGTTCTCTCGAGAGACCGTTCACTCCTGAGGAGTTTTCAGAAGCCATTGACTCACTGTCGTCAGGCAAATCCCCGGGCTCAGACGGCCTCCCAATTGAATTCTACAAACACTTCAAATCCCTCCTACTCCCTCATCTGATGGCCCTGTGAGAGGAATTGGGGGAAGTGGGCAAGCTTCCCGCTTCTCTTCGTGAGGCTATAATAACGGTATTACTTAAGCCCGGCAAACCCCCCACCCAATGCGGCTTGTACCTCCCCCTCTGACTCATTAACTGTGACGTTAAAATCTACGCCAAACTATTAGCCCTACGCCTGGCCCCCTTCATGCCGCACATTATCCACCCAGACCAAGCAGGTTTTATACCGGGACGCTCCACCCCCCTGAACTTGAGACGGCGCTTCAACATAATAAGTAGAATCAACCAAAATGTGCAAGCAGTGGCTGCCACGCTGGATATGCCAAAAGCATTTGACTCTGTGTCGTGGAAGTACCTCTGGCGGGTCCTCGAAAAATGCAAATTTGGTCCCAGTTTCCTCTCCTGAGTTAGGCTGTTATATTCCGACACAGTGGCCAGGGTCCGCACCAAGGAGAGATGCTCTTCTCTTTTTCGAATTGCTAGAGGAACGAGACAGGGCTGCCCCTTCTCCCCCTTAATCTTCGCCATTGCGATGGAACTGTTTGCGGACAAGATGCATCAATCCCATGCACACAGAGGCCTGCGAACTACCGGCCAATCGGACATCATTTCTTTATATGCTGAAGATGCCCTGCTCTACATTCGTTCCCCGGCTACCAATCTGGCTCCGATATTGGAAGATGTCCATTTCGGGCACATCTCTGGACTCAGGGTAAACTGCTCCTAATCCACCCTTTTCCCACTTACTGACTGCACACATCCCTCCCGACATCATGGGGTTTACATGGGCCCAATCGAAATTTACTTATCTAGGTATAGAGGTGGCTCGCCACTCTGAGTTGGTCTTCGAAGAGAACTATCAGAAATACCTCACGAACCTTGCGGTAAAGACATCTGGCTGGGTGAGACTCCCAATCTCCCTTGCGGGCAGGATAGAGGTACTGAAGATGGTGGTACTACCCCAGCTCCTATATAGGTTCACCAACATCCCCCAGTGGCCGGGTGAGGGCTTCTTCCAGGCGTTAACTCGTACCGTCAACACTTTCCTGTGGCATTCAGGCGCGGTTCGACTTAAGCTTGGGACGTCGACCACCCCTATGGAGTGTGGTGGCTTTGGCGTCCCTGACTCCCTCAAATACTGGCTGGTGGCCCAATTTGACTCGCACTGGTTCAATACATCGGATCACCCCCCCACGTCAGACGAGAGAGATTGGTGGTCAGCGATCGAGATATCCGCTCCCTAATTCTCACACCCATACCAGTAGACCTAGACTCACTGGATCTTGTAGTTTGCACATCCCTTGCCCTATCAAAAACCTGGAAACTATTAGCCACGACCCACCATTTACATGGTGACCTACCACTTTGGAACTTCCTCCCGGAGGTCACCACTTACTGTGCGTTGGTGGGCTTAAGCAGGCTGTGAACTGATCCGGGACGTTTTTGAACAGGGAAACTTTATTGAATGGCCGGACCTCCCGCTGTCCCTGAGACGGAAATCATCCGCATGGCTCCAATACTCATCCCTCCGGAAAACTCTTAAATTTAAATACCCCAATTTTCCAACGATACCACCTGACGACCCTGTAGTCGCGGAGCTATCCGCCTCCAACTCCTCGAGGGGTAAGGTATCTAGACTATATGCCCTGATACAGACCAGATCTACCCCTTCATTTACTAAACTGAAACACGCATGGGAGGAGGACCTAGGGGTGGAAATGACCGATATGATATGATAGTTTATTTATATAGCACCTATACACGATGAGCGTTGGGCCCTTATGTGTGCACGCACTCATAATGTATCCTTCAACTCCCGTTTCAAGTTGATCCAGTTCAAAGTATTGCACAGATACCACTATACCCTGAGCAGACTGCACCATATGTCAAATGATCACTCCCCAAGATGCCCCAGGTGTGGCTTCGACTGTGCTGCTTACATCCACATGATCTGGTCCTTTCCTCGCCTTAGGCAGTTTTCGAGGGAAATATGTTGCACCATGTCAACTATCCTAGATCAGATCATCACTCCGTCTCCAACACGGTGTCTCTTCCATGACTTCCCTGAGCTGCGCCGCGATTCCCAAAAACTGGCTGGCCTCTGCATGCTGCTCGCAGTATGTTGCATCCTACTGTGCTGGCTCCGGCCCGCACCACCCACTCATGCGCAATGGCTCATGGCGGTCACATGGGCCTCCGATACCGTAGAATCCTGGGCTAATCAGCAGCCAACTCATTCGAGGCCCAGAGACATTTGGTCGAAGTTTCGGTCCTACATGGCCCCCACATGTACTGACTCAGATGTTGAATCTCCATTGACTGCCTCCTCAAACACTGGTTTCTTAGCCCCTCATTTGTGCAGTGGATAATCCCCATGTTTACAATCATGACGTATATTAACACTCTGTACCTGTACTGTATGCAATGTATATGATTTTTACCTGCCTCGAATGTTGCTCGCTTCTCTTGGTGTTGTCAAGCTAAATAAATAAAAGTTTTTTTTAAAAAAACTTATCTCTAGACTCTCTAACTCCAACCAACTATAGGCCTATAACCACGCTCCAATTCCTTCTTAAAATGATTGATAAAATTGCATATAACCAAATACAAACCCACCTTGAACAGAACTAATTACTCGGAGCCAGACAATCAGGGTTTAGACCATACCATAGCACTGAAACTTCTCTCACAGATCTCAAAATCCAAAAAGACACCATCAGATATTCAGGTAAAATGGCCATACTACTGTTGCTGGACCTATTGGCGGCGTTCGACCTAGTAGACCATGACAAATTGTGCGATACACTAACCAAAGACTTCAATTTCTCTACCGATGCCATCCTCTGGATCAAATCCTTTCTATCTGAACGAACCTCCAGAGTTGCTATTGGAAAAGATGCTGCCGACCCCATAGCGGTACCCATTGGAGTTCCCTAAGGCTCATGTCTCTCCCCGACACTGTACAACGTCTACACCAAACTTCTATTCTCAGCATTATACGATATGGGTGTCATCTACACAAATGTTGCAGATGACACCCAGATCCTTATCCCCATCACCAGAGACTATGCCCAAGATACCCAAACCATTAATAAAATCTACGCTATCATCCAAAATTGGATGGCAATGAACAGTCTCCGTCTTAATGACGAGAAGACTGAGGTCCTCATCATGGGATCCCAGGTCAGAATAAACTCTCTCCACTCTGACTACAACACATCAATATTGACGGATTCCAGTACTCTAGCAAGTCAAAACTCTTGGTGTGTATCTAGATGCCAATCTCACCATGTGTAAACACATCGCAGCCCTCTCATCCTCCACGTTTTACGCAGCCAAACTCATTGCCCTGAGCAGGCAATTCCTCACACCCACAAACTGCAGAACACTAGCTAGAGCATTAATATTAACCAAGCTTGACTACTGCAACATCCTCCTTCTAGGAACTTCTAATGACAACATAAACAAACTAAAACTGCTTCAGAATAAAGCTCTCAGGGCTACACTAGGCATAAAGAAGTCAGACCATATCTCTCACATTAGGCGCAAAAACCATTAGTTGCTCATCAGGGCCAGAATAATTTTCAAAACCTTATGTACGGTATACAAATGTCTCACTAACAAAGCCCCTAGCTATCTTAAAAACTCTATAAAGAAAAAAATGACCAGCAGAGTACTCGGATCAAACAAGAAATCCCTACTAGAAATCCCACGCCATAAAAGTACCAAAGCAGGAGGGAATAATAGCTTTAGAGTCGGGGCACCCACATTGTAGAATGCCTTACCACTCGGAATCAAAAATGAAAATAGCATTGCGACTTTTAAAAAATCACTGACAAGGTGGTTGTTTAACAAATACTGATCAACTATGCCTCCTAAGCCCCCCACCCGACCTCCCATCGCAAATACACACCCTCTATCCTCGTCTACCGCTGTATATTAGATGTGATCACCATTGGCTGCCCATTAGGGACTGAATCATGTTTCCTTGTACCTTGCAGGACCCCACCTAGAACTACCCTGCGTTCAGTCTCTCTAATGTTGTTAAATCTGTAACTATACTAATCTCAAGTAGCATCTGCCCAACTGTTCTTCTAACTGTAAATGTAACACTGTATAATTACTTTATAAGATGTCTGTAACCTTTGTAAAATAATTTTATAAGCTGTCTGTAACCTCGCCGTGATACCTAAGGGTCTGGGCGTGTAACAAATGCAATACATTATAAATAAATAAACAAATGGTGGCAGAGCTTAAATCTGCTGTTCTCGTTACACAATCCCATTTATGAACTTGGAGCGTCCTCTACCATGCTCAGCAAGCTCTTGTTGTAGATGGCACAATCCCATCCTCTACCACCTCCCTATGGCCAGTGCAATCAGTCTAACTCATGTTACATTTTGCCTAGTTTCTTTAGTGTTTCTACATTAAACATACTGTATTGGCCAACTGTACAAATGAAAATGTTTAACCTCAGGCAGGGCGCAATTCGCCATTGGCAATACGTTGTGCAGAGTGCAGGTTTAGAGTTTCAGGAGTAGACAAAGTGAGTGGGCAAAGGGGTCTGCATGTACCCCTTGAGAGGCAGTGAGTGAACCGCACAGTAAATCAAACACTGTGCAACAGTGGTTTGCACATGAAGGACCAGCTGTCATGCACACTCAGGCACAGAGCGTTCAAACAAAAAAGGGAAGCAATTCTACCCCAAACAGGCAGCTGCGTATACCAGCCAGAACTGGATTCAGGTTTACAACAGCACAGTTTTGGGACGCGAGCATCCTGTGACCAAATATGGACATTTCATCTGGCACAGAGGGGCGACAAGGTTACGCCAAGTAATCCCACCCGCCCCCAGGATGTCAAAGACCAACAAAAATAGCCTTTAGTGTGTGGGTGCTAATTATGGTCAAAATGGACCTCAGACATTTAAAATTGGTTCCACAGGATGGAAGCAATATTACACAAAAGGAAAAGGCCACCACCAACCTAACCACATGACAGCGGATGCCCTATCTGGTACATTAGGGGGTAATTTAATGTAGACAAAGTACCAAAAATAAATACATTTTAAAAAGGAGCCAATCAGGCTCAGAGGAACCAAGTACAAACTGAGCAGCTAGCAAAAAGTGCAGGGGCTACCACAACAGGTAAACATGTGAACATTTCACGTAGATGTGTGGCAATTGATCCAAAGAATGAGCATGGTCCCAGAAATTGTTTTAATATTTCATAATTAAAAAACTTGCAGGGTACTCAGAATGCTTGCACTTGAAGAGGAAGCATGCAGATTAATCAATGTTTACTGACCAACAGATCAGAAACAGGTCTTTGCAGATCCACAAACAGCTCAGTTCTACTCAGTTCATTTCCACTCCTGGAACTGAAAGGCATGACATGTGGGAGCAGGAGCCAGTAACAGTGATGCAACATATGGGTGGGGGAGGTAGGAAACACCCATTTAACAAACGTCTATAAAAGTCCTGAAGGGGGCTTTCAAAAATAATTTACAGGGCATACTTCGATTGGAACTATGTGGGTTGGGGTGAAGAGGACAAAAACAGTTGCTTCACTAGTAAAAAAAAGTTTTAAAGTTACACATACATCTAATTGCAAACTACCCAACGATTCAAAGGTTAGGCATGGGGAGACTCTACTCAGGAGACTGCATTTTAAAAGCACTGGACGAATGCTGCGGAATTAAATTTGAAACAAACTTTTCACAAACACCAAGGCAGGGATCAATTGTGCTGGGAGCCGCCCAGCTACTGCCTGTAACCCTATGCAGCGGTGCCACGGTTCGCTATTATGAACTAGTTTCAGTTCTACATGCCAACAGTAACTATTCAAACCATAACCATCCAGAAGGCCTAAAATGAAATTTCGCAGTGGAATCATTTTACTACCTATTTATTTAAGAGCGGAGTAATGCCTAAGGGGGGTATTTCTCACACAACTTAAAATATAGTTCAAGTCTAAAAATATGCCTTCAAAATAGTTCTTATTTCAACCCAATATTCATGCAAATTACATATATTAGATCTACTTCCTGTACAACTCGTAAGGAAGGCACGGTATCAAACATTGAAGACACACACAAGTTATCACTGTTCAAGGGTGTTTATTGAACTTCAAATGGGTTGGTCGAACGCCTATCTAAACCTAAAGCTAAGGATGGGAGCAAGCCTAGACCATCAATTAATAATAATGCAGTCCTAGTCCAGCCTCTGTCAAATAAAAGGGCCTGTACTAATGAACCTATTGCATTGTCAATCCTTACTTCTAAATACAGAACACTGTGGGACAATGATGTATGCAAAAGAAAAGTGTTCAAGAAATAATATGTCAGGACGGTGAGCAGTTGGCTTCACTTCCCCACGTTTTCAGCACGGGGCAAGGCGGCACGTTCAAGCTTCGCACACACTCTGGGTTTTTGGCAACAAGGATACAGTCTTAACGTTCCATTCCTATCAGGATTTTCACATGTACAAGTTCCCGCTTTCAATGTTCACCATGGGTCTCCCTCTTCAGCCTGAGACCCCCTTTTTATCACAATATTCACACTTGGTGTACCTCGTTCAGACTTGGACCATGGATCACCCTTATTCGGGCTCGGATCCTCTTGATATCAAAATTGAAGACTTTCGAATGTGCGATGGGTTTTCTTTGAACCGTCACAGGACCACTTTGATTAACTGCACACAATTATTCTCATCACTCTCCTACCTCAGTTTCTCTTGGCGCGAATACCTTCAGAGACTTTCGATTGAGCACATCAAAAGTGCTGGACCACTCTGTCAACAGTTTTGTATCTTTCCTTCTGAAGTTGAAACAATCATCAGCAGTTTAGCTTTACTCACGTCTTTCATCACACGCGTTTAACAATGTTCTTTCCAGCGCTCGTTATACAGCTTGTTATACAATGTTGCTGCTTGCAACCTTGACTTCAACACAGACCAGTTTTGCATTGGTCTCCCCAACTCATCGGCTGTGTTGCTCTTTCTGGCACTTCTTTGTTCTTGTGGCGAAGAACGATACCACGGCAGCTGCTGCTGCTCCTCCCTCCCTTGGTCAGATACGCAGGAGGGCCTTTGGTACCTCTGACACACAATGCAGGATTCTTTAGTCCCGTTTCCTGGCCTTGCGCTTTCTGCCTCAAAGGTTTCTGGAAAGTAACCGCGTCTGGCCGAAAAGGTTAAGGGTAATTCCCTTCTTACAAACCCTTCTTGGTTTGCCCTCGTTCTCCCCTCTTTCAGCTGCCAACTCGAAACTGCTGTACCTTTGTGTGCTTTGCCTTGCTCAGAGTGTGCTTTCATGCTCCGCCTTTTATCCATGTGGGGAAGTCTAATGGAAGTCAGTTGTGATTGATTGGGAGTAATTGCCTGACCTCGCCTGACCACAGTAGCGGAACATGTTAGATACACTGCTCGGGTGTGAGTCTGTTTTCTCCCAGAGCGGGCTGTCCGTGTGAAAGTGCTGTGATAAGCAAGGGGGCTGGGGAGTAAGTTTCCCATGTATAGTACCTAGTAGGATGGGGTAAAGGTGTTGCAGGGGGAGGGATACCGTGTCCCACCATCTGGTGTCCCACTCCCCGAAGACCCCTCACCCAGGTGATCATCCCGCACTGTTCCACCCCCAGGGTCTGGATCCATAGGTGATGGCCGTGACCTGGCCACCTGAGAGAGAGTACCACGGGGACTAGAACGTGAGACACCTTCTGGTTTCTCACACACCTCTCTGCTAGAACCCGGATTAAGACATGTGGAGCTTTGTGGGTGGGAGTAGCAGGCATCATCTTGTGTACATTTTTCTTTTTATATATTGGGAGTAGATACCTGTTTTTAGGGAGTAAAGGTGGATGGTACATCACTTCTGTACAATATTAACTGTTTGGAAGGTATGTCCAGATGCTCATTCTTACATCAAGACATTCAAGTCATCATGAATCATAATGAAAAATGGAAAAGATTTGTAGTATGGCGTAGAAGTCAAATGTCACCCCAATTGCCTGATCGCTGTCGCATATAGTGCACTATCTACTTCACTTCTTAGACTCAGGTCTGGTCTTTAATTCATTAAATGTCCGGCGTGCTGCACTGTCCACATACATAACATTGCAAAGCAAGGTCTCTTGGTGGAAGATTCCAGTTGTTAACCTCGCAAAGCTCTCCGCTATTACCTCAGAGGATGTCTCCAACTGGCCATTCGCCCCATCAATCCCCTAAACCCATCCTCCCACCCTCTATCCCTGCAGTCCGGCTGCCAAAAGCCCATTATCTCCCTTTTCATAATACTCTGCCTCAAGAATTTTAGTTGCCTCTCAACTTTCCCCAACTCCAAAGCCTTGAATTCCTCCTTCTTCGTGGCACCCCGTATAAGCCCCTCTCTCCCATCTGAGCAGGCCTGTATACTCCTTTCCAACAAATCAACCTCCCGCTGCACCCTAGTCTCCAACAGCGTCCGCTCCCTTTTCCTCCTTGCTCCCTCCTGGATCAACAATCCCCACCAGGTAGCCTTGGCCACCTCTGACACAGTGCAGAGGTCCACCTCCTCAGTATCATTGAAATCAAAATATTCCCCAGTGGCAGCATTGAAATCTCCACTGAACTTTGCATCCTCCCAAAGGGAATCATTGCAGCGTCACACAGCCAAAAGGGAGATCTCCACGTACACCATATTGTGGTCTGACCAACTAATGGGCACCACACGACAGCCTTCTAACCTCCTGGGCATCGCATATCCCTACCCACACACACGTAGTCTTTTCTCATGTAAGTACCATGGGAGGGACGTGAACCCAGGCTCCTGCGGGTGAAGCCGTCTCCATACATTCTCAAGCCAGAATCTGAGCAAACAGGCTGTCAAACCTCCACTCCCCACTCCTGGTTGCCGATCCATTGCCACCCCGATTGTCCTCCTATCCAGCACATGGTCTGCCCACATGCTGAAGTCCTCCCCCCAATTTAACAGAGCCCCTGGCTCCCCTGAGCAGCTGGACAAGCATGCCCTCCAAAAAGGCCCATTGCCCATAATTGGGGTAATACACCGTGGCCAAAGACAGCTAGGCCTCATCCTTGGTCCTGGACACCAAGATCACTCCCCCTCCCCCTCCTTCCACACAGTGACATTTTCTTAACTTTACATGCTTATGCACCAAGATCCCAACCCCGCCCTTCCGCACCAGAGGCCCAATAGATACCCCCAATCAGCCTGAGGGAATGCGTCGCTCCTCCTCATCCAAAATCCTTATCTCCTACAACATCATCATGACCAGCCCAGACCTCCTAAATTCCCTGGCCACTAATGATTGCTTCGTCGTAGAGTTCAATTCCTTTACATTCAGAGTCCCCGCCTACAGGCAATCGACCCACCCCCTACCTATAATACCCTGCTGCATCCCAACCATTGCTTCACCGCTCCTGAACGCACACTCAACTGTAACAGCATTACAAACCATTACCCCAGCCGCGGAACCCCCATATCCTCCACCCTCCCAGCAACCCTTCCTCCTCCAAAACCCTGCACCTCCTCTGTTCGCCGAGACACCCATCCGAATCTGGGCCACCAAGGGAAGGCTCCCCCCCCCCCCCCCCGGGCAGTCCTGCACAACATTGCTCAGAACAAACGCATGCACGTTAAACCATAGAAACATTCAAACCAATAAGGTACCAAGCAAGCAGCCCCACTGCAGTGACTTCTCAGGAGAGAGAGTGTTAAGCCCATGAAACCTACGACCCACTTGGGATCCTCTTCTGCTCAGACAAACCCCCACCCCCTCCCTTAATGTTGACTGGTCGACCACTCCAGTCCCATCACCATTCTTTTCTCACTCTGAGAGATCCCGCAGGACCTGCTGCACTTCTGCCCCCTTGGTCACTCGATAGTCTACTTCCTTAATTTAAAAAAAAACAATGTGAATGGAAATGTCCACCTTTACCGGATCCCACTATCTGCCAGCCAGTACGTCAGGGGGCGGCAATCTCAGAATCTCACTGCCTGGCCAGCGTAAATCCCGAAAGCTCCTGATACATCTGAATCGAGTCCCCTTAATATTGAATAGTACGTAAATGTTTTGCCTTCTCCAAAACAGCAGCTTTCTCAGTGAACCTTAAAAACGTTACCACCACCGATCTCTGACCAGGCCACCACGGTGGGCTCCATCTATTTCCAACTTTATTCCCCCTCAAAAAGGACATTGACCAGGAATTTCACCTTCCGTACCACGTCACTAGCGGTCTCTCCCTTCTGCTCCTGAAGACCAAATACCCGAAGATTATTTCTGCGTTCCCTAGTTTCAAGGTCGTCCATCTTCAGCTGATAATCTTTGTCCCTGTACTCCAAATCAGACAGTCTCCCCTCGAACTTTATTTCCACCACATCCGCACTAAGCTGGTTATTCTCGAGTGCCTCGAACTTGGTCTCCAGGACTTCCACCCCGCCCCTAAGATCCAAGACCGAGGCCCACACCTCTCCCCACAACGCACGTATTTGCGGTAAAATTTACTTCACAACCTCCTTCGTGGACTGAACCTGCAGTCCTCCGCCTACAGGGTGAGGGGGCATCCACCCTGGCACCCTACATTACCTCGGACCTCTGAAATTGTTGAAGTGACCCTATGCCATCTCTGAACCTGCCTGCAAGTGTTTCAGTCAACACCGCCCCACCAAGGAAGCAGAGCCCTGCAGCCCCCCAGGGCCCCACAATTTGCTTCACAAAAAGGGAACAGCGCTCACAGGCCCATCCAGCATTCAAGGACCCCTGCTAACTATTCCAGGGCCACTGCCGCCAAAGGAGGAGAACACCCAAGGGTAATCCCCCCCCCCACACTGCAAAACGTCACTGCCCCTGGTAATGCTGTGTTAAGACAACCTTCCAAACCGCACCGGCCAGCTACTACACCTCTCCAGGTCAGCCACAGCTGCCACCAGAATCAAACATCCAGGGGACTCCTGCACCCCTCCTTGCAACCACCAAAGGTCAGCGCCTTGGGCACAGCACAGTGCTTCCCTCTCAGGCTCATGACCAAGCTTCCCAGTGGCCCTGGCTCCAGGCCCAGGCTTCTTCAGCAGGCATCCAGCAATGGGCACCTCAGTAAATTATGTTGTGGCCCTCACCAGCCAGCCAAGCCTCCGCGGACAGATGAGCCCCCATTGGGGGCCCACTCTATACTAATCCGGTCTCGCAGGCCCGACTGCAGCACTGCACTCACGGGCCAACAGCGGGCCTCCAACACTTCTCCGCCTCGGCCACAACTCTGCCACACCCGACTTCCAGGAAAGGCCTTCATGCCCCATCAGCCTGCACACAGTCTCCGGGGCGAGCTCTACCCGGGTCTCACAGCCTCCTTCTTTCACCTCCAGCACGTCCCAGTTATGCAGGGTCCGGCGCCAAGCTCCTCCACAAGGCTGCTAGAAGCGACCTCCGCCAAACTGCTCTCCCAAATGCCAGGTGGCCTCCGACATAAGGGGTCACTCTCTGGCACTCCCTGGTGGCCCCCGTCACTGCAAAAAAAAATCCTGGCCTGGGATTGCTGGGCTGCAGCGCCTTCGCCAACCAGCAGCATACACAGGCACACCATGGGCCATGAGCACAGCGTAGCGGGTCTGCACTGCTGTCAGAGTCAGCGACCTATCCACAGAGATCCAATCTGCTCCTACACCTCCTCCTAGTCCCGCACCGGGGACTAATGCGGATTACCCTGCATCCTTCTCTCAGTAGGCCTGCCTGAGGAACGGTGGAAGCCAGAGCATCATCAGCTCACAACCATGCTGCTCTGCGCCCCCTAGCAGTCTCCTTTTTTTCTTTTTGATTATTTTCTGGAGATGGCGACACAACATCTCGAGGCACCCTCCAGCGATGAAGAGATCAACCTCGTCACTGTCCCTGAAGAACCGGAAGATGTTGAGTGGGTAGAGACGGTAGCTCCACACAACAAGTACCACCGCAGAAGCTTTACACCTTCCCTGTGCTGGCAGTACTTTAAGTTGCCTAAAGACACTCCATTGTCAGACATTGAGAAGGGACAGTGCACATTTTGCAGTGAGGTCCGAAGGAGTGTATTTTCTACGGTTGCTGCACAAAGCCTGGGCACCACAGAGTTCGTCAACCACCTGATCTGTGATCACTGGCGGCAAGTGGATGAACGTTTCGGGATCAGGTTCCGGCAATAAGCAATCCACCTTAGTTGCAATGTTCTGCAATCCACCGCTGGACTTGCAACGCCAAAGGAGCTAGCAGAACCATCATCACAAGCTGTGTCATCTGCAGGACCACTCCCGTTGACTTTATCTGGTGTCAGTGATGGGAGTGTCGCCTTTGCCGCCCCAGCATTGGACCCTCCATGCCAATGCAGGTCTGGGGTTTTTACCTGCATGAAGTGTTACATGCCAATAGCACTACATGCAACAACTCCTGAGACGATTGAGGAAGCCTGGATCGAGCATGGCCAAAATTGGCAAGCGTTTTTGGGGGTTTCGAGAGATTTTTTTTACATTCTTTGTCAGGCTTGTTTTTACCTGACAATTAAAAAAAAAGAACTCCCCTCCCCCCCCCAAAAAAATATTAAACTTGTAAAACAAAGGGGGTCATTACAATGCCGCCATTAGTGGCATGGCTACCCCCTTACCGGGTCCAGGTTCCTTGAATGAGGAATTACTGGGCCATTCCGACCTTGGAGGGCCCAGTAATTCCTCATTCAAGGAACCCATCCCCATTCCCATTGGAGCCCCCATAAGGCTCAATGGGAATGGGGAGGGTGCTAACAACGGGCCTGTTAATAACGGGCCCGTTGTTAGCACACTGGTCTGCTCGCAGGACCCGCTAAGGGTGCCTGATGATAAAACCAGGCGTCCTTAGCGGGTTCCCGCGAGCAGACTCGTAATGCGGCCGTAAGGGGTTGACGGCTCCAGCACCTTTACCGGCGCCGTTAACCCCTTACCACCACACTCGTAATGACCCCCAAAGTGTCTACTTTCTACCTGTCTTTCCTACATCCACTCCCTCAGATCCCTTACTTGACCCCACAATGGTTCTTTTCAGAACCACCATTAAAGTTCAAAGAAAGATCTAAGATGGAGGTAAGCAGGTTCAATATTAAGCACTGCAGTAACGGGCTAACCATAGTGGTAACCAACGCCTGCGGCAAAGTGAAAGGCCCAAATGAAACTAGGGTCCCTTAATGCAGGCAGCAGTACCGTTTCCAGCAGTTGCGGCCCGCCGCCGTGGATTATGCCGGCATGTCGTTATCTTATTTGAACATCCTTATCACCATGCTGTTGCTAAGGATGTTTAATTCAGATAAAAACAACACTTTAATTGTTGCACGCTTTGGCAACACACCCTACCTCCTCAAATCCATTTTCTCTTTGGATGACCGTCGGATCATTAACAGAGAAATAAGCTTTGAAAAGTATGGCACGGCACAGTGCCACACCGCAAAGTAACTTTATGTTTTTAATTGAAGACCCATAGCACTAGGCAGTTGCTAACAGTGTTTAATTTGGGAAAAAAAACATTTACCTTTCGGCACACCTCAGCACCATGCCCTACTTCCTGAAATCCATTCTATCTGTTGATGACTGTGATATCATCAACAGGTAAAGGGTCTTTAGAAAATACAGCACAACGCCACACTGCAAGGTTATATACCTTTAAAAAATATATATTAAACACACTTAGCAATCACATAGTAAACTAAACAGGTGCTAACAGGCGAGGGATGACCGGGGATGGCAATGATGCACAGGGGAAGGAAGTGCTGGCCAGCAGCACTCAGGCTGCTCAAAACGCAGGCTCATACCAGAGAATACAGCCGATGTTTCAAAGTTAACTCAACACCATCAACTTCAAATATACTATCTGAATTGGGAATCACAGTTCTCAAACCAATACTCTTACATGGTTTACTTTCAGAAAAGAAACATCTCCTTTTTTACTTTGTACACTCTTTGTTACTCACGTCTTACGAATCCGGAATTCATGCAAAATAGTGCAAATGTATCTCCTTGCCCATTGCCTCTTTCCCAAAACTAACAACACTACTCTACCTCCTTTTTACCCCTCACATACACCTTTCAAACAAATGAAACATCAAACAATCCTAAAAGCAACTTTTCAAACTTCTGTACAAATCCCAACTTCGAGAACCACTCTAAAGTGAACACTGAATCAAGAAACGTTCCTTCAAATCACATGAAAACCTCACCCAATCAAATGGGTATTCCCCATTCCCCATTAGGCATTTTCGGTGCAATTAGAGCACGCTAATAGCGCCGCACTAATTGCGCCAGCTTAGAGCTGGAGGTAAATGCTGCCAGACTCATGATTGGGCGGACCCTTAAATGCAGCGGTAATAGCATTTCCACTGAATTTAACGGTTACCGCCCAACTCGTGAGGACCCTCAATGTAACCACGGCTACAGTCATGAATATGTCTCAGTAGCGCACGTTAAATTCACAAAACAAGGTAAAATAACATAGTTCTCATTCTTCAAAAAAGAATGCAAGATGTTAGATTGCCTTAATTCAAGCCCCCTAGACATTTTAATTTGATTTAGAAAGCATTTTTATTTACTTTTTAAATAATTTCTAAATTTACTCGAAACACTAATATTCCCCTAACTAACAACCATACTGATTACCACATGTCAATGTCTTATAGTTTACGAGTAGTTAATCCTTTCTTTTGCCCATTTGTGCTGCTTCTCAGTCTCAGCAAAACGCTCGAGAAACCCCCCCCCCAAAGAAATACGCTATGCCAATCCTCAAACCATCACCAATAATCCTTCCACACTCTGCCCACAAAACTCCCTATTTAACACCCTTTATACAAAACTCTTTAGTCCTGGATGGAGGGGGCGGCCCTAATATGGCGTTTCAGGGAATCAATTATCTCAACTTTCGAACGCTTGTATTAAAACATTTGATAATATTCCAGAGTAATATTTCAATACAGCCACCTGTGCATGCAAAATGTGAGATTTCTACATGAACGCCTTAATAGTTCAAAAAATGTTTACTTTGTTAGTGGAGGGTGCAAATGCCCTTTAACATTAACACCACCGGAGTGGTGCCCTGGCGCTCTGGCGGATCTGAAAAAGGAGATAGTGAAGGGGGCGTGGGAGAAGGTTAGTAGGGTAGAGCGCAAATAGGTAAAGTGAGAGTTGTGATGTTCTGTTGGCAGCTTCAGTTCGGGTTGCACCGTTCGCTGAGTTTAGGTGCAATTTTCGGGTCTCTCCAATTATCATGTTCTGTTGTGTATGGTTATGTGGTTTTAGTATGTTGCAGTGTGGTGAAGTGTGTGTGGATTGCTGTGTAGAGCTGTGGTTGTGTGTATTTGCGTTGGAGAAGTGCATGTGGAAAATTGAGGTTTTAGAATTGGGTTAGTGGGGAGGGGTTTGTTTTCTTACCTTGTTGCTTTGGACTTCTGTGCTCATCATCTCCGACCGTTCTGTGTTGTTGGATATTATGTGGCAGTAAAGTCGACTGGCACTTTGCTGGTAGGTGGCTTTCCCCTGTCGGTTCTAGCAGTATGTGGGCATGTGAGGTGGAATCGCCCTCCCCCATCCCCATGCTAGCGATGGTTAAGTTAAGGGATTTGGGTCCCACCCTGGTTTTCTTGTTGGGGGTCCCTACCTAACGGGGTAAGGCACAATGGGGGCCCTTGTGCTGCCTTTATTGGTCAATGTCCCCCGTCTGTTTCCAGCAGAGTCTTTGTTTTCCTAGTCATTCACTTCTGATTCTGATGTGAAGAGCCAAGTTTTTAGTCATTTTCTGAATTTCGGGTGATTCCATACCCCTTCCGGGTTGTTATATAAGATTGGCCCCAAAATATGGCCTGGGCTGGAAGTTTGGTCTACATGTCCTGGCAGGCGTCATAGACCCAGTGTTCCGGGGAGACATAAAGGTTCTCTTACAGAACCATGGTGAAACGCCATTTGAAATACACAGTGGGGACACAATTGCACAGGTAATTCTGGAGAAGGCTCTATTTCCCCGTTTTAAGGAAGAAAGTGAACCAGAGGAAACAGAGAGGTGTAGGTTAGGCTCTGGAGAGGCTGATGAAACACTGACCACTAAGGCAAAGAGGGAAGAAGAACCTACCATCCTTCCCGATCTAGCCATCGCTCAGCGAAATGATCAAGCACTTGCACAGACCTTTTACAAGTGATTCCTGAGGAAGAAAGACAAGAAAAGGGGAGCCAATTTTTCTTCCTGAAACAGGGAATATTATATAGAAAGGAAACCTCCAGAGAAGGCCTAACTAAAACTCAGTAATACCCAAAACCCATCGCAAGATAGTGCTAGAGATTGCACGTTCTCATTTGACAGGGGGACATATAGGACAATCTAAAACCCAAGCTCACATCAGTCGGAAATTCTACTGGCCAGGTATCCATGCTGACATAAAGAACTTTATTCAGACATGTGAGATATGCCAGAAAACCAGCACACATATTCCCTTACCTGCCCCTTTAAACCCCTTGCCGATAATAGAAGTCCCTTTCTCCCGAATTGGGATGTATAGCATTGGACCATTGGAAATCTCTAGACTAGGTAATACATGTATTCTAGTAGGTATCCCTACAAAATATCCCCACCAAAAATATCGCCGTGCATATGGCCGTTTGTCTCGCCATAGGTGATATTTTTGTGGGGGGGGGATAATTTGTGGGAGCAGGAGTTGCGGGGGTGTCCCCCACACATTTTAAAATAATGCAGGGGTTGCGGGGGTGTCAACCGCAGGGTCCATGGGCCAATATCGCCGCAAGAATATGGCAATATTTTTGTATCGCGTTTGTTTTGCCGGGATATTAACACATGGAACCTTCTAGTAATCGTGGATTACGCTATGCGGTACCCATTGGCTTTCCCCATGCTAAATAGCACAACCCAGCAAATTTTAAAACGCCTACTACCATTCTGAATGAGAATGTGGAGCTCAGATGCACCGGCACCGTTCATAATGGTGCCGGTGCATTCACGAGTTGTGCTCGCAAGTGCCGTACTGCCCGCCAGGTGGGACCTGGCGGGCAGAGCGAGACCCGCGAGCACAACTCATACTATGGCAGTACGGTAGCAACGGTGCCAGTAGCAATACCGGCGCCTTTGTTGCCTTACCGCCATACTTGTAATGAGGCCCATTGCCACCATAAGAACTTCAGTTTGCCACCCCGAAACAGATAGATTGGTAGAGAGATTTAATAAGACCCTTACAACATTTATTAGTCTGCCACGGTACATCTACTCGATTCTCCTTTTCCCAACATTGCAATACTGCTCCCACCTGCCTTGCAGTGAAATCCGATACACGGCTTACCGCCACTAACCCCCCACCCCCCAAGTCTACGTTCAGCCAAATGGCCAACTAGCCATAACCTACAAAATCATTGGATTTGCATACATCTGAGTAAGCTTCATCTTGCAGTGCCTGTCCATATCGTTTAAACGGTGAGCCATCAGCCGTTCGTTGAATGACTGTTGTACTATCTGCAACCTTGCAGGTCGCCTGCAACCGTATGTCTTCTTGTAATATGTCGCTACTTGCTGAACCCATGGCCGCCTGACAAGAGCTGCATGCTGCCTATTACTGCATAGCCGTGATCTATTGTTCACCGGGCCTGTGACCTTACCTGTAATGCCCCCACTATCCCCCATTGTTTACTGCATTACTAATGCTGTCTTTGCACCGAACCATATATACTCTGCTGTCTACTCTGGTGCGTTGTTTGTTTCACCTGTGACCATATCTGTATCGCCATCTATTATCTAATTGCTATCTTAGACATTTAGTATTTTCACTGCAACTAGCCCTATGCCTACGACTACACCTGCATTTCTACATGTTCCCATATAGCTATTTGCCTAATATTTGCACCATTGTACCCATTGAGTTGTTCATAGCGGCTTTGTGTAACCTCACACGACATCCTCCATCTCATCTAGAGGATTCGTATACCCGTTTCATATGTGCCCAAGCTAACCGAACTGTGTATCTTCATTTCATGTGTCCCCTTAGATTCAATTGAATTGCTTCCTATATGCCCCACTTGACCTAAGGGATTTGCGTACTTGTTTCTTATGTGCACTGGCCAACTTAACTGAAGTACGCATCTGCATTTCATGTGTCCTACTAGACTGAACTCGAACTGTACCCTATATGCTGCCCTACCTGATCTAGAGCTACTGTGTATTTGCATCACATGCGCTCTAATTAATTTAACTGCACTATTTAGAATTTGTGTATTTATTTTCAAACCGTCAGCTGTACTAATTCTGAGACCCACACTGCCCAGCTCCTACTCCCTTTTATATAACGTAAATACCATGACTACTGATCCGAGAATCTCAGCCGCCATCAAACCTGCAATATTCCTCCCACAATTGATACTTCCTAATAGGATTAAACCCACCCCATTCCTTCCACCGTTATAAACCACACAGACTATAACCCACAATAACGCCTCTACTCAAATGCTCAACTTGAACACCCACACTTTATCGGGGGATGTTATACAACATAACAGCCAAAATACTGTGGACATCAGCGCTGAACTTGGACCCATTATGACCTCTCTCCCTTGTCCAACCATAGCAAGAAACACCAGACAAGGTTCTAGATCGGAGAATTTTTACACTCCTAGACCCAGAATTCCACATAATGCCTCGCTTATCCAAAGTCCTTCAAAGAAATCTATGAAAAATAAGAAAATGTATACACGCAAGGGACAGATACCTAATCCTACGACACTCAAGACCACCTCACCCAATCCACTTCCACCTAAAATAAGCCCCTTAGTTATCTCGGGAGGATTAATAAATGCCAGATCATTAATAGCCCATGCAATTGATATTGCCGACCTGATTCTTGACAAAAAGCTGGACTTGCTGGCAATTACGGAGACCTGGCTACATGCAGCAGCAGGCCCTTCCCTCATGGCGACACCTGACAATTACATAGTTAATAGAGCAGACAGAGAATGATCTACAGGAGGTGGTGTGGCCTTTATCGACAAAGCCTCGCTAGGACTCAGAATAATTAACTACAACCTCATCACCTCATGTGAACGACTGTGAAACTACCTCTCTCCGCCTCTCGGACCCTAACTATGCACTTAATCTATAGGCCTCCAGGACCATTGGGTTCATTTGAAGAAGATATCAATACTATGATCTCTCCCAACACCAAACCATTCTCCTACTAGGGGACTTTAACCTAGGATTTAATGATCCAGGCGATGCCTCTGCACTGATCCTGGCCAACGCTTTATCAGAACTCGGCCTCACACAAATAGCCCTACTACCTACCCATGTCAAAGGTAGAACCCTTGACTGGGTAGCAGACCTAAACTGCAATATCATAATATCCACGGTCGAACCATTACCATGGACGGACCACCTGCTACTCACCTTCAGCTTGCAGAATGCATACCCCCCACTAAGACTAATGCTTCGGCTCTGGCCATTCCAACCAGAAATAAGAAAAACATCACCGTTGAGAACCTCATGCAGTTTCTTGACCCTCTACTTAACCCTCAACCTTTTGATAACCCAGCAGAGCTAGTGGAACGGTATAATAAGACAATCAATAATGCATTAGACTCCATTGCTCCTTTAGAAATACGCAAAAGCAAACCAACCGCCCACCTTAACACTTGGTTTACCCCACATTTTAAAGAACTAAGGAAAGAAAAAAGGAAATGTGAAACCACCTGCTTAAACAACCCATCCAATGTAAATAAAGTTCGAGGGGATTGGGTCCTCCGACGTATTCCATATCTATGACAGGTAATGTCCACAGCTGTGCTGCTTCGGAAAATCTTTGGCGTCTGCGTCCATGACGTCGATGCACCGTCCCCGAGGACCTCCTCCGACGGTCGACGTCACCCGATGTGATAAGTAGGACGCACGACGCCCATAGCCTCAGTTCTGTTTTTTCCGCGAACGTGTTCGCTTCGTGAATCTCGGTACGCCTCGACTCATTGGAGTTACTGTTTTCTTTCTCGGTTCGTTGAACCTGTTCGGTTGTTTGTGGCAATGTCTTTCTCATCTTCAACCCCGCGTCCGGGCTTCAAGAACTGCGGGGACTGTGGGTCCAAGATGTCGGTCACGGACTCGCACGACGCCTGCCTCTGGTGCCTCGGGGAGGCCCACGATACGGACGACTGTGTCGACTGCCAGTCGCTCACTGTGAAGGCCTTGCGAGAACGCAAGAAGAAACCGTCGGTAGGTCGGGTGTCTAAGCCCCGGAAGTCGAGGTCTGCGGGGCTTTCGACCGATGACTCGAGGGGTGACTCTCTGCGTCGTCGTCGGAAGTCCGGTGGGTCTCCTTCCAGGAGTCGGTCTCGCCACTCCTCCGCCTCTTCTAGGCATTCCAGGAAGCGCCGGCATAGGTCGCCTTCCCCGTCCTCTTCCGAGGACTCCGCCCGTCGGCGAGTCGATTATCCCTCCATGCAAGCGACACCGGAGGAATGGGCTTCCTTCGGGAAGCAGATGCTAGCGATTCTGGAATCGCAGGGCACTGGTCCGTCTGCGCCTCCGAGTGGGGTCGGTCGACACCGGTCAAGAGACACGGCCCGTACGCCTTCGGGCTCGGGTGGTTGGCACGGCTTGCGGGAGAGGTCCCGCTCGGACACAGTAGCCGTTCTCGCCATGCCCGTTCCAGGTCCCGGTCCTCCACGCGTTCGAGACCGCGTGATCCTGTGCCGTCTTCAAAGAAGACGTTAACGCCTGTGGCGCTGAGGTCGTCGACCATTGTTCTTGAGGTTCCGTCTTCGAGGGGGTCGTCGACGCTGTCGGCGCACAGGTTGTCGAGAGACACGCTCGGAGCTCCGGCTTCGAGGACTGTGTCGACGCCGAAGATGCTGGAGGCGTTGCAGCTGACGTCGACGCCGATTCGCTCGACGTTTACGCCTTTTCTGTCGACGCCAGCGCCGATTCGGTCAGCGCCCTCGACGCCTTTTCTGTCGGCGCCGACTCGCTCGGCGCCCTCGACGCCTTTCGAGGCAGTGGTGTCGGAGGGGCCCCGTGGCACGGGGTTTGCTCATAAAAAGGTTATGGCTAAGGTCCGCCACTGCTTTGGTCCGCAGAGGTCTTCCTCTCCCCACCTGGAGTACATTTCAGAGGGTGATGAAGGCTCTGATGGCGGCCTGGTTCCGGTTCCGGTTCCGGTTCCGGATGACCTTATCTTGGCCCATAGTCAGTTTGATGACCTGAGGCAATCACTGCATGATGCCAGTGGACTGGACACCTCTCCGGAGGTGGAGTTTTGTCGGCCGGAGCCTGGCACTCATGCCGATTCGTCATATCGGCGCCTTATGTCTCGGGTTACCGAGTACTTGGGTTGGTCAGCTCCCCCAGGGGAGTTCGTTCAGGATGATCTCACGGACATCTTTGATCTCGGTCCACCCACTGACCCGGTTTTGCCTTTTCATATGGCTTTGCAGAGAAGGGTGGCGGCGGCTTGGACTGCTCCGGAGAGTCTCCCGGCAGTAGGCAAGTCTTTGTCGCAAAAATACCGTCCAGCCAGTAGCGACCCCTGCTACTTGTCTAGGCACCCCACCCCGGAGAGTTTGGTGGTGCAGGCGGCTACGGCCCCGGCAAAGCTGGCGTCGTATCCTACCATCCCTCCGGATAGGGACGACAAATCTTTTGACGGTTGGGCGAAGAAAGTGTTTTCTTCTGGGGGTATGGCGCTTCAGGCGGCCAACTCCATATGTGCCTTGTCTCGTTTCACTCACACTCTGTGGAACTGTGTTGCATTAGCGGATGATCATATTCCCGAAGGGGACGAACGGGATGGTTTCCTTGCTATGGATCAGGATGGCAAGGATGCTATGTGTGAGGCCGTTCAGTCGGGTTTGGACTTGGCGAATTGTGTCAGCCGGTCCATGGCGACGAGCACCGTAATGCGCAGGTTTGCGTGGTTGAGGAAGTCTGGGTTCGCTCCTGATGTGCAGTCCCGGCTCCTCAACATGCCCTTTGAAGGTGTACACCTTTTTGGCATCAAGGCTGACGAGAGCCTTGAGAGGTTGCAGACCTCGAAAGCTGCAGCGAAGTCGTTGGGCACTGCAGTTCGCCAACCTCTGCCTTTTCGTCCTAGGGGACAGCAATGGAGGGAAGGTTCCTTTCGCTATTACTCGTCCTTCAGTAAAGCGAGAGGAGCTAGCAGTCAAAGAGGCCATCGTAAGAGTGCCAGAGGTGGAAACAAAGGTACTCGAGGTGCCAAGGCTGCTCGGGCAGTTGCCTCTTTGCCCTCAGGCAACGCCACAGCCGCTACCACTCAGTCATGAGGCCAGGTCCCATGGTTCCCCGGTTGGGGGAAGGCAGGCGCAGCATCTTGTAGAGCGGCAAGCCATTACTTCAGATGTGTGGGTTCTGGAGATCATAACCCACGGCTACTGTCTTCCTTTTCGGCAGAAGCCTCACGACAATCCACCAGGGAACCTCTCTTTGAAGAGTCCGGATCCGCTTCTTGCGCAGGAAATTCAAGCCCTGCTGGAGAAAGGCGCCATAGAACTGGTGCCTGTAGCGGAGAGGAACAAGGGATGGTATTCCCCTTATTTTTTGATTTCAAAGAAAGACGGGGGATTGAGACCCATCATGGACTTACGCGGTTTGAACAAACTCCTCAGGAAGGACAAGTTCAAGATGGTGACTCTTTCTCAAGTCCACCAGGCCCTTCAACTTCAGGACTGGTTGGTGTCTCTCGACCTCAAGGATGCTTACTTCCATGTGCCAATCCATCCCAAGCACAAGAAGTACCTGAGGACTCGCACTTCCAGTTTCGGGTCCTGCCGTTTGGATTGACCTCCGCCCCGAGGGTTTGTTTTCACCAAGCTCATGGTGGTGGTGGCAGCGAATCTCAGGAAAGTGGGGATTCAAGTCTACCCCTACCTGGATGATTGGTTGATCAGGGGGAGCTCTCCCGAGCAAGTCCTGGATCATCTGTCCGTCACCTGCCACTCCCTTCACAGGCTGGGCTTCTCCCTCAATTTAAAGAAGTCCCTTTTGACACCAACGCAGCGGCTCCAGTACATCGGAGCAGTGCTCGACACGTCCCTGGGGCAGTGTTTTCCTCCTCAGGTGAGGGCTCTTCACATTCAGCAGATGGTGCACAAGTTTCAGTTTGCCCAGACTCTCCCAGCGTCCGAGTTCTTGAGACTGCTCAGCCTCATGGCATCCTGCATTCTTCTGGTGCCAGAGGCTCGTCTGCGGATGAGATCTTTGCAGTGGGCGCTCAAGCTCCAGTGGTCTCAGTCCTCCGGCAGGCTGTCGGACCCTGTTCAGGTGCCGCCCTCGGTAGCCCGGGACCTTCTGTGGTGGGCCGTCGAGGGCAATCTGATGAAGGGTGCCCCATTTTGGCTGCCCTGGCTGGAGGTGACGATCGTGACGGACGCATCCCTCACGGGATGGGGAGCTCATGCCAACGAGCTGACAGTCAGCGGTCGTTGGTCTCCGTCGGAGTCCAGACTCCATATCAATCTGTTGGAGCTGAGGGCCGTCAGGCTAGCCCTGAAGGCTTTTCTGCCGACTGCGCGGGAAGAGTGTCCTGATTCTGACGGACAACACGGTGGCCATGCACTACCTCAACAAAAAGGGAGGGGGGCAGGGTCTCTTCCGCTGTGCAGGGAGGCGATGCAGCTCGAGTTCTGGGCCATCCAGCAGGAAGTGTCGATCTCGGCAGTTCATCTGGCCGGAAACGACAACGAGACGGTGGACGCTCTGAGCAGGCAGAGCACGATCTCTCACGAGTGGGAGCTGGCTCAGGAGATTCTCCTGGAGATCTTCGCCCTTTGGGGGACCCCTCAAGTGGATCTCTTCGCCTCCAGTGTCAACTGGAAGTGTGAAAGGTTTTGCTCGCGGAAATTTCCTCCAAACTGAGCCTTAGGAGACGCGTTCGTGGTGGAGTGGTCATTCCCACTGCTGTACGCGTTTCCTCCAGTCCCCTTCATCCTGCAAGTGTTGCGGAGGTTATGGAGGTTCGGTTCCCGCATGATCCTCATTGCTCCTGCTTGGGCCCTGAGGACGTGGTACCCGGACCTTCTAGACTTGTCCATCTGCCCTCCACGTCGTCTTCCCTACCGAGACGATCTGCTCTCACGGGAGGGGGGTCAGGATCTCCATCCAGAGGGCAGATCCCTCAATCTTCACGCTTGGCTTCTGAAAGGTTGAGATATAAGGATTGGGACCTCCCTGAAGACGTGATGGAGGTGTTGCTCTCGGCCAGGCGGCCGGCAACTAAGTCTCTGTACCGTTGCTGTTGGAGCAAGTTCTGTGACTGGTGCAGAGTTCAGAATGTGGCTCCTTTTGAATGCGACATTCCCATGGTTTTGTCTTTTTTGCTTTCTTTGGCCCACAGGGGCTTGCAAGTGGGGACCATTAAAGGTTACCTGGCGGCGCTGTCCATATTTAAGCGCTCGTCTGAAGAGTGTTCCTATTTTAAGATTCCTTTAATTTCGCAGTTTTTGAAAGGGCTCACTAATGTGTTCCCTCCGTCACCTTTTTTGGTGCCAGGTTGGGATTTGAACCTTGTTAAGTTTCTTATGGGTGCTCCGTTTGAGCCTTTACATTCTTGCCCTTTGAGGCTGTTAACTCTGAAAACTGTGTTTTTAGTTGCGGTTACTTCCGCTCGCAGACTGAGTGAGTTACAGGCACTTTCAGTTAAGCCACCCTTCACTGTGTTTCACAAGGACAGGGTTGTCCTTAGAGTTCGTCCTTCTTTTCTTCCGAAGGTGGTTTCGGAATTTCATTTGAGCCAGAAGGTTGTTCTTCCGGCGTTCTATCCTCCTCCACATCTTGGTAAGGAAGAGGAGAGGCTCCATAGGCTTGATCCTAGGAGAGCGTTGAGCTTTTATATCTCGCGCATGTCCCGGGTCAAAGTGGACGATCAACTTTTCATTGGTTACGCTGGAAAGCGTTTGGGACAAGCTGTGACGAAACAGACTTTGTCTCGTTGGATTATTTTAGCTATCTCCGAGTGTTACCGCTTGGCGGGTAAAGACCCTCCGGCTGGCTTGCGGGCACATTCTACCAGAGGAGTGGCTGCGTCTACTGCCCTGCAGAGGGGAGTTCCTATTCGTCACATCTGTGATGCAGCCACCTGGGCTTCAGTCCATACTTTTGTACGTCACTATTCCCTCGATTCCATCAGAGGGCAAGATCTGGCCTTTTGCAAGGCAGTTCTCTATTCCGCAATTTGATTGGGCATGCTAAATTTGTATTCTAAATTCTTTCCCACCTCCTTGCTTGGTACTGCTTTGGGAGTCTGTCATAGATATGGAATATTTCGGAGGACCCAACCCCCTCGAAGAACAAGTTACTTTCTTACCTGGTAACGTTCTTTCGATGGGATGGTCCGACGACGTATTCCATATCGCTCCCTCCCTGCCTTCCCCGCTGCAGAATTTCTTTTGCGATTGCAGCTTGCGTTCCGCAAGGCCTTGTGTGTCTGACTGGCAGAAAACTGGTGGCACACGTTCTGGGAAAAAAACTATAACTGAGGCTATGGGCGTCATGTGTCCTACTTATCACATCGGGTGACGTCGGCCGTCGGAGGAGGTCCTCGGGGACGGCGCATCGGCGTCATCGACGCAGGACGCAGACACCAAAGATTTTCCGAAGCAGCACAGCTGTGGACATTACCTGTCATAGATATGGAATACGTCGTCGGACCATCCCATCGAAAGAACTTTACCAGGTAAGAAAGTAACTTGTTCACCTCCTTTTAAAAATCTCAGCCACTTACAAAAAAGAAATCATATCAGCCAAATGTGACACTTATAACACACAAATCGATAAAGCTGCGTCTAGCACAAGAGAACTGTTCACTATTCTCGGGGACCTTGAGTCGCCCGCCCCCTAACCTGACGATTGTATTAAGGATAAAACTTGGTGTACCAAAATTCAAGAGGCATTAACTAACAAAATCACAATGCTACAAAATAAAATCGCCAACAAAAGAAAAACAACTACCCGTGCAAGATAATACACAGAAACAAAGCCCCAACCTTATTAAACCAACACAACGTTTTAAATTCACACCAGTATCCATCCATGAAGTAAAAAAAATCATAGCATCACTTAAACCATCTAATTGCCAGGGAGATGCCTGCCCAGCCACCGTCATTAAGGAAGAAGCTAATATACTTTCCCCCTTTATTACATCATTAATAAATGCCTCCTTCAGTACCTGCACTGCGCCTTCGACCTGAAGAACTCATGGGTGCTCCCGCTACTGAAAAAGCCTTCACTCAACCCCTCTATTCCAACCACCTTTAGGCCGATTACAACGGTACCATTCTTGCTGAAGATTATAGACAAAGCTGCCTACAATCAAATTAAAAACTATCTAGAGATTAACAATCTATTAGGCCTTCGTCAATCTGGGTTTAGACCTCAACATTGTACTGAAACAGCCTTGCTTGACCTAAAATCCCAAATTGATGACCTTAAGGACAAAGGAACCCCTGCCCTCTTGCTCCTGTTAGATCTGTCGGGTGCCTTTGATTTAATCGATCACAAGGTATTGTGCAAGCACCTCGCCACTACTTCACACTTTTCGACTGAATCAACAGCATGGATTAACTCATTCCTAAACAACAGGACCATGCAAGTCTTCTCAGCCTCAGCCGCCGCCGACCCGATTCCTATAACCTGTGGAGTCCCCCAAGGTTCATGTGTATCGCCTACCATGTGTAATGCATTTACCAAACAATTGTTTGATGATTTGGATCATCTGGGTGTCACCTACACTAACTATGCAGATAACACCCAGATACTCATAACACTATCCGGTGATTACAATAAAGACCTGGCCCATGTGAACAAAATGTATCATCATCCAGGCATGGATGGCCACACACGGCCTATGCCTGAATGATGAGAAAACCGAGTTGCTTATTCTAGCCACTCCTATCAACTCTGCCAAACTAGGCGACAAATACCGCCCCTTCAGCATCGATGGAAATATTATTAAGGTTGCAAATGAAGTAAAAACCTTAGGTTTCTACCTTGATTCCGGGCAAACAAGTGAGTGCTATAGCATCATCTACAGCCTACACCTTTAGGCTTATCCGTGCCTCTAAACCCTTCCTATCCACAAAATGTTGCATGACTCTGGCCTAAGCCTTAGTACTATCTAAAATTGACTACTGTAATGCCCTATACCTAGGTGCCAACAAACATGTCATTAAAAAACATATTTCTTCAATAAGATGTGACAACCATTGGCTGTCCATCAAGGAAAGAATCCAACTGAAAATAGCAACGCTCACGCATAAATGTCTCAATAATGCAGCATCCCAGTACCTTTACCGATAAATTGTCCAAAACCCACATAACGCATCTAACCAGATTCCGTACTTCAGGTTGCCTCCAAATACCTAGATATAAACTCAAAAAAGCTGGAGGAAGCAGTTTCCCAGTCTTAGCCGCCCAACTTTGGAATGCACTACCCATGACCCTTTAGATCTGACCAACCATTCAACAAGTTTAAAAAACACATGAAGAGTTGTGTCATCTGAAATGATGTTCCATATTAAGACATATGTTGCAAGTAACAACTGTCAGTGTGTAAATACAATAATGCTTATGTACATTAACCTCTCTATAAATGACCGTGATATCTTTCCTCGGTAACCAACATCACCTCTTGTATCTCTATTGATATAGCAATTGTATTTAATGATAAATTGTGTAACTACGTCAACGCATATTCTTGTAATACGCCCAGATTCCTCAGGGTGTGGCACGCACTATAAATAAATGAACAAACAAACAAACTAAATTATTTTGAAATTGGTAGATGAGGATGGGAAGGACTGGGATCGCATGATCCCATGGGCCCTATTTGCAGTAAGGAAGACCCCTCAGGCATCTACTGGATTCTCTACTTTTGAATTACTTTACGGTAGAGAACCAAGAGATGTCATAAACATGCTCCGGGAGACCTAAGAAGAGAGAGCAGAGGCACCTTTCCCCCTCTCACAAATAGCTACCCGATTACGAGAGCACATGAAACTCGTCCGGAGTATAGTCCATACTTGTATGGAGAAAGCTCAAGTCCAACAGAAGTCCACCTATGACCAGAAGGTGAATTTCAGATCTTTTTCTGTAGGACAGAAGGTATTAGTCCTCTTACCTACCTCTGAAAATAAACTTGTCTCAAAGCGTCATGGGCCATATGAGGTGTTGGAGCAAACAGGAACCTGTATCTATAAAATAGCCCAACCACATAGAAAACAAAAGACTTACCTTTACCATGTAAATCTCCTAAAGAAATGGAAAGAAAATCCTTCCGCTAGCTTCTCCTCGATATTGTCTTGTTTGGTATCGGAGGAGATGGATAACTCTGAATTTATTCCCCAAGAACTATCTAGACAAAAACAAGAAGGGTTGAACTACCTTATTACGACATTCCCTGATGTATTCTGTGAAAAACCAGGGAGAGTACATGGTACTTATCATTATATCAGAACGCCAATGGGAAAAGTGGTCGATTTGAAACCACATAGACTCCCAGAAGCATGAAAACAAATAGTGGTTGAGGAAGTGAAAAGAATGCTGAAGGCGAACCTTATTGAGCCCTCTTCAAGTCCTTGGTCCTCCCATATTGTATTGTTAACTAAACCCGATCATTCTTGGACGTTTTGCATAGACTTCCGGCAGGTTAAGGCCATCTCGGCCTTCAATGCCTATCCTATGCCACGCATCGATTAGTTAATAGATAAACTTGGAAATGCCACATTTCCGATCAACCCTAGATTTAACCAAGGGATATTGGCATATATTGACGACATAGTCATTTATAGTAGAATTTGGGAAGACCATCTTTTTCATCTTTCTTCTATTATGAGGACTCTCAGAGAGGCTGGCTTAACTGCTAATTCATCCAAATGCAAGCTGGCTCAATCGTCTGTGAAATGCCTAGGCTTCTTTGTAGGGTATGACAGTGTCCAGCCCCAACAAGAAAAAGTGAAAGCCATCCTAGATGCCCCCATGCCTAAGACCCAGAGAGATCTCGGGGCATTCGTAGGATTTATTGGTTATTACCGTAGGTTTATCCCAAATTTCTCAGACAGAACGGCCAGTTTAACAGACAAACTAAAGAATGCTTAACCTCAGAAGATTCATTGGAATGATGAGGATGAAGCATGTTAGAACAACCTAAAACAAGCCTGTGTCGGAACCCAATTCTTAAAATAGGAAACTTTTCCAAAGAATTTGTGTTACAAACAGATGCCTCTCTCACAGGGTTAGCAGCAATTCTATTGCAAATATATACGATGGATTAGAACATCCCATCCTCTTCACCAGTCGTAAACTCTTCCCACGTAAGAATAATAACTCTGTGTTGGAATTAGAGGCCCTTGCCATCAAATGGGCAATCATCCATCTAGGGTACTATCTTCTAGGGAGAAAGTTCACACTTGTCACCGACCACTCACCTTTACTATGGATAAGTCAACGGAAGGACTCTAACCCTCGAGTCATGCAATGGTTCTTAGACCTGCAACCCTACTGCTTCACTGAGGAACACTGAAAAGATAAAGAACAGAGGAACGTCGATTTCCTTTCCCGGTTCCCCTGTGAAACAGATGTGGCTACATCGCATAGGGGAAGGATCTGTGAGAAACCAGGGGGTGTCTTGCCCGCTAGTCCACAGGGATCTCTCTCTCAGGTGGCCAGGATATGGCTATTGTCTTTGGATCCAGACTCTGGGGGAACACCAGTGCGGGACGATCACCTGGGTGAGGGGTCTTCAGGAGTGGGGGTTCGGCAGCCCATGGTGAGACACGGTATTCCCCCCGTTCTTGTTCATCTACCCCATCTTATTTTTTAGGATTTTCTGAAGTCCCAACACCCCCTCTTTTGCCCCCCCCTTTTCTACACAAACATTGGGCTGAGGATGAGGGTGACTGAGAGTAACCAGACTAACTAACTCACATCGTACTGGATATGTCCCGTTAATCGGGTCAGGCAAAGTCAGGCAATTGACTTTAAGTGCACACATCTGATATCTCTCCTCACCAATTAGCTCTCCTCACACAGATAAAAGGCGGAACCTAGAGACACACTCTGAGCAAGGTGGAACAAGAGTAATAGCAGAACCTCCGGGGCAAAGGCAAACCTACTGGAGCAGAGCGACAGACCAAGGGACGAGATCAGCAGGTCGAGAACCCGAGGAGGCCCCTACAGGAGGTTGTTCCCTCCAGAAGACCACGAAAGATACGTGGAGAAGGCCTAATCCCAAAGCAAAAGGCTGCATTGTGTTTCAAGGACGACGGCGACTCTCCTGGGTGAACAGCACATTTGGGGAGGCGATGACAAGCCGGGGTACTGACCTTAACTCGTGAATTGAAAAGTGTAAAGACGAGAAAGAAACGCACACAGCCGGTGAGTTGGCAAGCAACCTGAGAGACAGGTGTGTGTTAAAGATTGAAGTTGCAACATTATATCGCAAGTGAAGGCTGCAAGCGTGTGGATGAGACGCAAGAAAGGCAGACCTGTGAATTAAATTGAAGTAAGAACAGCTGTGAAATCAGCGCTATTGAGTAACGGAGTGATCCGGCGAAAGGAAGCAGCCCACTCGAAAGTCTCTGTGAAAGGTGCATTGTATGTAATGATAAAGTGAATGAATTGGAAAAAAAGCAAGGGGTGATGAAAATTAACCCTATGAGAAGGGGGGAGTAAAAAGCTGAACGTTGAACTTTGAGTAGAAGTGGTCCTGCGGAGGTCTGTAGAGAAAGCCACGCACATTTGAAAGTCTTAGACATCTGTAAACAGTCAGAGCCCGACTGAGGGAGACACGAATTGTAATACTTTTGAGGAAGGAATCCCCCTGCAAGTATTGTTGAACTTTTGTTGTGAAAGGTCTGAACCCGACAGAGGGGGACCAACTTGAAAGATTGTTTTGAAAGGTCTGATCCCGACAGAGGGGGACCACGGGAACCTTTTGTTGAGCGTTGTGTGGAAGACTGGAAAGAGAGACTTTAACGTGGAGGGCGGGCGGGCCTCGATCCATGTTTTGAACTGTTTATTTTGTGTGGAAAACCCAAACCACAGTGTGTTACGCTCACCTGGTATCCACGGGGACGCCACCCAGCCCTGGTTGGATGATGACTCTCGAACCCTCTCCCGGTCCCTTGGTAAGGCCTCTGGTTAAAGGCATCTGGTTAAAGATGGGTCTGCAATATAGGAGAGCTGGATTCAATACCAGATTGTCTGTTTTCCCACCTCCCTTGGCCTCAGCTCCTTACTCCCCCTTGGGCCCTCTCCTCACCTTAATATTGTAAAAGGTGGATTCTCCGTCCTGCTCCTCGTGGCAGGGGCGCGTAGATGTGGGGGGCGAGCAGCGACCAAGTTACTTCACTGGTGCAAGCCCCACTGTGGGAATCCAGGCCTGTTGCAACTCCGTAGGTTTGCTGCTTTACAGTCTTTATATGCAGTTCTTATGTTCCTCTTAGTTCGAATAATAATGTCTTGCTTCTTTCCTTTTAGGTATGGAAAGGTATTTTGGTGTTGTCATGCAGTTTGAAGATGAGCATGGGCCGGTAGGCGAAAACGCGGTGTGCGCAATGTTGTCCGGTGAGTAATGCGTGATGCGCGTTGCTGTTTCGCCTTTTATATTGCTAACCTGTGTCTTTTCTCTCCTTGCAGGTTGCGATGTTCCTCGCTGAGCGCCGTAATGTTCCAGCAATGATACTGACCAGGAGATGACTACCCAGGTAAGAATTGTGTGGCTTTCTTCATTCGGGAGGAAACGTGAGTAAACGCTTACTTTTTTTCTCCTCTTTCCAGGTTATGGTATTCCAGGATGCATGCGGTGCCGGATGATGGAGTTCGTACCTTGAGGTGAGTGGAACTGAAGTCGGCGATGGATTGAAGACCGGATACTGTTCCAGGTGAGTTTCGTAGTGTTCTTTCTCTCTCTGCAGGTCCTTGGCTTGAGGTAAGCTGGCATCAAAGAACTGGACACAGTGAGTGTTACGCTGCCCAATGCAGTATAACGCAAAGCATGTTATGCTGTTTGGGTGTGGTTTAAATAGTCTCAGGTAAAGTAGTCCAGGTAAAGTAGTCCCAGGCCTGCCACATCCAAAAGACTAGACCGCATAGCTCAGTTTCTTGTAGCTATGTGTGTGCATCCATGTTGGCTGAACCCCCCCAAGTTAAATAATCCCAAGTTAATAGTCCCATTCTAATGTTGGTCTTCTTGATAGTTATGAGCCTTGCGCCAAAAGTGCCAGGACTGACTCCAAGAGAGTCTTGGATGAGGTTTTAAGGCCTTTGACCTGGCCCTAACTGGAAGGCTGACTTGCCAGTGAGGGCCAGGGGCAAGGGTCATGACAAGTGTCACCCTGCCTTAGTGGACCGCCTTACTCTGTGCTGTCTTACATGGGGAGGAAAGCTGATTCAGCCACATTTATTTTTTATATTTGAACACTGCTTTTCTTTTACATACATATCTCCTTTATACACTTTTGTACAAGAGGTATGTGTAAAGAACTCATGGTGGCAACAAGTAAGACAGACACAAGTGATCACAGTTCAATCAAGTGATCACAGTTCAAGGGTGTTTATTGAACAATGAAGGATATATGTAGGTTGGAAAAATGCCTAATCTAAACCTAAATCTAAGATGGGAGCAAGCGTCAACCATCAAATGAAAAATAAGGCAGTCCTAGTGGCGTTGTGATAAAATAAAAGGGCCTATACAAAGAAATCTATTGCTAAATCTTACAACTAATACAAAAAAGGGCGTGGAATAGTTCTCAGTAAAAGAAAGAAGTTTTCTCAAATAATATGTCAGGATGGGGTAGCCAGGGTCTCCCTTCCCCACGTTTTGTGCATGGGGTAAGGTGGGATTGTGGAGCACACTCTTGAGCTCTCCCAGCGCGAGTTGACAGTTCCGTTTTCAGCTACCAGGGCCGTCGATGGCCAAGTCGCGTTTCACTGAAAGTCTCTTGCCTTAGAGGATCTGATGTCTTCAAAATAATAAAACAAAAGTTCCTTTAACCAAATGAAAGTTCCTTAGGGTGAAAATGATTCACCCCTGGGTCCCCTTATTCCGGGCGCTGACCCTTTCACATATTGTATTCCACAAATTATAGAACAGTTCCTTTTTGCAATCAACTTTTGGGTGATGGCTTCACCACTGGATCTCCCTCGGTCGGGCTCGGACCCCTTTTCTCTTTTGCAGACTTTGTACTCCTTTAGTTTCTCAACGTCTTTTCAAACAGTTCCCCCGGACATCCCTCAGCTGGTTTCACTCTTGTCAACACACTGTTTCTTGGGACTTTAGACTTGGCCCCTCTTGGGATTCACTTCCCTTGTTTTCTCTCACTGTGGGATTCACTTTCCTTTATCTCACACAGTTTGTAGATCAAAGTCTTTCGATTATACAGGGATTTTGCTTGACTCTCACTATAACCACTTTGACCTATTTCGGTGGCCTTCCTACGGCCTCTTGGTTTCTGTAGTTTAGTTTAGTTCAAGTGCGGATCAAGCAGATTCTCTTGAGTTAGAACCCACGTGGTGCCGGTTTCCCTCGGCAGCTGGTCTCCCCTTTACACTTTTACAGTTCTTTTATAGTTCATTGAACTTGGTTAAAACTTGCCACTTTGCAATCCTCAATTTACACAGCCAGCCCGGTTCTTATCGGTTTTCCCCTTGATTCACCGGCTGTGATGTACCACTTGGCCTCTTTCTTCTTTGGAGTCAAGGTCGGTACCACGGGCACAGGAGCTTCCTTCGCTCCTGCTTATCACCGTAGGCTTGCCCCGTGTACCGTTTACATCTGCTGCAAGACACTTGTGCTATTGTTCGCGGTCTTACGCTCTCTTCCACAAAGGATCCGCAGGTCTGGGACAAAAAGGGTAAGGTCACTTCTTTCCTCGCCACCATCTCGATTCCTGCCGCCTTTCTCCTTCTCTTGAACTGCCGTGCCTGATTATCTGTCTCGTCGGGCTGTCTGCCGTGCTCGCCTTGCTCATCCTGTGCTCTTTTGCTCTGCCTTTTATCCCTGTGGAGAAGGGAAATGGCCGTCAAGCATGCGTGATTCAGGTTAATTGCCTGACTTTGCATAACCCTTGTATTGGGACATGTCTGATAAACAGTCTAATCAGTCTGCCATCTTTCGTGAGGAAAGACAGTGTTATTGTTTGAAAGGGAAAGGGTTGAAGTGTCAGAGTATTCTACAGGACGTGATGTAGGAGAGGTATTACAGGGAATTATAATCTTCATTCTAGGGGGGTAGGTGATTTCGAAAGGGTGGGTTCTGGAGGGTTTGTGAGAACTGTAATTATTGGCCACTTTCAATTTGGAGTTCCGAAAGTGACACTCAGTGGGACAGGATTGATGGGGATTGCGGGACAAATGGGAATAGCTGGGATCGCAAAATAAACCAGGGGAATTGTGGGAACAGTAGTATTATATCTGAGCAGGTTGCAAGTGCAGAAAATAATATTCAGAAGGACGCGAAGAAGAATGATTGGGAGTATTCGGATAGGGAACAGGAAAACAAGGATTCTGAGAAAGATGGTTTTTGAATGAAGCAGGGTGTGTAATGGATTCATCAGAGGCGGAGGGGATGATGGATTCTTGAAAAGGAAGTTTATCCGATGGAATGGAAGTCAAGTTGATAAAGCCAATAAAAGCCTCTGGGACCTCGTCTTCCTCGTCCCTTTCTCCGGTATAGTACAGCGTCTCACCCGGGACCAATCCCTCAAGCACAACCCCCGTGTTCCCCCATCCAGGTGATCCTCCCTCGCTCGTCCACCCCCAGAGTTGGGATCTGAGAGCGCCAGCCCTCACCTGGCCACCTGAATAAGGGTTCCCCAAGGTCTACTTGAGAGAATACCCTCAGGTTTCTCACATATGGCAGGCATTAGGTTTTGTCAGCATAGGCCATTTTGATTTGACAGACTCAACTAGGACTGTTTTATTTATTCTTTGATGGTTGAGACTGCTCCCATCTTAGTTATAGGGCAAAGTAGGTGTTATTCCAAACCCAGAAACTTTAATGAAGGTTCTACAAACTGTACCTTTTGTGTCAGTTGTCATACTTGTGATACCATGCCCCCCTTACAGAGGATAGAGCCTTGGGGAACACCGCAGGTGGAGTGAGAGGTGGCAGAGAGAAAGAAACCAAGTTGGACCTGGGAGGGGCGCTCTAAGAGAAAGGAGGTCAACCACTCCAGGGATTGATCCATGATGCCCAGTTTCTCATGAAGTCAATTGATCAGGGTGGCGTGGTTGACTGTATTAAAAGCAGAGGAAAGATCAAGGAGGATAAGGGCAGAAGGAATGCTGGAATCAAGGTTAGAGAGCAGATCTTCAGGGATGTTCGGGACAGCAGTTTCCATGCCTCTGGCAGCACTGAAGCCAGGCTGATGGTCATGGAGACAACCAACAGATTCAGTGTTGAGGGTAATCTGGGAAATGGCCAGCTTTTCCAGGAGTTTTCCCATGAAAGGGGTGATAGAAATCGGGTGGTAGTTTGCCTGACAGGCAGGATCGGCAGACGACTTCTTGAGGAGGGGATGCGCAAAGGAGTGCATGAGGAGAGAGGGGAATGTTCCAGTGGCTAAAGAGTGATTACACAAATTGGAAAAGGCTGAAGCAAGGGTGTCAATATGATCCTTGATGGTTGAAGGAGCAGGTGAGCACCTGTTTGGACGACACTTTCACAAATCGGACTTGTCTAGAAACCTTGTCAGGTGTTGTCAGAGAGAAAAAGGAGAAAGGAGGAGAGGGAAAGTTGGCCAGAGAGGGCCGAAAGAGGAAGAGGAAGAGGAAGAGGAAGAGGAGATAGAGGACATGGGGGGGTCATTACGACCCAGGCGTTAAGTACGCCAACTTTACCACCATGGTGTAAACTACGTTTACACCATGGTGGATGGCGGATTTACCGCCCCATTCCAAGGTGAGTGGGGCGGTAAATCCCCATTTCCTATTTTACCCTTCCCCATTCCCATTTTTGCCCCATAGGGCATAATGGGAGTGGGGAAGGCGCTAATTACGCCACCGTAAATTACGGTGGCGTAATTAGCACCAAGGCGGTTTAGCGCCATGGATTTTAACGGCTGCTAAAAGCAGCCGTTAAAATCGGAATCAGGCGTTAAGGGTGAACGACGGCGTTAACCCTTAACGCCTGAGTTGTAATGAGGCCCATGATGTCCTGAGTTTTAGTGGTGAAGTGAGAGGCCAGAGCCATACAGAGGGCCTGAGAAGGAACAGGAGCGGTAGAGACTGCAGCAGGATTTACCAGTTCCTTGCAGATTTTAAAGAGTTTGGCCGTGTTGTTAGAGGCCGCAAAGACACAGGCTTGAATGTGAGCTCTCTTCTTTGACAGGACAGAAACAGGTGGCACACCAGTATGTCAGAGGATGCGCCCGAAGTCCTGCACTTCCTTTCAGCCACCCTGCACTTGAGTTTCAGGTCGGGGAGGTCGGCGTCATACGAAGAGTTGCACTTGGAAGTAGAGAGGGCTGTGTCAGAGTGTGAGTCAGCCGCAGGAGTCGGAGGAGCAGAGAAAGTAGAGGCAAAGTCATCCACTGACACATGCTTCATGGGCCGAATGACTGCGAAGGTAGGTGGCAGAGCTGGGGTGGGCTTTGCCTGAGTGATAGCGAGTTTCAGGTGAGTGGAGAGTAGAAATTGGTCAGTCCAAGAGGGTTAGAGAGGGGGATTTCTGAGGAGATGAGAACATCCAAAGTATGTCCGGCAGAGTGTGTCGGACCAGAGGGCAGAATGGATTGAGAGAGCGTGTTACAGAGGTTGCGGAAAAGCCCAGAGGCGGGATTAGAAGCATCCAGGTGGATGTTGAGGTCTCTGAGGAGGTGAAATTGAGAGGTAGAGGCAAGGAGAGAAGAGGAGAGGTCGAGGCACTCTTAAGAGGTAAAGGGCAATCTGACCAGGTTGCCTGTAGATAGTGGCCACAGTCAGAGAGAGTCTAGGAGAGATGGAGAGCATGCAGACTAGGCATTTAAAGGAGGAGTAGGCCTGCGTAGGAATGACAGAAGCAGGTAGCCACTCAGGAAAGATCAGAGTTACTCCACTTTCAAGTCGGTTGATTCTGGCCTCGGAGAGAATCTTGTAGCCGTCAGGGAGGAGAGTGTCAAAACTCATTACAGAGCTGGCCATGAACCATGTCTCAGTGAGAGCAAAGACATCCAGGTCAAGTTCTGGATGGAAGCAAGGGGTGGCAGAGGAGCCAGAGAGGTGCTAGGAGGAGTAACGGGAGAAGGAAGAAGTTAAGATGCAGGAGACGCCTATCAAAGAGGGGGAGATGAGACTGAGGGCCCTGGACCGAGACGGTGCCATTCAGATAGAGATTAATGATGACCTTGGAGAATTGGAAGGAGACCAAGAGGGCCTCCCACCGAGTGCCACCATTAATGGGAGAGGAAGAGATAGGACGGAGAGACAAGACCATATGAAGGGTCCTTTGGTCAAGTGAAGGAAAGACAAAGAGGATGTCGGTGAGAGTCTGTCTGGAGGAAGCACTGATGTAGGTATCAGTGATAGGGAGGCCTGGGTTGGAGGCCAGGATGTCCCTCTTGAACTTCTTCCTTCCAGACTTTGTAAGTGGGATAGGATAGGAGATCGAGTAGCAGTTAGAGAAGATGGGAGAAACGGAAAGCACCACAGAGGGTGCGAGGAGACGAGAAGGAGGAGGGAGTGAGATGAGAAAGGAGAGAGACACAGCCCCACGCCGCAACGCATGAAGCACAACAAAGTGGTGTGGAGGAGATGGGTCACAACAGGGAGCAGACAGGTGGCATTCAACAGTACAACATTAGCCACAGTTGAAGGGGTCTTAGGATCTTGAGAGAGCCAATGGGACACTGATTCAAAGATCAACTGTACACAGTAGAAGGGAACTTAGTAGTAGGGGCAAGCTTAAAGGGGCACAGATTCACAGAGCACCAGTGACACAGTAAAAGGGGACCTAGAAGTGGGAGAGAGGCCTAATGGGGCACAGATTCACAGAGCAAGAATAACACAGCAGAAAGAGCGGGAGATACACATAAACACAAAGGGCTTCATTACGAGTTTGCCGGTGCAGAAACAAGGGTGCCGGTAAGCTCACTGGCACCCTTGTTTCCGGATCTGCAAACTCAGAATCTGCCTGCCGTGGCCATTGTGCCCACAGGTCTGACCCTGCCGGGTGCTGTGGCCCTGGTAAACAGACTGTTCATGGAAGCACCGGCAGCGTTGCTACCGGTGCCAGTGCTTCCATGTCCCCACTCCCTTAGAGTCCCATAGGACTATATGGGAATGGGGACTTACCATTTGCCAGCGCCTGACTTCCCGGGCTGCTGGACTCTCAATGAGCTGGTGGCACCGGGAAGTCAGGCACCAGTAAAATATTACAGGTCTGGCGGCAAGCCGCCGGTAGCGCCGGCAGGGTTACCGCCGGACCGGTAATGAGGCCCAAAGTATGGCAATCCGCTGAGGGGGGAGCCTAAGGTTGCTCAAAGATGGAGTAAGTAATGTCAACTGGATTAAGGGAAGTATGCGCAAAGGCCGGGTAGTTTGGTTGTGAGCAGTAGTGGTTGCTCCTCCTACCAGCACCTGGCTTACCTTTCGGTCGCTGATAGTCGACAACAGCGGCGCATACTCGCACTCTGCTCGATGACTGCGTCGTGTACTTGTACTCTGCACCTCACCCATTCCTCGCCAAACACCTGTGGCGCTCAACACTGCGCCCTTGGCCGTCGCAGGCTTTCCCACAGAGTGTTCACACAGTAGGCCGGTTATAAAGGCCTGATGGCATCAACATCATAGTGTTGGATAGTGTGGCATAGTCGCATCGAGCATTGATCGGGCAGCGTAACCTGCACACCTTTGGTGCTCAACACCACTCCCTTGGCCTTCTTCGGGCTTTGCCACAGAGAGAGAGTGATGGCCATAAGCTCCAGTGAAATATTAATAAAAACCCTTGAACCGTCTCAGGGCATTTGTGTTTTCGGTAGGCCGTCTGTGACCAAACAAAAACCTTGTCTCTACCTCTGCAGCCTGCCTCCCACTTGGATTGTTTGATGATGTACTGCGGGTTTCTGCATTGTCCATTCTCAGTACATTCGGAACACTACAGGATTACACCTTAGAACAGAGGTATTCAAACTGTGCGGCATTCCCTGGGGACGCGAGAGAAGGTGGGGCTAGGGGTGCTAGAGGTGCGGCTCGTCCATAATCGGCGAGGGGCGGCAACCCAGTGGTCCTCTCGCCCATTATGGAGGAGCTGAGGAACCAGCCCAGTGAAAGACTGAGCACTCCCTCCGCTGCTTTTTCCAGATGGGGGGAGTGCTCCTGGGCTGGCTAAACTGTCAAAGGGAAACAATGTTTCCCTCTGACAGTTCAATTCTCCAGCCGCACATGCTCAATCCACCATGCAAATCTCTGGGCTCTTTGCTTCGCCAGCTTTGCTGGGGAACTGCATGTCTGTATGTGCGCGGGGTAGCTCCTGCGGCTCCTAGCACATACAGACAGAGCAGGCTGGATATGGGCATTTCAGCGCCCACACTCAGACCTTTTGCTTCCAGAGACTGTGATGGCAGCAGGTAGGAGAGCCCAGGCACTATACTGGGAGTAGGGTGCAGTGACGGTGTTCGATAGTTCATAGTCATTTGGACTTACTATCCATTTGGCATTGGGGGGGCGGGCGCCTGCCCACATTTTGCTCAGTGGGGGCCCAGGCCAAAACATTTGAAGACCACTGCCATAGAATGAAGCATCCTGTGATCCTGATGTTTTACTATTTACCTATGGTACACACAAGTAGGCCCCTCCTTCCCCATTAGGGAGCCCTATAGTTGGACAGAATAACACTATTTTCACTCAAATTAACACTTATATTGAGGGTACGTTATATTTCACTTAAGAGACACCACACCGTTTTTACGGAAATTAACTATGAAGGATTTTGCACACCAGTATTGATCATGATCATGATGAGGGAATGAGCTTGGTGACAGAAGCACAACCGTTATCTGAACTCTGTTTTTCTTGAAGTTTTAAATCACAAACAAAATGCATTACAAAGAAAAATTATATAGTATAAAGATCTAATTACAGTTACAGTAGAGTGACAATGCTGTATTGCCCTGGGCGGAACGTCTGCCACCAGCCAAACCCCACTAGTAAACTCCCTGATACACTGCTGCCAGATAGCCCCCACCGCGTCCACTAGCATTGCCCCAACAACTCATTGGGGAAAACGACAAACAAAGAAGAACAAACAGGACAGGACACTAGCAGGATAGGTCAGAGTAACATGCAGTCTCTTAACTCTGCGACCCTGAAGATCTCTCAAGTTGTGTGCCCCTATGGGCGAGGGTCCCCAAAACAGAGAAAGGTCACCTGTCTCCTCTAACACCCAGTCCACCAGTCTGGGTCCTGTGGGGGCCAACTACTACTCCAATGTATAAACCTCCCTGCTAGGCGAGCCACCCCCGCCATCCCCCATAGGTCATAGCCTAGGTTCATTGCCATCTCCCAAGCCGTGTTTGTCCACAAATTGACCCCATTCCTCCATAAATTATGTCAAATCGTTGTGTGCCATGTAGCTGAGTTTCTCTATAAGATAAACCTCCCACACTTTCCTAAGCCAGTCTTCCTTTTCCGGGAGTTAAGGCAATTTCCAATTCTGCGCTACTGTTATTCTCCCTGTTCGGAGCAGAGCCTCCCACATCCTAGGGAACCTATAGGATGGGTAGCTCTCCAGGGGAATACCCAGTAGTACTGTCAAGGGCTCCAGCGGTATATGGGTCCCCATAATATCCTTTATCCAACTAAGCAATTCAGTCCAAAAGAACCTGATACGTGGTGTGAGACAGGCATGGTATCAAGAGATGACACAGACAACATACAAAACAGTTTCAAAAACCTTTATTAAAATATCAGGATGGGTGTAACACCTAACTTGCCCTATTGCTATGGTGGGAATTACCCTACCTAAGAAAACTAAGGAACGTCAATGTTTAAGAGCCCAAAACAAAAGTCTGTCTGTGTCAAAACCTATGCTTGCTCTCACATTTAATACTTCAATGTAGTGTAGGGGATATGCTAACTCAAAATTGTGGTCAAGGTAAAGTCTGGCGCAATCTCTAGCTCCCTTTCCCAAGTTCAGGGTACAGTTCCAAAGGACAATATTCTCAAGATGCTGGAGCTTCTCTTCCCCAAGCTTCAAGCATTGTCACAACACAATGTTCCAACAGAGCTCAGTGCTCTTCCCCAAGCTGTAAGTTTGGATGCACAATAAACAAAGTTCCAAAGGGCTCAGGGATCTTCCCGAAGCTTCAAACCATATTTCTCAATGCAGTAGATCAATGGATCTCATGAGTTCCCTTCCTCAAGCTTCCAGCCTTGGTTCATAACACCAATGTTCAAAGGAGTTTGGGGATTCCCTTCCCCAAGCTTCAAACCGTATTTCACAATGCAGTAGTTCAGGGGTTCCCTTCCCCAAGCTTCCAGAATCCTGCTGAAAGGGCTGGGACCTCCCTGGTCTAGGCGCAGTTAATGGCTGTGCAGCCCACCCATCACAGGTCACGCAACCAGTGGTTCCTGCCCCACTCTATGCCACCTTCATAATTCCCTCAGGCTCACAAGTTCGCAACCACTCATAGAAGTCTATCTGGTTTGTAAAATTCTGTCTTTTTCGTGGTCTTTAAGACACCGTTGGCTTTCTATCAAATCCTTTACTCTGTTGCTTTAATGTGGGTTTGCTGGTTAACGTAGTTCTACCCATTCGGTAGTTTGCTCCCACTTCTTTGGCTCCCCTCGTCTGCACATTCAGTCTGTCAACATTTTTATTTCAACAATTTAGTTCCATTTGCTTTCTGAACTCCAAGCATTTCCATTAACTTCAATTAGAGGTTTTTCATCAACGTGCCTTCTGCACGCAAGCACTCTGTTACAATGTAATGCTTTAAACCTTGCATTAGTTTCAGTCAATTTGACTCTGAGACTTTCGATAGCGTGTTGGCTGTACGCGACCACTCTGATACAATGTAATGCCTTTGCTTGTAAACGCACACCGGGTTTCAGCACATCTCATTGAAACTCACCTGTTGCTGCGTTCCTTTCTTTAGTTTCCCCCATCAACTCTGTTGTAGGACTTAAGTTCAGGGTCTTACCGCTTGCCCCTCAGGCACCCCTGGAGGATTCCTCCGTTCAGGGGAACAAGTATTTCTCGGCCACGCTGAAGGGACCGTTAAGCTCCACAGCTCCTTTCTCTCTCGTTCTCCAGCTTCTTGGAGACACTGCTCCCTCGCCACACAGTGACACTTTACCATACAGTGTCCTTCTCCAGCATCTCGCTATCGCGTTCTCCTACTGTCTCTTACGAGCTGTGTTGGCTGACCGGCTGCAGAACTCACACCGGCTTCACCTCTCTTCTTCAGACTTGGGCCTCTCCGTTTATACACCTATGCCTCTTCAAGGGGTTTCAGGAGTGCCCAATTCTCCCTGTTTGCCTGACCGCAATTAGGCCAATTATTAGGACACGCCTGACCTTCAGATCTGTAACCTTCAGGCTCCATCTTCTTCGTCCCAGTACTATAATGGCACTCTTCATATGTAACCTGCTTTATTCTTGGGGTGATCTTCTTCCCAATACTGTAATGGCACTTTGTATTGTATTGTTTATTTATATAGCGCCTATACACAGGAAGTGTTTCAAAGCACTCAAGGAGGGTCAGAACAAGGGGAAAAACAGTCGCTCAGAGGCCTTGAAATTCTGAGATGATTACAGTCTGCACAGGAAGAGTAAGTGCATAATATACATTTAGCAGTTGAGACACAGCAAATGGGCCTGACAGCGATTCTGCTGTTTTAACAGTGCAATTAGGGGGAAAAGACAGGGGGAACAGACAGACGATCTTCAGTCACGTTGCATTTGGATCGTGCAAGTGCATAGCCAGTAACAAGGAGTGGGAGGTCCACGTGCATCCAGTCGGTGGAGACAGGGGTAAGTGCAGAGAGAGCCGCAGTTTTTGTAAGTGCCGTGAAGGTGGGTGGGTGTAGGACCATGAGGCAAGTGTGAGAGAGGACTGGCGGGGGTGCCCGGGACAGGTGAGACTCTGAGGTACACCAGGCGGCCAGGCGGCAAGCTGTAAGGAAGAGGAGGGGGAGATGGAGAAAGCAGAGAGCTAGGTTAGCAGGGTAGAGGGAGAGCGAAGGAAGAGGAGACAAGGAAGGTCTTGAGGAGTTTCCTGAACTTAAGAAGGTCAGGATAAAGACAGAGGGAGGCAGGGAGGCTATTCCAGATGGAGGCACCTGCTGAGGATAAGGATCTCCCTCCAAATCTCTGCTTGGAGAACCGGCTCACTCACAGAAGGTTGGATGTAGATGAACGGAGGGCTCGTGAGAGACAGTATTTAGGTAGGCAGCGTTGCAGGTAGGTAGGTACCAGGCCCCAGAAAGCCTTGTGGACAATGCAGAGGGTCTTGTACTTGATCCTTGCAACCATGGGGAGCCAGTGAAGGGATTTCAGTGCCAGAGAGATGCAGTCCCTGGGCTTGAGGCCAATGATAAGTCTTGTGGTTCTGTTCTGGATGAGTTGCATAGGGCGCAGGGCCGAATAAGGGAGGTTGAGGAAGAGGCTGTTGCAATAGTCCAGCCTAGAGAGAACCAAGGCTCTGGAGAGTGAGCCACTAGGGGGAAGTGAGAAAAGATAGAGTACTTCTGAGGAGGTGTAGCTGATAGTTAGACTTTTTTTTAGAGATGTCAGAGATGTGAGAGGAGATGGAGAGTGTGGAGTCAAAGATGACCCAGATATTTCTTGCCTCGCAGGTAGGTTCAGGCGCAGGAGTGAGAGTGGAAAAGTGGGAGCAGGGGTCCCACTGCGAACAATCTCAGTCTTACTGGCATTGGGGCAGAGGACATTTGCAGCACAACATGACTGAATAGCGGTACAGACAGTCACATATGAGCGAGGAGGAGGAGGCGGCTGAGGGTAGCCTGAAAGATAGTTGCATGTCTTCCGTGTAACACTGGAAGTTAAAGGTGAAAGTGGCAATCACACGTGCCAAGGCAGCCATATAGACATTGAAAAACCAGGGGGAGAGTTTAGATCCCTGGGGAACGCCACAAGTTGAGAGAGCAATAGTCGAGAGAAAGGCTCCAAGTTCCACCTAGGATGGGCGGTCGGAGAGAAAGGAGGTGAACCATGCCAGAACCTGACCTGTGATTCCCAGGGTGTCACATAGAAGTGCAATTGGGATGTTGTGGTTAACCGTGTCAAAGGCAGAGGAGAGGTCAAGGAGAATGAGGACGGGGAGTGTTAGTGTTATAATTTGAGAGCAGGTCGTCACAGGTGTTCAGAAGAGCAGTTTCCGTGCCTCTGGATGCTCTAAAGCCAGACTGATGGTCATGGAAGCAATCAATAGATTCAGTGTGCAGGGCCAGCTGAGTGATAGCCAACTTCGCCATGAGTTTTCCCAAGAAATGAGTGATGGAGATAGGGCGGTAGTTTGCCCTAATGGAGGGTTCGGCAGAGGGTTTCCTGAACAGAGGGTTCACAAGGGAGTGCTTAAGGGCAGTTGGGAAAACTCCAGTGGAAAAGGAGAGATTGGAGTGATCAGCTGAGGCGAGGAAGTCAATATTGTCCGTAATAGATTTCAGAGGGGCAGATGTCCACCTGTTTGGATGAGGCCTTCATAGACCAGACCATCATATGTAACCTGCATTACTCTTGGGGTGATCTTCTTCCCAGTACTGGCCTTCACTTTAGGGGGAGAAGTAGGATAAGAAAGACATTATCCTTCAAAAGCTGCGGGATGGTAAATGATGACACTGTCAGGAAAGGGGGGGATACTGTGTCTCGCCCTCTGGCACCCTCTCCCCAAGGACCCTCCGCCCAGGTGATCCTCCCTCGCTAGTCCGCCCCCAGGTTCGGGATCCAAAAGCGATGGCCCTTCCCTGGTTACCCGAGCAAAGGATCCAAGGGGAGTAAATGTGAGGACGCCCTCAGATTTCTCACAGTGGACAGTCCCACCAAATGTGCGACAGTGTACCCATTTCCTCAAATCCCCTTGTGCACTGCGACAACACTCCCGGGAAACGTTTTGGAGACTCAAACGAGGTCCTTGTGCCAGCCCTGGAAGATCTTAAAATTAAGTTCAAATGGAATTTGGGGGGGGGGTCCAATACTTGGGAGTTTCGAATCACACTATCACTTTCCGGCTGGTATGCAGCTAATTACCCATCCATGTTATCCTCCATAAAGACAGATTTACAAAAGTGGAATAATCATAGGATCTCCTGGGTAGGACGAATGGCAACCGTCAAGATGGTGACGCTTCCACAACTGCTCTATTTGTTCCAAGCGATCCCGCTGGCGGTCCCAAACAGCTTCTTCGTGGACTTGGGAAAGATGACAGGCAATTTTGTTTGGGTGGGGAAGAGGCCAAGGATAAATAATTTCCTATTGACATCCCCTAGGAGGGATGGAGGGATGGCGCTCGCCTACTTTCAGCTGTATTATGAGGCAGCACTACTGCAGATAATATAGCAATGGTTCTCGGGACACAAGGAGAAAGAGTGGGTGGCTATGGAACGGGCGGTAGGGTAGTGAGGCACTTAACTGAACTTTACTTTACATTTGTAACATGCAGACCGGGGACCCGAAGGCTTAAGGGCGCACAGAAAAACAAACCAACATCTAAGAACGAGACAGGTCTAAAGCTTGGGCCAACTTTGCTGCTGAATAAGAAAGGCCAAAAAATGGCAATCTAGTCGAATAACAACGTTTTTAATTTTTTCTTTAAAGTTTTTCAGTCGACATGATTTCCCTTAAATCAGGCGGGAGAGAGTTCCATGCTCTGGGGGCTGCTTTTATGAAGGCCCTTTTTAACGCTTTGCTGGTATTGCAAAGAGGTATCTTCAGCTGATGCGTGTTATTGGATCTAAGAGATCTAGGATTATTTTTCTCCACGTGAAGATCTTTCAAATAAGCTGGCATGGGTCCTAGACAACATTTATTGTTAACTAGCAACAGCCGGAACTGTATTCTTACTGCTACCGGAAGCCAGTGCAGACGCCGTCTGGCCTCTGATAAGCGATCTCTCCAATTAAGGCCTTTGACCACCCTAACGGCGCTATTCGGGAGCACCTAAAGAGGGTTACACTGAGCTTTCGGGATACCTATCAGTAGACTGCTACAATAATCTATCTTTGCATCTACTATGGCCCTTGCAATCGTCTCAGCATTTTTTTGGGAGATAAGCGGATGAAGGTGGATGTTAGGCAGAAACCTGTGCAGTTCCATTAGGGACCACTGCAAAAAGTTTAAGACTACAGGTGTTGGCAGTAAACCCAATTGGTAGCAGTCTGTACCACCCAGATTTACCTGGTAGCTGTGGCTGAGCAGTCAGACTTCTCTCAAGAAGAGTTAGGCAGTATATAGAGTATACACATTAGGTACAAAAATACAGTAGCACAAGCAAACACTGGCCAGAGCATGGGTATAAAAGTATATAATTATTTATTTGAAAACACACTTGTAAAAATACACTGGCACTAATATGTCAAGCAAGTTCAAACACAGTCACTAGAAATATATACACCTCCATGATTAATTATTCGACAAGTCTTAGAAAAAGAACACCACTTATTATCAATACAGAGGTGAGCGCTTAACCAAGATGGCACTCCAATAATTATTTAAAAAGGGAGGGAAAAGGCAGAATTAGGAAAGCACACAATACCAACACTTTTAAAAGAACTACAGCAAGTGCAGAAAGGCAGTGTCTACTGTAGAGCAAAAAGTTCATAGGCCAGGCCCACTCTTGGAGAGAGCAAGGCGGAATGTGCCCAAGATCACATAGTTGAAGTACACTTTAAAAGTTTTTGCAGATAGTTCAAAAGGAGTTGGATCAGTTCAGAAAAGTTAGTTAACAGGTCTCAGGTCACCCCAGGATAGAGGGTCAAGGATTTGCGGGACACCTTGAACAGTCTGTTGCAAGGGAGACCAGGCGGGACACAGTACCTGAAATGGTGAGAAAGCTCCAGCGGGGGCAGTTGTTCCTGGCAGCGGGTGCAAGTCGGTGCTTCGTCCAGGGGAAGAGAAGATCTCAACGTGGAGGAAAGCTGGAGTTCGTTGCACTGCCAGGGAAGAAACCAGCCGCGGAGTTTCCCGGTTAAAAGGTACTACCCTTTTATTCGCGGTAGTGTTGAAGCGTGGCTATCCGGCTGCCGGGGTGCTTGGCACAGGCGATTCGACCACTAGACGATCCAGGAAGGCGAAAAGCGGGTGAACTTGTTAACCCCACCAGTTCAGAGGAAGAAGACTCTCCAGGAAGAAGATCTTCTCTGTCGTCGGGAAGTGGTGAGTCAGTTCAGCAGGGCTCCACCGGTGGGGTCGTCGTTGCAGGTCGGCTCAGCTTCTCCTTCTTCGGATTCTTTAGGTCCTGTGGCGACTTCTGAAGTTCCAGTCCCCAAAGCCCTGCTTTTATGCAGAAAACCCCCATTCACCAGTACTAGCTATCACTCAAACATGCTAAGTGGTGAGCCGGGTGGCTCACCACTGGGCCAATCACACAAGAGTGCGACTTGAGTTGCAGAGGCAACTCAGTCCAGGGTGCCTATTCCCCCCTGCCACACATCCTGTAGACCCAGACAGAGTGGCACCACTTTTGGAGGCTTCTGTGCAGAAGCCTGCCAAAATTGGAACAAAGGGCTCGTCTTGGGTTGGAGTTACAAAGGAGGCGAACACAAACGCCATTTTAAAACCGAGTCCTGGCAAAAAGACCCAACCGGGAAATAAATATTAAATAAATAACCCGGCGGTATCTTTAACATTGCACCAAAAAAGTGGTGCGTTTAAAATGAATGGGAAAATCCCATAGGAAATATTCTGGTGGAATATTTCGTGTGGTAACCACTGCCACCAGCCAGAAACTAGACGAGGAGGGACTGCACAGTGCCCCCTCGAAAAACAGACCCAGGGGCAATCTAATTACCCCTACCAGTACTTCCACAATATGATGGTTTGTACTGGTTCTGGTCACAATTTAAGACTAGTAAAGTCAATGGTGACTTTACATGCCCTGGGAGACAGTAGTCAGTCCCAGGGTATGGAGTCTATGTTTGGGGGTCACTATGACACCCCTGTGTTACTGCACTGAGGGTGCTGTGTAACACACATCCCAAAAACACATGAAGTCCTATGGAGTAAAAGACCCCATAGCCCATAAAACACATTACAAAGTCAAATGACATTCTCAAATCATGCCTAAGAGTGGGAGAAAGAGTCTCACTCTTAGCAGGAGAAAAAAATAAACCCCAAAAATCCAGCAAAGCTGCTGGGGGACTCACTAGGTTTGGGAAATTAGCCTTAACAGAGAATTCTCCCTAACAGTGGGCCAGCGGTTTTATATAATAGGTCGAGGAAGATACCACACTGCTGACCTGCGCCTTCATACGACCTGAGGGAGGTATTGTGGCCTTTGCACCAGCACAGGACAAGGCATATGTACTTAAGCACTAGAAAGAGGCTGATGGCAGACGGATGCGACAGGTTGGCAGGGAAATATGGGATTACAGCCTTCCCTTCCCCTTTCACCCCCATATTTAACAATGCAGAATTCACTCCGGCAATGGAACAGGGAGTGTATGGCCAATGTGCTGCGAGATATGTATCGGGGCCCAAACATTAGATCATTTAGTGAGTGCAAGCAATGTTTTGGGGTGGGAAAAATGAGAGGTTGCAATACTTTCAATTACGGCATTGGCTCTGAAGCACAGAGATTAAAACAGCAGCCACCCACCCGGTTACCCCTTTTGAAAAGTTTCTTTTACCACACGGTCGGTCAAGAGGCCTTGTATCGAATCTCTATAACATTTTGGACAAGCTCACTCTCGGGCAACATGACCCTCTATGAACCGGTGGGAGAGAGTGATCGGGAGGGAAATAAGCAGGGATGACTGGGAGAGATTGTGGAAGCTGATGCCAAAGGTGGCCAAGGCCTCTCAACTACAAGAATGTTGGTATAACATATTATTTGGGTGGCACTATATCCCGGCTCGCCTCCAGAAGGTTTATCCTGTAGTAACGCAGGACTGTTGGAGAGGATGTGGGCAGGTGGGCACCTGGTCCCACATTTGGTGGAGATGTCCCAAACTCAAGTCATTTTGAAGGGAGGTGCAGGAGTCACATGTCCAGGTCTTTCGGGAAGGGGCAAGGGGCCCTCCGAAGGAGGTACTGTTGGGATTGGACAGAGGGACAGAGAAGGGTGAACAAAGAGGACTGACAAAGGCACAGACGGTGCCTACATTAGCAGCAATGTTGCTCATAGCCCAGTGGTTGAAGGGAGAGATGGTCCCCAATATCCAGGACTGGCTCCACAAGGTCTGGGACTTTGTGGCGCTGGAATGGGCAACGTATGCTATGAACAACAACTTGCCACAATTCGCCAGGGACTGGAGGGAGGTTCTGTCCTTCTTACAGGAAGATTATAGAGCCCAATGGTGTCGCCAGCGCTTTAGACTATTGGACTTGCACTAATTGGAATGCTACGACTAGGGCTTTAATTTGTTAATCGGTTATGCTGGCCCCGAGCAGGAGTGAAGGGGAGGGAAACTAAGAGGGCGAGGGTGGGAAGAGAGGGAGGAGGGTATATTTGGGGGATTGTTGGGGAATTTTATCTTTCATTTATGAAAATTAATAAAAAAGAAGGTAAAAAAAACAATTATGCTAAATAGCATGGGTGGAGAGATTCCCGTGAAATGTTACTCTGTATATTTTATCCCAAAATGTCTATGGCACAGGCGTCCCCAATAACCTATCCCAATATCCCTTACATTTCCTAGTGCCCGCCATACGGGGTGCCATAAGAGCCCGATACAGTTTCGAAATATTACCCTTTCTGATCATAGAATCCACAAAATGCCTAGAATAGGTTGGTTTCGTATCTTCACAGGAATATGTCTGGGGAGTCCACAAGAAGTCCCTTACTTTCACCGGGAAGGTGGCACAATCTTCCAAGTATTACCAAAATGTTCTCAACGATTCCGACATGTGCTCTAACATAACTGCGCCTCTTTGAAATACAAGAAGAAATCCGGAAACCCAAAGCCCCCTTGCGATTTCGGTAAGCACAGTCTTCCTCACTATTCATGCTTTTTTGATCTGCCACACAAACCTACACATATGTTCTCAACTTCCCTCAGAAACCATTGAGGAGAATGGTCGTGAGCATCTGGAATACAAATAAAAACCTTGGTAGCACATTCATTTTAACCACCGTCATTTTCCCTGTCAACGACAATGTAAAATCCGACCACCTCTTTAGGCCACTCTTCACCTCAGCCATCAGCGTGCTATAGTTACGTTTATACAAGGGTTCAAGCTGCCGAGGTATAACCACCCCCAAATATGTAATTGTCTCCCCTGCCTGTGCTAGCTGTCCCCTGGGAGCCATCTCCTCTTCCTGATTTTCCCCCACCCACGGGAAGGAGACAAGACTTTGAGTAATTGAATTGCAGCCCCGCAAAATCTTAAATCTCAAGGACCTGCATCAACGTAGTGAGGCAGCCCTCTTAATCTCGTAGATAACACAGAACATCGTCAGCAAATAGAGATACCTTAAAATCACCCCCATCCACCTCAAACCCTCTAATTCCCAGTTCGCCCGTATGGCGGCTGCAAGCAGCTCTATAATCCGGGCAAAACTAAGGGGGGAGAGGGGCATCTCTGCCTAGTCCCCCTGTATAACACAAACTCCTTTGATACCCAACCGTTCACCATTATCCTTGCCAAAAGTTAATCCCAAAGCCCATTTCCTCAGGACCTCCATGAGAAAGCTCCACTGCACCCTGTCGAAAGCTTTCTCTGAGTCAAGAGAAACCAGACAGGCCCTGTCAGTCCTCATCCCTGCCAAATAGATGAGGTTCAAGGTATTCCCACATTATCAGCACCTTGTCTACCCTTAACAAATCCTACCTGGTCCCCATGTACCAAAGTAGGGAGGAGCTTATCAAGCCTATTTCCTAAAATGATCACAAAAACCTTGACATCAGTGTTAAGAAGAGAAATTGGCCTATGCGATGCGCAACTACTGGGGTCTTTACCCTCTTTCGGGATGACTGAAATAAGGGCCTTAAGCATGGTTTTCGGGAGTGATTTCATGCTGAGGACCTCATTAAACACCCTGGCAAGTACAGGGGCCAGCATGGAATGGAACATTTTATAAAAACACACTATGAGGCCAATCTCACCCGGGGCTTTCACACTCCTCATCCCCTTCATAGTGGCAATAATTTCCTCCACCCCAATGGGGTCCTCAAGCTCCTGTGCATCCTCTGGTGAGAGCCGCAGTAGATCCAACCACCGCAAGGGCGTCTGAGTCCCTTCCGAGTCTTCCTGACTCTCCAAGTTGTACATGTCTGCATAAAAAGTAGCAAAACTCCCTCCGATGTCTTTATTGCCCCAGCCACCGACCCACCCACATTATGTATTAAGTTGACCGTTCTAGCTTTGGTCTGAGCCCTCATTCTCCACGCCACATGTTTATTAGGCCTCTCCCCTTTTTTGTAGTGCTTATGCTTGAGGCGCTTGAGCACCCAGTCAATTTTGTGAGCCAATAGTGCCTGTACTTCTGCCCTACAAGCCCTCAGCTCCCGCAATCTAGTCCCTGTAACATCTCTGTCCAGTCCCTTCCCGGGTCTCCAACTGTAAATTCGGCCCCTCAGCTTCTTCTCCTTTTCCTTCTGACTCACACTTTGCTCTTGCGCCCATCCCTATCAAGACATTTTGTATAGTGGCCTTAAAACCTTCCCAGGGAATGTCTATAGAAACCTTGCCCATGTAATTTAATTGGAAATATTTTTTTTATATCTTGAAGCAGCGCCTGTCCCACCTCCCTTTTCCTTAAGAAGGAAATCATTACAAAACCAGCATCCCTGCTTAGTAGACTTTTCCATAACCCCCACTTCCGCTAGCTCCATTTCCTAGTCTGACCAGAGGACTGCAATCGTTACTGTCCTCCGAACCTTTGGCACGGTGTGCATTCATCAGTGACCAATCCTAGAAATGGATTTGTGAATCGCCAAAAAGAGAGTAAACAGTGCCTGTTAATCTGTTCCAACACCTGCCTCCCTAACCTTTGCTTCCCAGACATCAACAAGATACAGACAATTAGTTTATTTGAATTTCTGGGAATCTCCTCTCCTAACCTTGTCTTCCCCTACCTCTTTCCCTCTCAACCCATCTGAGTCTGGGTTGAGGACCATATTAAAATCCCCCCCCCCCCCCTACCAGGAGGGTGCACTCTGTGAAAAGCCAAAGTCCGTGTCCCACCTTTTCCCTAAAAGCCTCCTGTCACGTATTCGGACAGTAGCTAGAGATCAATGTCACTGTTATTCCCTGCATCAATCCCTTCAGGAAAATAAAGCGCCCCTCTTAATCACACTCGACAGCCAAATTCTGGAATCTGCACACCGACACTAAGAGGGTGGAGACCCCACATTTTTCCCCTCATTCTCTGAAGCAAAGAAGGATTCTGCAATCCTCCACCCCTTCGCTAGCCTCTTCTCCCCCTTCAGAATGTGGTTCTCCTGAACACACAAAACTTCCAACCTCTGCTTCCTGAACTCCCTTTTTAGTAGGGACCTTTTAAAGGGGAGTTAAGTCCCCTCACATTCAACAAAGCCACCACTACCTGAAGACTGTCACTCCCCATTAGGAAAATCTCCCAACATCCAAAGACACCCCTCCACCATGCCTGTCCCCGCCAGTCGCAGCAAACCTCTCAAAGGCCAACCTGGCCCATTACAGACACAAAAGGGAAGGAACTCAGACAAAAACATATAACCCGACTAGCACCTCCCTCCCAAACAACCCACAACACCCCCTCAAACCGCTCACCCCCTTCCCCCATTCAGGAGTCTCATCTGCTCCCACTCCATCCGACAAGGCATCCAGACTTCCCCCGTCCACAGAATCCAGAAAGCCAAACCACCAGGATCCCCTCCCCTTTGTATCACCGTAAACACCCCAACCTCCAAAACTAACAGCGTAACAAGTAACCAACGCAACAGTATATGAGCCCCGCAGGAACCCCCCCTCACTTGGACACCAGCCCCAACACAGCACCCCCCTCTTCCAAAAACACATCCAAAAACCAGAACACCCCCAGACCAACTATAAACAAAACCAGAAAGGTCCCCCTTCTCAAAGGCCGCCCCGCCAGGCTTGTTTGCGGTCCATGAAGACAAGAAAATGGATGGCTCAATTGAGCCTGGTTACGCCTTTTCCTCTGCGACGGGATATTCAATTTACAAGATTTCCGTGCCCCGTGGATCTTACAGCGAATCCTCTGCTCACTTTCCTCCCTGCCAGCCTCTTGACATTGTTCCATACCAACCTGCTCTCCAAGCAGCTACCCTCTGAATATCGTCCACAGTAACCAGGTGGGATCTCATTTCTTCCCACTTCAAGATTAGGGCAAAGGGGTAACGCCATCTATAGTGTACACCACTATCCCATAGCCATTGGGTAAGTGAGGCACATTTATTCCGACGCATAAGGGTGTAGGTGGAAAGGTCCTGAAATATAGAAATATTTCACCCCTCATATACAAAGGTGTCCATTCCCCTCGCCTTCTCCAGAATGCGTGCCTGGTCCGTATAGTAATGGAATTTCACCCAAACAGAGTTGGGGCCCCTACCACCTCCATCCACCCTGTTTGCCCAGTTGAGCACTATGCATGTGTCATCCTTTGCCGCAAGGACCCATGCCAAAATTCCCTGCATTTTCCTGTTAAGTTCTATAGGAGATTCTCCCACCGGCTCCTTGAGACCAAAAAACGCAGATTGCACCACCTCTCACTGTTAGGGAGAAGTCTCTCTTTAGGCTGAATTTCCTAACCTAGTGAGTCCCCCAGCAGCTTTGCTGGATTTCTGGAGTTTGTTTTTTTCTCCTGCCAATAGTGAGACTCTTTTTCTCCCACTCTTGGACATGATTTATGGTGTTCCTTTGACTGTTAATGTGTTTTATGGGCTATGGGGTCCTTTACTCCATAGGGTCTCATGTGTTTTTATTATGTGTGTTACACAGCACCCTCCGTGCAGTAACACAGGGGTGTCATAGTGACCCCCCACCATAGACTCCATACCCTGGGACTGACTACAGTCTCCCAGGGCATGTAAAGTCACCATTGGCTTTACTAGTCCCAAATTATTAACAGAAACCAGTACAAACCATCATATTGTGGACGTACTGGTCGGGGCAATTTGATTGCCCCGGGGTCTGTTAGTCGAGGGGGCACGTCTCCGTCCCCCCTGATCGAGTTTTGGCTGGTGGCAGTGGAAACTACTTTTTCTCCAGCATGGGGTCTGGCATGGATTCACATGCTCATGAATATTCCCCGTCGTCAGGCTGGGAATCCTCGGTAAAGAAAAAACCAGTATCAGTTTCGTTTCTGATCTGTCTTTCGTAGTAATAACCAATCACTGGTCTCTGCGTCATACTGACCACAGCCAATGACTGCCCTCTACCTAAGCACCGCCTCTGGCAGCCATCTTCAGATTTTTACCACACGTTCATGTGTTGGGATCCTCGTGCTATTGCTCTCGAGCGTTAGTGCTATTTTTTCGCGCTTTTCACAAAAAACTTCGATTCTTTCGGTCAAAAGAGCCTCAAGCTCCACCGATCCTACATCCGATCAACGGGGACCCATGTCGGATTCATCTGTGCCCCTCAAGGGTGAAGATTTCGTCGAGCTACACTTCGGAGGACTCCAGAAGCTTCTCAGGCCCGGTCTCGGAGATGGCCCAGGAGAAGGGAAGCTCAACGCCCGGAAAGCTGTTCAGGGTCTGCCCTGGATGCCAGCTGCAGAACGTCTTCAAGGAGGACGAACACTCTTTCTGCCTTTACTGCCTTCATGAGGACAAGACGCACGTGGAGAAGGACTGTGCGTTTTGCGGCAACATGTCGGAACGGACCATGAAGGACCGCCATCAACGTCTCGCCAACTGGCTGGAGGGTAAGAGCCCGTCTGGCGAGAAGAAGAAGAAATCCGAGCGGTCTTCTAAGACCTTTGAGGGCGCCCCGGCGATGGGGGCCCAACATAAGGCCAAGCACCGCGAGTCCGCTGGCACCGGGAGCGCCGAACGGTCGGGCTCTACGGGCGCCAGGCAGGGCGCACCCTCCCCGGCACCATCAACCACGAGCCAACGCTCTGGGTCGGGTAAGAGGAAGGCCGAGCACCCGGCGAAGCTCCTGGAGAGGCCCCGGTCGAGCTCTAAGGCAGAGGAGGAGCGTGGCAGTGCCCCCTCCCTCAAGGACAAGGCGGTGAGCGCACCTAAGGTGGTGGAGGCCTTGATCCATCCGACCAAGCCCTCTATCGAAACGGTCGCGGCGGCCCTGGCTCAGCCTGTGGTGGCTGCACCAGTGGTGGCGACCTCAGGGCCCAGAATCTCCCTGCCTCCTCGGAGGGAGTCTTCCTTTGTGCCCATCGATAGGACCCCCGTGAAACCCTCCGTGGGGAAGAAGAAGGGGGGGCAGGGCGTCGTCGTAGAGTCGGCCTCAACCTCAGAAGAGGAGCTGATCGAGGTCTTAAGCCACGGCATAGGCGTGGAAGAAGGCCAGCCCGTCGGAATGGACCCCGACGCAGGTGACGACGACGACATCGTCGAGGATACCGACGGGGCCCCTGCTCGCCCGTCGGATTCCCCTCTGCCAGCGCCGCAAGACAACTCGGCGGCCATTTTGTTGGCCATACAGTCCTTATGCTCCGAGATAAGGACGAGGCTACCGTTACCGACGGAGGAACCTCTCCCGTCGGGGGACCCAGAACCGGGACCTTCTGGTGTTCCCCCTACCAAGAAAAGAAGGATCCATCCACCACCTCCTTTTCAACCGTCGCGCCCCTTCCAGCCCTCCTCCCCGTCCACCCGAGGGGATGATACGGGGACTGACACGGCAGCGACGGGTACGGACGACGAGGCATACGACGAGGATTTTCTGTCGTCGCCTCCCACCAGGGCCTCTCCGCCCGACGAGATCGGATCTTTCCACTCCATGATCTCCAGGGCTTCCGAGCTTTTCCAACTCTGCCCTGAGGAGAAGAAAAAGGAAGGCTTCCTTTATCAGCGGCGCGAGGCCAAGAGGAAGACGGTCCTCGCAGTGCCTCTGTTGGACGACATTTGGGATGAGGGCCTTTCCCTCCTCAAGAACCCTTCCACGACGCCAGCTAGAAGAGACCGGTACGAGAAAAAGTACCGGGTCCCGGACACGGCCCCCCTATGCCTCCGGGCGCAGCCTACCCCGGACTCCGTCGTCTCCGCGGCAGCCAGGAAGAAAGCGGGGGGGGGGGTGCGGCCTCCACATCGACTTCCCCGCCGGACGGCGAGGGAAAGAAATTGGATACTATGGGACGTAGAGTCATCTCGTCGGCAGCGACGACGATTAAAGCGGCCAACGCCTTGGCTATCGTGGCCCGCTACGACAGGGAGCTCTGGTACAAGATAGCTCCCCTGCTGGATTTTCTGCCGGACGACAAGAGGGCGGAGGCCCTTGAGATCCTGCAGGAAGGTGAGGTGGCCTCGGACCACGCCATCACCGTGGCGACGGACATCGCCGACACTGGGTTCCGCCAGCTGGGCAACGGCGTTTGCCTTCGACGTCGTGGATGGCTCAAAGCTACGGACTTCCGGCAGGACGTCCAGACCAGAGTCCTGGACATGCCCTTCGACGGGAACAACCTGTTTGGGAAGACAGTGGACGATTCCCTTCAGGCCATCAAGGCGGATACTGAGACGGCCCGGGCCCTTGGAGTCCTGCAACGACGGACGCCCTTTCGGAGCGGCGGAGGCAAGGGCGCCTCCAAAGGTTCCGGCGGCGGTTTCGCTTCCTACCGTCAAGCGGCCCGCTCGTCGTCGCAAGAGGCCTACAGAGGACGAGGCAAGTCTAGCGGACCCCGCCGTCGTCGCCAAGGAGGTCAAGGCGGCAAGGCCGCGTCCAAGCAGGATTGAACCGGCCGTGGGGTCGGGCCCCCACCGAAGCACCCCGGTGGGAGGCCGGCTGGCGGGCTTCGTCAGCGTGTGGGAGTCCATCTCCACCGACCGTTGGGTGCTGGACGCCCTGGCCCGGGGCCACGCGCTCGAGTTTCAAAGAAGGTGCCCGCGCGTCCCCCCCGTGGCCAGGAAAGAACTTCACGTCCCTCAACTTCTCCTGGAGGTAAAGGCGATGCTCAGAAAGGGCGCCATCGAACTCGTCCCAAAGAGGCTTCGGGGCTCCGGAGTCTACTCGAGATACTTCCTCGTGAAGAAGAAGACGGGAGGATGGCGCCCCATCCTAGACCTGCGACGTCTGAACAAGTTCATCAAGGCGCAGAAGTTCCGGATGGTCACCCTCCAGCACGTCCTGGGTCAGCTGGAGGAAGGAGACTTCCTATCGTCGTTGGATTTGGAGGATGCCTACTTCCACATTCCCATCCTAAAGGGGCACCGCAAATTCCTCAGATTCGTGGTCCAAGGGCGTCATTACCAGTTCAAAGCCCTTCCCTTCGGACTACGGTCGGCACCCAGGGTATTCACCAAGTGCCTCGCACCGGTGGCGGCGCAGCTGCGCCGCGAGGGGATTCACGTCTACCCCTACCTGGACGACTGGCTCATCCGCGCCAAGACGAGGGAGCTCGCCGTGGTCCACACGGCAAGGACCGTCCAACTCCTCACGGACCTGGGATTCTCCGTGAACTACGCCAAATCCCACCTGGTGCCCGCGCAAGTCGCACTGTTTCTGGGAGCGAGGCTCGACACAGTGTCCCTTCTGGCCTCCCCGTCGGAGGAGAGGACCAGGACCATCTTGGGCAAGGTGCAACGGATGTTGGTGGCCGACGCGGCCAAAGTGAGGTCCATCAAGTCCCTCCTCGGGATGATGTCTTCCTGCATCTACCTCATTCCCATGTGCAGGCTCCGGATGCGCCCGTTGCAAGAATTCCTGGATGCGCGCTGGATCCAGACGACGGGCAGCTTCGAGGAAAGGATCAAGCTCGACGAGAGTTTCCGACGAGCGATACGGTGGTGGGGCACCCGCGCGCATCTGACGGCGGGCATGGACTTCCCCAGCCCACCAGGAGACTGTGACCACGGATGCCTCCCTGGAAGGGTGGGGAGCGCACACCGAAAATCTGCACGCAAGGGGACTCTGGCTCCCGACGGAGAAGTCCCTGCATATCAACGTCCTGGAGCTCCGTGCAGTGTTTTGGGCCCTCAGGTCCTTCCTTCCGTCCCTCAAGGGCAAGGTGGTGAGGATCTTCACCGACAACACCACCACCATGTTTTACATCAGGAAACAGGGCGGAACCAGGTCCCCAGCGCTGTCCAAGGAGGCGCAGGACCTGTGGCATTGGGCCGTTGCCCAAGGGATTTTTCTGGTGCCGTTTCATCTGGCAGGGATAAAAAACACCATCGCCGACTCACTCAGCAGGGAGCTGCGCTCGTGCCACGAGTGGGAACTACGGCAGGATCTGGTGGATCGCCTCTTCCGACGGTGGGGCACACCCCAGATCGACCTGTTCGCGACGGCGACGAACACCAAGTGCCGGAGGTTCGCCAGCAGGTTTCCCCAGACGAGGAGCATGGGCGATGCTTTCTCGTTCCCCTGGGAGGGCCTGTTCCTCTACGCGTTCCCTCCCTTGCCTCTGCTAATCCGGCTCGTCAACCAGCTCAAGAGGTCACGGTGCAGGATGATCCTCGTCGCACCTGCGTGGCCGAGGCAGATATGGTTCCCGGACCTTCTGGACTTGTCAGCGTCCCCGCCGATCAAGCTGCCGGCGGACGCGGATCTACTCTCCAGGGAAGGAGGCGCCATCCTACACCACGACCCGAAGTCGCTGAACTTGCAGGCCTGGCTCCTGCACCGCTAGAGTTTGGAGGATACGACATACCGGCCGATTGCAGAGAGGTTCTTGCAAAGGCCAGGGCGTCCTCGACTCTTAAATGCTACGGACACAAATGGAAGAGGTTCTCTGTCTGGTGCCACGCACAGAAGATTAACCCTCTACGGATTACGGCTCCCCAAGTACTGCCGTACCTGCTGACGCTGGCCAAAGCTGGTCTGGCACACGCGTCCATCAAGATTCATCTTGCTGCGATCTCCCGATACACCAGAACCACGGGGCGGACGTCCTTGTGGTCTCATCGTCTGGTGAAAGAGTTCATGAAGGGACTGTTCAGATCGTTCCCGCCGGTGAAGGCTCCGGCCCCGGCGTGGGAGCTCAACGTGGTGCTGACCAAGCTCATGGGACCTCCGTTCGAGCCTCTGCACTCGGCCCCGTTGAAGTTTCTATCGTGGAAAACAGCTTTTCTTGTGGCCATCACCTCCGCACGACGAGTGGGAGAGATCCAGGCCCTTTCCTGCAAGGCCCCGTACTTGACTTTCCACGACACGAGGGTAGTGCTCAGGACGCACCCCTCCTTCATGCCCAAGGTACCGTCGGACTTCCATCTCAACGAACCCTTGGTGTTACCTGTGTTCTTCCCGTCGCCTTCGTCGCCGGCTGAGAGGACTTTGCACTCGCTGGATGTAGCTAGAGTGCTGAAGTTCTACGTGGACCGCACGAAGGGTTTTCGGAAGACGTCACAACTCTTTGTGAACTTTGGACCTGTCAATCAGGGGAAGGCTCTCTCGAAGGCTTCCATCTCCAGATGGCTCTCCGGCTGTATCATGTGCTGTCACCGGTTGGCAAACCGACCGCTGCCTGGCCGTCCGAGAGCCCATTCCACCAGAGCGATCGCAGCTACCACGGCGTTCCTATCTGGTGTGCCCCTGCTGGACATATGCAGGGCTGCTACGTGGAGGTCGACGCACACCTTCACGAAATTCTACTGCGTCGACCGGGATTCCAGGGAGGAGTCCAGGGTCGGCCAAGCAGTGCTGCGCAACCTGTTCGCCTGAGGTGAGCCTGGTGAGGAGGTAAGATGCTTAATGTTGAGTTGATGTGATGCTTAATGTTGAGCCTTTGCCACCTCCCGTGGTTGTGCATGTGTGTACTGCTATGTATTCTTTATTCATGAGCATGTGAATCCATGCCAGACCCCATGCTGGAGAAGGAACAAGTTACTTACCTGTAACTGTTGTTCTCCAGCATGGGTCTGGCATGGATTCACATGCGAACCCTCCCGCCTACCCCTCTGCGGCTCTTCACTTGGTCATACTGCCACTTCACGTGCTTCCAAATCTGAAGATGGCTGCCAGAGGCGGTGCTTAGGTAGAGGGCAGTCATTGGCTGTGGTCAGTATGACGCAGAGACCAGTGATTGGTTATTACTACGAAAGACAGATCAGAAACGAAACTGATACTGGTTTTTTCTTTACCGAGGATTCCCAGCCTGACGACGGGGAATATTCATGAGCATGTGAATCCATGCCAGACCCATGCTGGAGAACAACAGTTACAGGTAAGTAACTTGTTCCTTATATTCAACCGCAAATATTTTCCTATGGGATTTTCCCATTGTTCGAGGCTACCAACTTTAATTATTTAATTCTGATAGCCTCGAACATACCGCCGGTTTATTTAATTAATATTAATTTGCCGGTTGGTATTTTTTGCCAGGACTCGATTTTAAAATGGCGTCTGTGTTCTCTTCTGTGACTCCAACCCAAGTCGAACCCTTTGTTCCACTTTTTTGCGGGCTTCTCCACAGAAGCCTCCAAAAGTGGTGCCACTCTGTCTGGGTACCACAGGGGGTTTGGGAGGGGGTTTAGGCACCCTGGACTGAGTTACCTTGGTAACTCAAGTCGCACTCTTGTGTGATTGGCCCAAGTGGGGAGCCGGCCGGCTCACCACTTAGCATGTTTGATTGACAGCTAGGCTGAGTGAATGGGGGTATACTGCATAAAAGCAGGGCTTGTGGGACTGGAACTTCAGAAGTCGCCACAGGACCTGAGAATCCAACGAGGGAGAAGCGGAGCCGACCTACCACGACGACACCACCGGTGGAGCCCTGCGGAACCGACTCGCCACTTCCCGACGACAGAGAAGATCTCCCGGCTGGAGAGGCTTCTTCCCCTGACTGGTGGGCACAACCAGTTTTACCTTCCTTCTTCGCACCCCAGACCGGTTTGTGGTCGAACTGCCCGTGCCTGTAGTCTTAAATCTTTTGCAGTGGTCCCAGAGGGAACTGCACAGGTTTCTGCCTAACGCTCACAATTTTCAATGTCATCAATCTTAAGCCTTAGCTCATCCTCCCTGCACTGCACTTCCAAGAGCTGCATGTCCAACTGGGTCTCCAAGATGTCCACAGAGGACTGATTGGCCTCCAGCCTCTCCACCCTCCCCTCGATGTTCTCCTTCTTACCAGAAAGCTGTGCTACCTTGGTGCCGATCTCGGGGCGCATTCCCCATATCTCCTCCAGGATGACTTCAATGACTCCACAAGCCACGCCGCTGCACTCAGCGACACCGAACTAAGGCCGTCACCGCGCCCTCGTCCCGGGCCTACGAGCATGGACCCTCACCTGCAATGTTCCATGGGGTCAATCACCACCAAATTACACCCGCAGGTGCCCCACAAAGTCCTCACACCCCCATCATCTTCCGCGCCCCACAACAATGCGTTGGTCTCCGTCATCTTCCACGCCCCACAACAATGCATTGGTCTGCTACACTCCCGTGAACAAGGGGGTGAGTTCACACAGCTCTGCTACCAGGCAGCCATATTGCCTGGTGGCCTCCTGAACACTTTATTTTTGAGGACAGCATTTATTTGAAGTTATATGGCAAAAGCATGGCCGCTCTTTTTTTAAGCAAGCATGGCGTTCCTGTTAATGAAATGAAAATCCACTTGGGTTGTGTAGATTTGGAAAACACCTAAAACTGTCACGTACCCATGCCTTATCTGTGCATTGTAATAATGTGATTTAGGTTTCTATATTTACACATCTCTGTAGTGATGAAGAGATTGTTTTAAAACAATTTGCGGCATGCCAGTCAATGTTTGTCATATACAGCATTAAATGCCCTTGTGGCAAATCCTATATTGGAAAAACAACTCCGCCTTATCAGAGACGTATAGGTGGGCATAAATCTAATATGAAATTAAAATATGAAGTTGTTGGTGGCTAACCATTTTGCTGAAGCACAGCAGACTGTGGCACGATTGAGATTCCAAGTAGTGGAATGTGTGACAAAAAACTAAAGTGGGTGACAGACTCAAGCTGTTATAACCACGAGAAATGTATAGAGTTCTTTTTTGTAATTCAATTGTGTCATCTGGAATGAACCAGGAAAGGAATTGTAATTCTGTTTTCCCTGCTGGGATGAACCAGGAATGGAATCTGTATTGTTGATTCAAGGCATAAATTAGTTTTCAAAAATTGATTTGCAGAGTTTGATGATTAAATGTTTTTTGATTAGCTAACAAACCCATTTGATTAGCAATTTTGTACTGATATTGTTAATTTCACAAGACGTTATTTGTACCCATGACATGACATGAGCAACAATAGTTATGCGTACCTCTGAAATAAGACATTAGTGAGAGGAGTCAGGCCCTGCCAATTCTTCAAATTTCAACTAGACCTGCAGGTCGGGTAACTTACTTTACCTATTCAGCCAAAGAGCAATGCACTCGACCCACAGGAACGGAGGACAACAAATTTAAAATGTGATTTCTGTCAAATGGTGCATGCTACTACAAACCCACTTTGTTTGGCACACTGCTGCCTCCAAGAGGCCAGCCATGCACAGTGATTCCTTTATTTGATATGTACTGCAAACAAAGTAGATGTTAAATAAATGTTTCAAACTTCTCTTGTGAATGCTACTCGCCTTTCATAAAATCTACTCGACTATGCGAGTGGGCGAAAAGACATTCTGAGTCATAGATGAGTCTGTAAAATGTAAAAGGTTAGCTGCATGATTGGACACAAATAAATAGATATGATCAAAAAGGCTCTGAAAACAGTTTGGCCAGTTGTCTCCCACGGGTGGTAATATATAATGCAATCAAATATCATAAGCATAAAGCAAAGCGAGCTCTGGAGGCTAACTACAGTGTTTGGTATTGAAGTAGATCTGTAGATGTACAGACTGAATCGAACTACTGATCACTACTTTGCATAAGCATCTAGTTTCCTTTGTGTATTCATTATGTAAGAGGCAAGACAGAGAGTAAACAGAGTGGATTGAGTAGCAGGTAGAAAACTGGGCAAACTAGGTGGAATATTGTAGTTTGTGGTCCTCTCACTTTCAGGCTACCAGGTATAAAGAAACAGGGTGATAATATAGAATATCAAGGAGAATGGGTTCACTCATAGGTTGAGCACCAGTTGCAAGATGTATGCAACCTGCAGGTTACAGAACAAGGTTTGTCATGAAAAGCATTTGAATATGTGATTGTGTATTTTCAGAAGTGTTCAGTCGTCAATATGGTGCATCTTTCCCAACAAAATGAAATATAGTTGACACTATGACATTTAGATACACTAACCTAACCATTACTGTAAAGCATGGAGATGATGCAGTGTTTTACAGTATCAATACTGTAATTATGCATTATGTAACTGCTTAAATTCTACGAAGGGAATTGCATGACTATCTTTTAAAAAAAATATATAAAGTTGACACTTCTTTTTGCCGGACAGGATATAGAAAGCTTAATAAAAGTATCATCCTGATTACTTCTTGAATGCAATTATTTGAAAAAGAAAGAAATTCCTGCCTAGCACTCAAGAGTGGATGAGACGATTACTGCTGCACTTTCTCTGCATTAGCACTTGAAGTGAATTGAGAAAAGAGGGTGAAGAGAGCACCAAGGGTAAGATCGGAATGCAGGGCGAGCTGTGCTTTCATTGAAGAGGGCAACTTAAATAGCTAATTTTGCTACACAAATGTCCATTTGATTAGCAAACCTACAGAATTGCATAGCAAATTGCTATGCGACACCGCTTATTTTATGCCTTGTTGATTGTAATATCTGTGGTTTTGAAAAGGGAGGTACTGGGATGGTAGGGAGTCATTTGTAATCATTTCTTGGTTGTTTTCACTGTTCTGAACAGAATAGTTTGTGAAGGGTGTGGATGACAAATGCAGATGTGTGTAAGGAAGGTGTAAAGAATTGTATATTGAAATGCAATTGTTAGTGAATTCAAACAAAAACATTTGAAAAAAATTCTGATTTAAGAGAATGATGCCTTATATTCAGTGCATAGATCTGGTACAGTTCGAGAGACTCCTTTTTCAATTATATATGTTTGCTGTCAAAATGGATTATCAAATTGGCTCAGTATTTTACCTGCACAGCCTTAGCACTTTTTTTGTTTATATATCTTTACTTAACGTGCTAAGAGAGGAGGATCTTTATGTATCCAGGGGAAACAGTAATAAGAGTGTCTGTTATTTAATTGAATAATGAATGCACATCTGCACTGGAATCTCTTGAAGGCGTCAGGATTAACCTTAGGAGACCAAGGCTTGTCCATCTCATATGATGATGTGATATGATATGGCATTTATAACGCGCCTATACACAAGTGTTTTGAGATGCGACGAGGCAAGGGAGGGGGAACAGAGGGAAGACAGACCACCATCTTACTAGGCCAGGTGTCATTCAGATCGCGCAAGAGCATGGGAAGGGGAAAGGGAAAAAAGTGTGAGGGGGAATGGAGAGGGGAAAGTGCAATACATGGGAGAGGGGAAAGTGCAGTACATGGGCTAGTAGAATAAATAAGATAAATAAGTGGCCGGATGCTGGCAAGTGCAAGGTAAGAGCAGACATAAGTGCTGGTGGGGGACTGTAGGGATACAGAATACAGTCCCCAGGTGCGGGGGTAGCCAGGGAGGCAGTGCAGGTGTGCAAATGGCCGGCCTGGGCCCAAGGTCACAAAAGGTGGCCAGGTAGCCAGTGCAGTTTCAGCCAGGAATTCAGCAGGGGAGAGGGGGAGAGAAAGCAGAAGCAAAGAGGAAGGTTTTGAGGTGCTTCCGGAACCAGAGATGCTTCTCCTCAAGTTTCAGGGAGGCAGGAAGGCTTTTCCAGAGGAAGGCCCCTGCAAAGGCGAGAGATCTACCACCAACTCGTTGATTGGAGAAGCGGCGGACCCTGAGGGAGTTGGAGGGCGGATGAGCGAAGAGCTCGAGAAGGAAGATATTTGGGAAGAGAGTTGAAGGTATTGCGGCCCAGACCCCAGAAGGCCTTGTGGACAATGCAGAGTTATTTAACTTATTCCTTGCAGCCACTGGGAGCCATTGCAGAGATTTCAGTCCTGGGGAGATACGATCCCTATGCTTGAGGCCAAGAACAAGTCTCGCAGTCCTGTTCTGGATAAGTTCCAGAGGGCGGAGTGTAGAGGCAGGCAGATTTAGATGGAGGCTGTTGCAATAGTCCAGCTTAGAGAGAACCAGAGCTCTGGAGACGGGGAGCTTCTGGGGGGAAGGAGAGGAAAGGAAGAATACCTCTGAGGAGGTGCAACTGGTAGTGTGACTTCTTAGAGACATCAGAGATGTGAGGCGAGAAGGAGAGTGTAAAGTCGAAGATGACCCTGAGGTTTTTAGTCTTGCAGGTGGGAGCAGGAAGAGGGCCAAGAGAGGCCGGCCAGAGAGCGGCAGGGAAGGAGGGAGTGGGTGTGCCAATGAGTAAAATCTCAGTCTTACTGGCATTAAGGCAGAGGTCATTGGCGGCACACCACTCCTGGATAGCAGACAGACAGTCAGAGATGAGGGAAGGCGAGGAGGAGGCCAAGAGTAGCCTGAAAATGAGCTGAGTATCATCTGCATAGCACTGAAAGTTGGGGCAGAGAGCGGCGATGCGGTGGGCAAGGAGGGCCAGGTATTGGTTGAAAAGCCAGGGAGAGAAGTTAGATCCCTGGGGGACACCACAGGTAGAGAAAAAGATATCAGAGAGGAAGGACCTGAGTTGGACCTGGGAGGGTCGGTCGGAGAGGAAAGAGGTCAACCATGCCAGAGCCTGACCAGTGATACCCAGGTTATCACGGAGACGGTTGAGCAGGATGGCATGGTTGACAGTGTCAAAGGCAGAAGAGAGATCGAGCAGAATGAGGACACACGGGGTGTTGGAGTCGAGGTTGGAGAGCAGGTCTTTACAGATGTTCAAGAGAGCAGTTACCGTGCTTCTGGCAGCTCTGAAGCCGGACTGATGGTCATGAAGACAACCAACAGATTCGGTGTGGAGATTAAGCTGGGAGATGGCCAGTTTCTCCAGGATCTTGCCCAGGAAGGGGGTGGTGGTGATTGGGCGATAGTTAGCCGGGCAGGAGGGGTCGGCAGAGGGTTTCTTAAGAAGAGGGTGCACAAGGGAGTGCTTCAGGGGGGATGGGAAGACTCCAGTGGCGAAGGAGTGATTGCAGAAATCAGCCAGGGCAGGAGCCAGGGAGTCGATATGGTCCTTGATAGTTTAGGAGGAACAGGGATGAACCTGTTTCGACGAGACTTTCATAGATCGGACTTGTCTATTAACCTTGTCTGGAGAGAAAAGGGGAAAGGCAGAGAAGGAGAGGCAGGGGTGGTGGCTGCAGGAGGGCCAGAGGAGGAGCAGGGAATGGAGGTAGGGAGGCGATAGGAGGAGAGTGAGGACAGGATGTCCTGGGTTTTAGAAACAAAGTGAGAAGCCAGTGCCGTGCAGAGGGCCTGGGAAGGTACAGGAGAGGTAGAGACTGCGGCAGGATTGGCAAGTTCCTTACAGATTTTAAAGAGTTCAGCCGAGTTGTTAGATGCTGCAGAGATGCGGGCTTGGATATGAGCTCTCTTCTTGGTGAGGACGGAGAGCCGGTATTGCTTTTGCAGCTGGCAGCAGGCCAGTTTGTCAGAGGATGAACATGAAGCACGCCATTTCCTCTCAGCCACCCTGCACTTGCCTTTTAGGATGACGAGATCTGAATCGTACCAGTAGTTACACTTGGCTTTGGGCTTCATATACAGATTCTCATGACAGGGGCAAGGATATCAAGAGTATCGGATATAGAAGAGTGGAGCATGGAGATGGCTGTGTCAGGATGAGAGTCAGCCAAAGTGGGAGGAGGGGGTGAGAAGGTGGTGGCGAAAGCATCAACTGACACGCGCTTCATGGGTCGTATGACCTTGAAGGTGGGTGGCAGTGATGGAGGTGGCTTGGTCTGAGGGGTAGGGAGGGTGAGGTGGGAGGATAGGAGAAAGTGATCACTCCAGGAGAGCGGAGTGGAGAGGGGGACCGAGAGGGGAAGGTCAGAGGAGATGAGAACATCCAGAGTGTGCCCTGCAGAGTGAGTCAGGCCAGAGGGGAGAATAGTGAGTGAGAGAGAGTCGCAGAGGTCACAAAAGAGTCCAGAGGGAGGACAGGAGGCATCCAGGTGGATGTTGAAGTCTCCAAGAAGGAGGAGTTGAGTAGTCGAGGCCAGGAGTGAGGAAGAGAGGTCCGCCCACTCAGAGAGGAAGGAGGAAATCTGTCCAGGTGGCCGATGGACAGTAGCCACAGTAAGGTAATGGCTAGGGGAGAGAGAGAGCCTGCAGACGAAGCATTCAAAAGAGGATTAGGCCTGTGTAGAAGTGGCAGAGGCAGGAATCCACTCTGGGAAGATCAGAGCTACAGAGGGGTACAGATCAGAGGTACGCCCTTCGGAGGTGTAGAGGGAGCCCGAGAGGGGGCAGAGAGGGAGGGAGAAGGTAAGATAGCCCCGAAGGAGGCAGAAGGGGGAGGCGAGGTAGCCGAGGAGGGGGGAGAGGGGACAGCAGGAGAAGAAAGGAAATTGATGAGGCGCGGGAAGTGTCTATCAAAGAGGTGAAGGTTGGCCTGAGGGCCTTGGACCACGACGGTCCCATTCGAGTAAACATTAATGATGACCTTGGAGGCGTGGAAGGAGGCCAGGAGGGCGTCCCAACGGGTGCCACCATTAATGGGAGAAGAGGAGAAAGGAGAGAGCACAAAGACCATATGAGGGGTCCATAGGTCTGGCGAAGGAACGACAAAGAGGATGTCGGTGAGAGTTTCCTTGGCAGAGGCACTGGTGTAGGTATCAGCGATAGGGAGGCCTGGGTTGGAGACCAGGTTATCCTTTTTAATTTATTTATTTTTAAATATCTTTATTTGCATTTGTAATAGATACAAGAGCAGTGTGGGAATGTTTGCCAACTGCAGCATAGTTATACGAGCATTCAAGCCACATTTTCAATAAACAATAAGTACTTATAACTGAAAATGCTTAACAAAAACATTAGTCTCCAGGTGGTTAATAAGTGCATTCTGAGAAGAAGCTTGCGGGAAGAGAAAGGAAGAAGTAACCTGAGAGGGGGGACTGAGTAGCATAAGACGGTAGCGTATACAGGGATTGCCTGATGAATGGATTAATAAACAAACTGTACAGTAGTGGGGAATTGTTCAAGGAGGTTTATAGTCATTGGGGGGATGGAGCAGGGCCCGTGTAAGGTCCTTCCAAGCCTCAAATGCTCGACTTGCGTCGTCAGGAGAATTAGCAATGCCTTCTTCCCAGGCCACGGTCTCAGCACCGACCCAGCGTTCCAACTCGCTGCGCCATGTCCAAAAACGTGGGCCTTCTGGTCGCTTCCATGCCATGCCTATAGTCCTTTTGGTGAGGATGCAAGCCAGGTCCATAAGCTTCGTTGTATGCTTGATTTTAGCTAGCCTGGGGTAGGTTCCTAAGAGGCATTCTTTGGGCCTCCACTCGTATCTAGAGATGCCCGCAATCCTGCAGGTTCTCTCAACTTCAGCCCAGAGTCGTCGGGCCCTAGTGCATTCCCAGAACATGTGCAGCAAATCTGCGTTATCTCTGTTACACCATGGGCAGTTGTGCTTGGGTTGTTCATAGATCCTGGCTATTCTGTATGGCGTGAGGTAAGAGCGATACAGAACAGAACATTAAGTGGGAACAATCTAAATCTGGAGTTCCTGCTGACCTCTTTGGGGAACGCCAGTGCTCTCTCCCATTCTGCATCGGTCATTTCCAGTCCCAAGTCGCCATCCCATTTGAGTTTTAGTTCGGGGCTGCGGGGATTGGGCCTATCCATGAGAAGGCTGTATATTTGTGACACTGGTCTCCATCCAACCCCCAGGCTGTATAAGAGTGTTATGAAGGGGTTGGTCTCGGGTTCCTCTGGTCAAGCGCCCCATTTGGTCTGAGCTATTTTCCGGATCCTGAGGTACCAAAGGAACTGGCCAGTGGGCATGCCTTCTTCGAGTTGCAAGGAGGTAAAGTCTCGGAAGAAGCCTTCTCTAGGTAGGTCCCCCCAGGTGTACACACCCAGTCGTTCCCAGAGTCGAATGGTTAGTAGGTCCGCGCTACTTTGTCATAGATCGGAAAGGAGCGGAATGTCAGGGGCGTATGCTTGCTTCAGACGGAGGAAGGACTTTGTTCTGTGCCATATCTGCTTTCCTAAGGTGGCCAGGAAGGGGCCCAAATTCTTTCAGCCGAAGTGGGGCAATGGAGTGTTGCAATAAAGCCTTTTCAGGAGTGATGTCATCAGCCAGCCATTTGGCTATGAAACTGAGCTGGGCAGCCAAGTAGTACTTTTCAAGATCTGGAAGCTGAATGCCGCCTTGGTGGTACGGGAGGGTCAGCGTGGAAAGCGCCAATTTGTGTCTGCCCTTCCCCCATAGGAAGTCTTTAAGCAGTGTCTCTAGTAGTCGAAAAAAGGAAGCTTTAATATAATAAAACACATTTTGGAATCCATAGAGAAATCTGGGGAGGACAATCATTTTGATGATGGATGCCCTTCCCATCATAGATAAGGGGAGCCGGGAACAGAACCCAATTGACTTACGTAGAGGGGGTAGTGCTGATGCTGTGTTGTGTTCATGCATGAGATCAGGCGTATGGTATATATTGACTCCCAAATAGCGGAATGTGGTGAAGTGCCAATCCACTTCCAACAGAGGTAGATCGTCCGGGTGTAGTCTTCTGAGGCCCCCCAAGGGGAAGAGGCAGGATTTGCTGCTGTTAAATTGTATGCTCGATACCCTGGCAAAGTTACCGAGGACATCCAGCATAGTCGGGACATTCAGGTGCGGGTTTCTTATGTAGAGGAGGACATTGTCCACGTACACGGATATAATGTGGTCAATGCCATCAAGCCGAATGCCGGCATCAAAGAATTGCTTTCTAAAATAGATGGCAATGGGTTCTAGTCCAAGAATGTAACGCATGGGGGAGAGTGAGCAACCCTGCCTAGTGCCCCTTTGTATTTCCTATGCTGCATATATAAGCCTACCGGATTTCACTCGTGCCCTTGGTTTGGTATAAAGGACCACGATCCATCTGATGAATTTTTCTCCAAAGCCAAATTCGTGAAGCGACGCCAGCAGCCATTCCCAATAGATGGAATCAAACGCCTTGATGGCATCCAAGGAGAGCAGGGCATAGGAGCCATTGCTTCGGTTGGTTCGGGACAAAACGTGCTGGAGCCTACGGAGGTTGGCAGTGGTGTTGCGGCCCGGTACAAAGCCGTTTTGATCAGGGTGTACCACATCACCTATCACCCTGGAGAGCCGCTTGGCTAGGATCGTTGTCAGGATCTTAACGTCATAGTTGAGCATAGTGAGTGGGTGGTAAGAGTTGCATTCATCGGCAGGCTTTTTAGGTTTAAGCATCGGAATCACCAATGTTTCCCGCATGCTTTCAGGGAGGATCCCTTGTTCGTAGGCTTCCTGGAACACCTCATGCAGCAGTGGGGTCAACTCAGGTTCATAAGTCTTATAAAACTCGGTGGGTAGCCCATCACTGCCAGGGGCCTTGCTCGTGGCCAGAGAATTGATCGCCTTGGTTACGTCTTCTTTGGTGATGTCTGCGTCCAGGGCTTCTCTGTGTGTTTGCAACAGTTTAGGCAGACTGATTTTGTCCAGGGTATTCGAGATCGCGCTCGGGGGTACTTGGGTGTCATGAGAGAACAGGCTGGCATAGAATTGGGTGAAGGTGTCATTGATGCCCTGTTGGGTCTGGAGTAGTATGCCGTCTGTTCCCTTCAAGGATGTGGTTGGGCGTCTGGGATGCTCTCTCCTACATAGCCAGGCCAGCAGTCTGCCAGGTTTGTCCGCCAGAGAGTGTGCCCTGTTGGTCCTGGTTGTATAATCAAACTTGGCCAACCTGTCCCAAGCTTTTTTGCATTCGGTTCTGGCCTGCTTGAGTTCTTCCTCTAATTGCTGTGAAGCTAGAGTTCCAGATTCCAGTAGTTCGATATCGGTTTCTCGCTGCTCTAGTTCAGTCCTGAGGTGTTTCCTGATTCCTACGGCCTTTGCTATGATTTCTCCATGTGTTACTACCTTAAGGGCGTCCCAAACTGTACCAAGTTTTGCTACGCTGTCCTTGTTCTCCAATATGTAGTTCACGAGAGACTCTCTGAGGTCATCTCTGAATGCTGGGTCCTTCAACACCTCAGTGGGCATCCTCCATGTTGGTATAGGAGATCTGGGCCCTGCGGTGCTCAATTCTAATAATAAAGGGGCATGATTGGAGATGGTCCGGCCCAAATATCTCGATGAGGTGATCTGGCGGAGGCTCTCTCTGCCAGTGAAGAAATAGTCAATCCTAGTGTGGAGGTTGTGTGGGGAGGAAAAGAAAGAATACCCTTGGTCACCCAGGTGTTGCTCACGCCAGATGTCCACCAAGTCTAGGCGGCATCCACCGCAGCACTGAATGCCGGCTGGCTTCCAGGGAGAGGAGTGGACCTGTCGAGTTCAGGATTACGAACACAATTAAAGTCACCTCCCCAAATAAAGAGTCTGTTCCTGTATTGTGTGATCCTGGCATACATCCAGTCCAAAAAATGCTGGAATGTTACTGTTGGGTAGGTACGAATTAACTATGCATGTTTCCACCTGCTCGATATGGCCCCATAATATCACATACCTTCCTTCCGGGTCTATGTCGGCTCTGTTGAGTTGAAAGGGAATTTGGGGGCTTATCCATGTGAACACCCCCCTGGCATATCTAGAGTATGAGGATCCGAATCCTTGACCTCCCCAGTGGTTTTTAAGTGTTACAATGGACTCATCAGTTAGGTTGGTCTCTTGTAGGAGGGCCAGGCCCACCTTTTTCCTGCAAAGATGGGATTTAATCCTGTTGCAGCAAAGATATGTACCCAGTCCTCTCACGTTCCACGTTACAGCCTTAATACTTGTAGCCATGATCTTGGGAGACAAAGTTCGAGCACCTTGTCCAAGTTGACCCAGTTCCCCTCATTGGTGCACTAGTGTGTAGGGTTCCACCCCTCATAGTTGTTTAGGATCAGCGTGCATTCCGAATCTTCCCGTGCTTCTGATATCTGAGTTGCTTTAGGACAAGGAGACTTACTAACAGTGTCAACTTCCACTCGAACAGGTGGATAAACAACATGAAACAATTGTGAACTGTCCTCAGCAGTTGCTCCGAAAGGGCAACACTCGAGGGCTTCCACTTTCCGTTGGCCTATCCGGGTCATAAGATGCGGATGTAGTGCTGGCAACAGGTCCGGCACTGGGTGCGGCGGGGTGAGTGGTGACAGTGCCCATATGCGGCCATCTGAGCTCCCGTCTGTTAAAGCACAATGCTATCTGCTTGGTGAAGAAGGATCTCCCAGGTGCCGTGTACTGGGTTCGTAGCTGAGGGTGGCTTCATTCGTGGGATCAGTGATCTGCGTCTGGACCCTCTGGTTCGGAGGTGTGGTCATCGCCTTTGGCTAGATTGTTATGCTCTAACCACATATTGGCTGCGGCTGGGGACTCCAGAAAGATCGCTCTCCCTTTGTAAAGTATCTTGAGGCGGGAGAGATATAGGAGCATGTACTTAAGGTTGAGTTTGCGTAACCGGGCTTTGATTGGAATAAAGGAATTCCTGGCACGTTGGACATTGGGGGTGTAATCAAGATACATGACGATCCGGGAGTCGTTCCGCTTGATCTCTCCCCCTTCCCTGGAGAACCTAAGTATCGTCTCCCTATCTCTAAAGTTTAAGATTTTCGAGATCATTGGGCGTGGGTGTGATCCTGGTGGGGGCTTTTTTAATAGGGAGCGGTGGGCCCTTTCAACTAAAAATCCCTGCGTAAGCTTTCCGGCCCCAACTTCCTGGAGTATCAAGGACTCAACGAATTCTGTCGGGTTGGATCCCTCCATGTCCTCCGGAACTCCGAGGATCCTTATATTATTGCGGTGGGCCCTCCCCTCCACCTCCTCCGATCTTGCTTCCAGCCGGGCAACCTGTTTTTCCAGCGTGCATACTTTGATTTTCAGATTTGCAGCGGTGTCTGTGGTGTCCTGCAAGTTCACTTCCACCTTGCCTACCCTTTGTTAGGTTACGAGCATCTTGACGCATGAGCTGCATGTCAACCCTAAAATCATCAACCTTGGTTTCCATGAATGTCTGAAGTGCAGCGATAGCCTGCAGCACCTGGGTGTTGTTGTGGTCCTCCCCAGGTGGGGGAGGAGGGGCCGTCTGCGTAGTGCACTCGTGTTGGAGGTGCTGTTTATGCTTTATTCCCGAAAAGGAGTCCATGATTGTTGTCCCCTTGTTCTTCTGCCGCAAGGTGGACATTGCTTCCTTTTGCGTGGGTTATGTAGTGGTTCACTCCTTAGGACCATATGATGGAAGGTGGCCCTTGGTATTGGTTTGGGCGCCCTCGGTTACGTGCTCTAGGAGGAGGTCCGCGCCCCCATAGGTGGACTTTATGGCAGCCAAGGAACAAACTGGCACAAGAGTGCGCGGTCTGGGTGCAGAGTTCCGTCACAACCCGCTCTAGTGGTTAGCCCCTGCAGAGTCTTTATTCACACAGTAGTGGAGCAGGGCATGCAACCACCTCCCAGCGCTGTGCTGTCTATCGTGGGCCCATGCTGCTCAGCAGCAGGGGGGGGTTTCCCATGCAAAAAGTGAACTCTGACGCTCTCACCAGTTGTTGTGGAGTAATCCCAAAGGGTGCGTCGGGGCCACGACGTTCGTTCACAATTGAGCGAGCTCACAGTCAGGGAGCTCCGCCAGGTCCGCAATTCACCCGTGTCCCTTGGGTTCTTGCGTGGCACTAACTGCTCTTCATGGGGACCCAGCAGGGATAACAAAGAGAGGATAATGTGGGAGTTCTCGCGTTACACACTATGTCAGTGTGCTGGCAGCTTTAATCACTCTGCCGTGTACAGGGGAAGAACACCGCAATCAGCGGCCCGCTGGTTTGGCCAGTTTCACCTCCGGTCGGGCAGTGGAATCGGGTCCGCCTGAACCCAGCCTGTTGCCGGATCTCCATGCTGCTGTATTGGGGGGCCGCAGTGCCTGATGCGGTCACACAGTGTCTGTGGTCTGCAGGGCTGGGCCGCAACGCAAGCTGTGGGCGTCCGCTAGCCGGTGTGACCCCGGTCCGCCGGCGTGCAGGTGAGCTCTTACCCCACCAGAGGTTGCGGCCCCGGTTGGGCCGCCGCATGCAGAGCTCCACCTCCCGGTATATGCCAGTGCGATGGAACGGGAAACATGGGGAGGGGTGGTGAGCCTACTGGTAGCTCCCAAGTGCGGCTGCTCCCTCCTCCAGTGGGTGGTCAGTCAAATCGGGCCGCTGGAGGCCTGGCGTGGTACGGGACCTCTGTGCCGCCGTTGCAGAGATCCTCTGTGTTTCCCGCGGCCGCGATGTGTCTGTGGTCCGCGGGACCGATCCGCAGGGTGGGCCTGCGGATGCTCGTTGTCTGGTGCGCCACAGGCTATTGGGACGCGATCAGACTCCTCCCATGCCAGGGGCTCCCGCTCCGTTCAAGCCGCCATCACTGTGGGTTCCCGGGGACCCTTTCAACTCCTCGTTCTGGGCAATGGAGATACCGATTTTCGTCGGGTCTTCGATGCAAGGAAGCATAAACGCTTGATCTAATGAATGCTGTAGTTATTGCAGAGGGTTTCAGTCAATAGCAGGTGTAGCAGGATCAATGAAAAACGCCGGGACGGGAGCTCAGCTTCGATGCTGCTTCACTCCATGAGCTCTGGCCACGCCCCCACCCAGGTTATCCTTTTTTAAACTTCTTACCATATTTAGTGAGGAGAGCAGGATAGTCAATAGAGAAGCAGTTAGAAATGATAGGGCAGACATCGAGCACCATAGAGTAGGTGGGAGAGGTGGAAGGGAGAGGGGGAGACACTCGAGAAGGACACTAGAGTAGGCAGACAAGACAGCGAGAGGCAAGCAGGTTGAGCAATAGGACAAGACGACGACACTCAGGATTATAGAGCTCACAAAATGCACATTTTTAAGACAGGAGAGAAAACACACCTAGTTTGAGAATCCTGAATGGAGGGAGAAAAGGCCTAGGTTTCAGAATGCAATTTTAAATACTGATACAGTGCATATTATAAAAACAACAGGAAAAAACACACCTTAGTTTGAGAATCCTGAATGGAGGGAGAAAAGGCCCAGGTTTCAGAATGCAATTTTAAATACTGATAGTGCATATTATACAAATAGGGGGAAAAAAACCTGCGTTTAAGAGACTGAACCTGGAAGGGGGGTAGGCAGGGAAGCCTGTGTACTATCCTGGTAGATTGACTGGCAACTGGCGTCCCTGCAGACACCTGCAGACACAACAGGAGCTGCTACCGTAGGTGCTGCCGGACAGAGGGATCAGTAAGATAAGGCACTGGCACTGGCCAATCACGGTGGAAGGCGGACTGGGAGGAGGGAGGGAGGACGGGAAGAACAACTGATCAGGGAGGGAAAGAGAGACAAGCGGGGCCTAGGGGCACCTGCAACAAAAGCAATAAGCCCCGAATAACATAAAAGGGGCTCACCAGCACAGGAGGGGCAGCTGCAGCAGCGGTCTCACGCTCAGCCAGGCGGAAATGGGGAGCGTGGAGCACCGCTCGCTGCTACAGGTCCATTAGAGGTCCATTGTACTAGTTAGAAGTCACAGACTCTTGGTTTGCTTGTATTAGAATCAATGGGCCTCATTACGACCCAGGCGGTAAGTGATCGAAATTACCGCCATGGCGTAATGAGCGTTAACGCCATGGTCCGATGGCGATAAGAGCGCCATATTACGACCCATCGCGCACGAGCATTACGCCATGGCGGTAACGTAAACTACGCCATGCCGTAAACAGCCCTTACCGCCCTCGTTAACAGCGCAGGGTGACCTACCGCCACCCATCATTGCGCCGACCGTAGTCAGCGGTCACCGTAATTAGCAGTGACCGCAATTAGGCGGAACCGGAAATAGCGTAATCGCGGCGGAACGGGAAACAGCACAGCGGCCATCTTAAAAAACACAATCCATTGCCATCCTACCCAACCACACCACAATCAACCCTCAAACCCTGACATTCCCATAACCCACCCATTTCCTCAGCCAACCATGCCTAAAGTTGTCAAGAAGGCATGTGACAGGCAGCGGCAGGAGCGCTTCAGTCGAGAGGAACTGCAAATGCTTGTAGACATGCTCCAGGAGAAGGCCGATGTTGTCTTCTCCAATGAGATGACCCGGACAGCCATAGGCCGCAAAAAGGAGGTGTGGGAACTTGTGGCACAACGTGTCAGTGCTGTTGGAACCACCCCACGCACCTCCAAACAGTGCCGCAAGAGATGGGACGACCTGCGGATCAGGGTCCGGGGCATTATGTCTGCCAACCGTAACCTGGCCCTGGGAACTGGCGGGGGAGCAGACTCCCCACTGAAGATGCAGCCATGGGAGGAGACATGTGCCTCTCTGATTGGCATTGAGTGCATCGAAGGTGTCGGCGAGATGGAGAGAGGGGGCCCGAGATCTGGAGACACAGGTAGGTGCCTCATATCCAGCCTTGCAAGACACCCTGATACACTTGCACGTGACAATCACAATGTGGCAGACGCAACACATCAGCAGATGAGCCACGCCCTGCGCACATGCAGCATGTACACTGTACAGTAGGCAGACACACACCTGCATGCAAAACCGAACCTAAAGGGAGGCAACCTGTATGTCACGGGCTACTAACTCCACCATCTATCCATTACACTCTTCACAATGCCTGCTCAATGTCCGCTGAACCATCAATAACAGTCACCCTCCTCTGCTCCACCACAGGCTCGCAATCGGACACTGGCAGGGACGACAGCACCAGCACCCCAGCCAAGAAGGCCAGGAAAGAGGGAGAAGGGAACCATGCATCCACCTCTGCTGGACCCAGGCAGAGACCACGCCAGGCTGAAGAGGCCAGGGCAGCAAAGTCCCCCGAGGAAGGGGTCGTGACAGCACCTGCAGCCCAACAACACCCACTGTTGCCCACTGAGGGCAATGTGTCAGCAGGGAGCAGTACTGTTGGGGAGACTGCAGCCATCGCTGCCTGCTCCGACAGTGATGTGGAGGATGACACTGGACTTGACCACAACTCGCAACTGCACTCACCACACCTATCCCCAATCAGCCATCATGGAGATGACACCCAGGGCCCATCGCCAGCTATTTCATGGCCAGCAACTCCAAGCCCAGTGGGAGTTGTGGAAGATGGGAGTAGTCCCATTGGTCCCCCATTGGCACCCTCCATTGGGCCAGAATTCCAGCTGTCGCTGGAGCAGATTGCCAACAGGCAGGAAACACTGGGCACACTCCTCACGCAGCATGTTGCAGAATGTGGAAGTGCCAGTGCAGCCATGGAGAGGAGTGCTGATGGCATTAGGGCTGCCATCCAAACTGCCAGCAGGGACATATGCACCGAACTTGCTGCAGTGCGGCAGATGATGAGCCAGCTCATCCAGACAATTCTGGACACATGCCGTACTGAGCAGCCCGGTACATCCTCAGCTGCAAGTTCAGCACAAGCCTCTCCCGTCCGCAGGTCATCCAGGACCCTGAGGAGCACAGGCAGGGGGGCCCCAGGTTCCGGGAGAGGGGGCAGTCAATAGTGTGCTGAACTATACACACTTCACCACGGGCACTGTCACATGTTTGCAGGGTGTTCAGGGGGGAGGGGGAGGGGGAGGGGGAGGGGGGAATTGGGTGTGTTGGCGTGTTCAGGGGGGAGGGGGAGGGGGGAATTGGGTGCGTTGGCGTGTTCAGGGGGGAGGGGGGAATTGGGTGCGTTGGAGTGTTCAGGGGGGGGGTTCTGTTATACCTATTCAGTAGAACAATACACTTTTTCTTTTCTCACAAACGAAAAGTGTGGACATTGCTCATTGCGTATGTGTGCTTTATTGTTTTACAGTCCACAGTGTTGACATACCAGACACACACAGTGCCCCAAGTGCCATCCATATGTCACACACTCGCTGTGTGTGCTAGAAGTATCGGTCAATGACATTCTGACGCATTACATGGCCCTCCTGTGCATTGCTGCCTCCCTGAGGTGCTGCCCCATCCCCATCATCATCATCCGCATCATCAGGTGGTTGTGGTTCTGCGTCAGGGGGCAGAGGCACGTTTCGTCTGATGCACATATTGTGTAGCATGACACATGCCATGACGATCTTTGCAACCTTCTCATGGCGGTACAGGAGTGCCCCGCCAGACCTGCTGAGGCAGCGGAAACGTGCCTTCAGTAGGCCAAAAGCATGCTCTATCACCACACGGGTACGTGCATGGGCATGGTTGTAGTCCTCCTCATGCTGGTTCGATGGGTTCCGCACTGGTGTGAGGAGCCACCTCTTCAGGGGATAGCCCGCATCACCTGTAAAATGTGAGAAAAGAATGTGTCAGGAACGAGATTGATATGTGAACATGACGCACAACCATGCCTTGATTCTGACTGTTACTGTGCACCAATTGGAGTTGTGGTTATGGATTTACACTGTGCAACCAGTATGTGTTCATGGCTCTCATGTACTGTTTTGCATGCAAAAACACAATGCAGGGGGGACGATTGCCTTGTGAGTGGCCATCCACTGTGTCCGTTCAGGCCGTCATTCATGTGACCTTGCACGTGTCCTGTGAGCTTGAAGCTCACATGATAGCAACATTGATGTCTGGCTCATTATGACCCCAGTGAGCATTACTGGTGTCAATGGGCACAGTTTGTGGGTCTTGTAGTGGTGCATTGATGTCCCTGTCTGTCATGTGCCTCCTTTGTGCGCAGTTGTTGGGGACAGGCCTTTCAGTAGTTGGTGCATGGTGACGTGCATGTTGGTATTTTTCTTTAGGGTCAATGCGGTCACAATTTGCACAATGCACTTGCAAATGGTTGTGTCGTTTTTGGGATGCACTTTCATTCACATGTTGGGATGATTAGGTCAGGCATGATGTGTACACTACTCTGTTGACGTCAGTGCTGCCACAGGGAATGATCTGGCTACTGCTAGTTGCACCCATGTGACTTATGCATCACCCCCCTGTATCTGCCAGATGTAATATGCATTGGTACGTCATTCAACACCCACTTTGCATTTCCATGCTCATGACATTAGACTCACCGAGTAGGTAGGATCTTGGGCCTGCATGTCGCTCCATGTAGCGTGGTATTGTTGAGTTCCGAAGGACCATAGAATCATGGGTTGATCCGGGGAATCTGGCACAACAATGTGTGATGATCCTGTTGGAGTCACAGACCATTTGCACGTTGATTGAGTGGAAATGTTTACGGTTGCGGTACGGTACCTCCATGGCATGTGGGACCACCAATTCAACATGGGTGCAGTCAATGGCACCAATGCAACCAGGTATGCAGGCCAGTGCATGGAAACCCACTTTGGTGTTGGCTATCTCCTGGGCAGACCGTGGTAATGAGATGTGGCCATCTGTGTGCTTGAGGAGGGCATCGAGCACTTGCATCAGTGTACGCGAGAATAATGGTTGTGATATGCCATGCAAGTGCCCCACTGTGTGCTGGTAGGTGCCTGTGGCCAGGAAGTGGAGCACGGACACTACCTTCAGTAGGGGGGGGGGTGGCAGTGGGTGTTTCAATCATGCTGACGATGTTGTTGTGTATCATGTCCACAATGGTGGTGATGGTGTCCCGGTCCAGTCGGTACAGGGTGTGGATCTGCTCAGCGGTGAGGTTGAATGGGCTGGGTCTGATGCGTGGGATTGGGGGCTGCCTGCGTGGTGGCACTGGCTGTGCTGGTGGGGCTTGCTGGGCCTGCCTTGCCCTCCTTCTCCTCCTGCGTCTCCTCTGTGCAGCCTGTTGTTGTTGTTGTTGTTGTAGTTGCTGTTGTAGCACTCGCATTGCTATCAGGTCCTCCAGCCCCAACATTGCTAGTCCTATTGGTATCATTGTGGAGTGTGACTGGGTGTGGGAAGGGGTGGGGTGTGCTCTTTTTGTACTTCCTGAGTCTGTATTGCCTTCACCTGTGCTGTTTCTGTGCACCTGTGGCAGCTGCATTCACTTTACATGGCCCTTTACGGTTGGTTCGCGATGGCGTAATTAGCACCATGGCGGTAAGGTACTTAACGGGCTGGGTGATGGCGTTAGGGGCATGTCCGCTTGGGTCGGCATTCGCGTACCTTTCCGCCATGGCGCTAAGTACGGTGTGGATGTTCGCGTGCGCGCGCCCTTGGCGCAGTCAGCGGCAGCGTTAGCTACGATGCCGCTAATGACATCGTAGTTTACGGTCACGGGTCGTAATCGGCCCTAGCGGAAGACGATGGCGGTAATCGTTTACCGCCATCGTTTTTCGCTTTGCGCAAGGGTCGTAATGAGGGCCAATGTGTTGTTCAGGGGCTGCGCTGGGCGGGGTACATTAGCTTCGGGTTGTTGGAAGATCGTCTGCTGTCCATTTCTGTTTTCTTCCGCAGTGCTGCTAGGAAAGATTTTCCCAACTCCTTGTACCCAAGATTTGAGTCCATAGTTTTTTTTCTAAAGGGACGCCAGGTGTATTCTGGCTAAAGGATTGGATGACCGACAGGTAAGAGCTGTAAACGTGTAGTGGTACCTTTATACAAATGTAATTATGTCGAGCAGAGCAGGAAAAATTGAGCAAGTTATTTTTTAGACGTTGCTATGGTTGCAACCATCTTTACTAGATTGTTGTAGCATCTTGTTGCAGGACTGCGCAAGGAAAAGGCCTGTGATTGCAAAACTCGGTAAAATGCATTCGTGGAAGGGGTTTCCACATCTGTATTGATAAACACGCAGTGAGGATAGCTTGGTACTATTGCTGTTAGTTTGTTTTTATTTGTTTTGCAGTATAACCCGATGCAGGGTACAAACACGAAATGTTATTCGATGTGTGTGAGCACAAGCAAAAACAAATGCATAGAATGAAGTGAAAAGATATTAAAATAAATAACATGTTTGGCAAAAGTGTTGCTTTTTTGACTGAAGCCATGAAAGGGGTCTGCAAGCTCACACGCTGTTATTACTGTGCTATGAAGAGCCCTTCCTTCTCTTGCCCTTGCCTAATCTGGCTGATCCAAGCTGGTGCAGGCCGATTCCCCTGGCCCCCAGCACTACATTACCCAATGAATGACTCGGGGCGTCACAGGTGATGCCCGAAAAATAATCAATAAATAAGGCTTGTGATTACATATAGTATTGGATAGCCGAAGCTTTCACAGCATAGCGCTCCCATTGTTTTGGGATTCATATTTGAAAGCTCAGAGACATAAAATCCTGGTGGACTCTGTGAATGATTTTAAGGACTCGTAGATACCAAAAGGGTATTGTGAGTGAGTGACAGCCCTCTTGCAGGGTTATACATTGTAGCATTGAAGTGAATGACTTCGTGGTAATTCACTTTGGTGCAATTACTTCTATTTTTTCTTTACCTTTTTTAAAATACAACAGGGGGTCCTCCGCATACCTACCGACCCACGTGCCACCCACCCCCTAACCTTCCCACCTCCTGTTATAACCCTAACCCCCCAGCATGAAGTAATTGACTTCGGTGTAACAACGGTCTATGCTCTTGCAGGTTGCTGGATACACTCATGTGAAGTGAAAAGGTATTTGCCACATACATGCCCATATTGGAGATATGGAGAAGATGCAAAGGGTGAGAATTGAATTTGCCCTTGACTTTCATTGGGGTTAGGTCGATTTTAGGAGTTGAAAGGTACAAATATATGAAAAATAGCAACAATATTGTCCACAAAATTAGGAGTGTCCCCCCTTAAGAGAGAGATTGCATGTATGCACTGGAATCTGGGAAATTGATTTATTGATTGCTTATGTTTCCTCCTTCCTATCCATAAACTACATTTCCTGGACTGCATAATTGTATTGCATTTCTGCTGAAGTACAGTGACATTTGATTGGATATGTCTCTCTATTCCCTTTTCCAGGTAGTAGTAGTGGTATAATAATAATTCCGGTGTTTTATATAGTGCAAAGATTGCCAGAAACCCAGTTACAGACCGCTTGGTAAGCTATGGTGATGAGTCACAATGCAGTACTAATTTTATTGACCTTATGGACTTTAGGTGTTTGGGGGGCAAGGGGGGGTGAAGGGCTAAATCGACCCAACCGAGTTTTTGAATTCTGCACAGGTATTTCCTGCTCCCGGCTAATTGCATACTTTTTTGCTGTGTGCTCTGTAAGAAACCGGAGGGTATTCTCCCAAGTAAACTCTGAGGATCCCTTATTCATGTGGCCTGGGACGGGCTGGCACTCTCAGATCCCAACTCTGGGGGTGGACGAGCGAGGGAGGTACAGGCTTCCCTGCCTCCCCCTAACCTGGGAAGGGGAGCCCGTGGTTATGCTTGAGGAATATCCAAGGTGAGATGCGGTATTATACCGAAAAACAAGGTGAGGAGGACGGAGTCCATAAGGCTTTTGTAGGCTGTACCACCTCTGCCTCCCTTCCTCTTGTCGCATCTCTCTTGTCCAAATCCAACAAACCCTCTATATATAACAAATCCCCTAGGATCCCGAACCCCTGTACATTCGGAAACCACCCTTATACTCCCAGTCATTCTCCTTCCTGTCCCTCTGATTGTAATTTCCCACACTCTCAATCTGCTCAAACAAAACACTACCCTTCCCACAATCCCCCCTGTTCATTTTATGATAATAATTCCGGTCATTCCCGTTTGTTTCACAAACCCTACCAAAGTACCCTTCCGAAATAACCTACCCTCCTAGGATGAAGGCTGGAATTTCATATAACACATCTTCCCCCATCCTACCACGCAGGACCTTCAAAAACACCCCCACCCCCTTTTCCAACAGGAACACTTCCGCACACCACAGACAATGGACCAACACCCGAGCCGTTCACCTGAAATTTCCCAATACAAGGGTCAGGCAAAGTCAGGCAATTGACCAGAACCACACACACCCGACAGCCCTTTCCCTTCCCCACAGGGATAAAAGGTGGAGTGCAAGAGCACAGTACGAGCAAGACAGACCGCACAACGAGACAGCTAATCAAACACAGCAGTTCAAGAGAAGGAGAAAGGCAGTGAGAACTGAGAGGGTGACAGGGAGAGAAGCAACCTTGCCCTTTCCGCCATTGGCCCGCAAAGTCTCCAGAGAAGGAATCGTGTGTTGCAGCAGATGTCAATGATACACAGAGCACTTCTACGCCGACACGCAGGAGAAAGACGCCTGCTACCGTGGTACCGGCCTTGACTCCAGAGGCAAGAAAACCCAAGCGGGTTATCACCGCCGGTGATTCGAGGGGAGAACAGATAAGAAACCGAACTGTGTTGAATGAAAGCCGCAAAGTAGCAAAGGAAGGAGAGTTCAATGAACTATAGACATTGATGGAAATCCAGCTGCAAAGGGGTCAGGCACCATGTGAGTGCTTACTCGAGAGACTCTGGTTGATCCCGCATTTGTTGAAACTATTCAAACCAGAAGGCCCTAGAAGAGCCGTAAGAAAAGGTCAGGGTGGTCATACAGGGGTCTAGCAAAATCCTCTGTACCATCGAAAGTCTTTGACTGACAAACCATTGAAAAATCAAGGGAAGTGAATCCCACATCAAGAGAGAGAAAAAGGAATTGAGAAGTGGCAGGAGTGAACCCGATGGAGGAATGGCAATAAAGCGGGGCAAAGTCTAAAGTCCCAGGAAACAGTGTGTTGACAAAAGTTAACCAGGTAGAGGGATGTCCACAGGGAACTGTTTAAAAAGACATTAAGATTTGTGAATGCCAAGGAGAAAATATCTTTGCAAAAGCCAGAGTGAACCTGACAGAGGGAGGCAAACGTACAAAAAGGATTTGAGCCCAGAATAGGGGGATCCAGAGGTGAGAAGCCATCACCACAACAACACGTGAATGCAGTCGAGAAGTCATTTTGAAAATAAGCCAGAGTGAACCCGACAGGAGGGAGGCTGATATTTGAGAGGGGTCTGAGCCTAGAAGAGGGGGACCCGGGGTGAAGAATCATCACCTCAAGTGTAATCTGAAAGGAACTTTTTGTTTATTATTTTGAAACCTATTAGGCCCTTGGAGGCAGGCGAATCAAACCCCGAAGATGATGATATCAATAGGAACTGTTTGAGAAGGGTCTGCACCCGGAAGATGGGGACCCAGGCGGGAAGGTATCGCCCAGTTTACATTTGAAAGGAGATTCTGTTAGTTTGTTTGCATCAGTGTCATGGCCACTGGTCAAGGGCCATCCACTTTATATCCTGCAGGGTCCCAATGGACCCAGTCTTGGCGCCTCTGGCACCAAGCACATTTCAAAGTGTGCTCTGCACACAGTATGCTCAGGGCACGTGCATCTGGGCTGGGCGGGGCCATACAAATGCATGGAAGGCACGTGCAGAAGACAGGGGGAGTAGCAAGGTGGGGCCACAAGGCGGGGCCTAAAGGGAGTGGCTGGGGCAAGGCTATATAAGACAGCCCCACCCGCATGCTGGCACTTCGCGTTTGTCTGCTTGTGTAGCGTAACACTTACCGCGGTCTACAGATCCTTACCTGTTCAGCAGGAGCATCTTCAGTCTACGGAACCCATCCAGCATTTTACCTGGAATCAGCCACGCCATCATCCCTGGAAGCACCGCTGTCCGCTTCCCACTCTGCAGCGACCGCGCGCATCTTACCTTGAGGTCAGCCACGCCATCGCTGGAAGCTCTGCTACCCGCTTCCGACTCTGCAGCTACCGCGTTCATCTTACCTGAGATCAGCATTGCCATCGCTTGGAGCACTTCTACTCGCTTCCAACCCAGCAGCGGCCGCTCGCCTCTTACCTGTCTCCTCGAATCCACTTCGGGTGGCACCTTGCACTTAGCTGTCCTGAACTCCCAATCAATACGAGGTCATCTTCCGGCGCAGCATCCTCGTGGATCTTCTCATCTGGCAGCCGGCAGGAGTTCGGAGAACCGCTTGCCATCACCTGCAAAGGAGACAGAGAGCACAAGGTTAGCAATTACATAAACTTTAAACGCTGGGCAACACAACTCGCAAACTTGGTGCATCATCCGGAAAGTCAATTTACCACTTGTAGGTTTTCCGGATTGGACTCTCATCCATCACCAAGCACTTTTGGGCCATCTTCATACATAGAGAGAGAGGAAAGGACAATATAACATTAAGGACAGTAATCATTGGGGAAAATCACCACAAAGGATACAGACAATAATCTTTGTTATAAACACCTACCTTCAAGGCGGAATAGGTTGCAGCCGGTCTGGACCTCCATGCTAAGGACCAGTGACGCAACTAGGTCCATCCACGGCACCCCTGCTGAGAGAAAGCAGGACAGAGAGATCATCCTTACATTGAAACAGGTGAGCTTGCATGGGCAAACTCTTGCTCACTTCATTCTGGCATGAAAGGGTTGAGGGGGATCACAACACCACCACGCCACCCTCAGTGCCTCTCATCTTCTCTCGGAGGCAGAACCAGCATCCTGAGTCTTCGATTCCGCAGCAGCTGGGGGAGAGAGTCGATCCAAGGGAGCCAAGTCCTGGGAGGGCTCCAACCGTGCCCCAACATCCCTGCAGAGACCAGGTGAGCGTAACAATGAGGTCCTTGAAGGCAAGAGACTTTTAAGAGAAAAGAGACTTGACCATCAATGCTCCTGATAGCTGAGAACAGAACTGTCATCTCGTGCTCGGAAAGCTCGAGAATGTGCTGTGCTCAGAAGTCCCACCGTGTCCCATGCTCAAAACGTGAGGAAGAGAGACCCCCAGCTACCACATCTTGACTTATCATTTGTGAACACTTCCTTTGTTTTGTGACTCCTATCCCACACTCTTTTTGGTATTTAGTTGTAAGGTTTGGCAATAGTTTTTTTGTACAGTATAGGCCATTTTATTTGCCAAGACGCCACTGGGACTACCTTATTTTTCATTTGATGGTCGTAGCTTGCTCCCATCTTAGCTTTAGGTTTAGATCAGGTGTTTTTCCAACCTGCATATTCAGTTTAATAAACACCCTTGAACTCTGATCGCTTGTGTCTGTCTATTCTTGATACCATAACTTCCTTACAGCTCTCTTGATGTCTTTTGCACTAATCTGATTAGTTGTGGGTCTGTGCCATGTCAGTGTTATTGGTTTTGTTTGATATGAATTAATTGTGTGGTTCTCTTTTTGATGTGCTGCACTGTCAGCATGCCAACGTAGGGCAGACATCATTGGTGATCTTAGCAGAAGGACATCTCCATACGTAGGAATATCTGAATTTGTCTTACACTGAAAGGACTCAAAGGATGGGGCATTTTATTGGAATTGATGATCGTGGTCTGGGCTGTCCCTTTTTAAGCAATGTATCACATTTCAAAGAAGCCTAACATACACTACAAATATGTGGTTTACTGTATTTTGATGTATAGGACTCAAACACATGTGTGGCTTCCAAGGAACACTCTTTGGTAGGTTTACAAAGCTAAAATGATGAACCCGAATTAAATCAAGGCATGAAAATGATGAGTCTGCAAAGGAAATTCTGAGACTAGTCTAGAGATGACTGCAATACTGAGTTGTGCAACAATTCTCTGACTCCATCACAAGTCTGAAAGGAGGCTCAGTAGCCCAGGAAAACTGGCCTCCTTGGGCAACATAGCCAGAACCATGAGCTACCTGGTGGCAAAACAAGCACTATATCTCCAATTCATACATGCACTCCAAAGGTGAATGAATACCTAGATGTTGACTGTGAGCGGAGGAAATACTTTATCCCAAGGGGATAGTTAGTGAATGGCCCAAGAGCATTGGTGTCATTTTATCATTTTAGGGAGGTCAAGGGTGTTTACCCCCCCAACCCCAACTTTTGTGGTGCACCGTTTTGTCCCACTCATTTGGTAGGGGCCCCTTTCATTTAGATGTCATGCCCTCCCACCGCAAACATTTTGTGCAAAGCTACTCCACAGCCTAAGACTCAGGTTCGATTCAGTGCAGTCCATAATGTTCGTGGGGAATGAACACTGCAGACTCCCTTGAGCCAGAAGGGATCCCTACCCATAAATGCAAGACTGGTGATGTGATTGTCACTGAAAAAAAAAACATTGCAAGGTACAGTGTGCTGCGGCTGGATATGAGAAACCTGAAGGTTTCTCCCTAGCTAGTCCCCGGGGATCAGTCATCCAGGTGGCCAGGACACAGCATCTCCTTTTGGATCCAGTTCCTGCGGGTGGACCAGTCAAGGAGGATCACCTGGATGGAGGGTCCTCGGGGAGTGGGAGTGGGACACTGATGGGTGAGATTCGGTATCCCCCTTCCTTTAACACTTTTCCCCATCCTCTCACGTAGAACATTCCAAACCACTGCCCTCCTCCTTTTTTCCACCGCAAACACTTTCGCACAACACAACGGACAATGGACTAACACTCGAGCTGTTTACCTGACATGTCCCAACACCAGGGTGTCAGGCAAAGTCAGGCAATTGATCAGAATCACACACACCTGACAAACCTTTGCCTTCCCCAGAGGGATAAAAGGTGGAGCCAGAGAGCACAGTACGAGAAAGGCAAACACGACAGACAGCACGTTGAGACGGCTACCACGCGGCAGTTCAAAAGGAGAAAGACGGCGGAAAGCAAGAAGGTGGGGAGGCGAGAAGTGACATTGCCCTTTTCGTCCCAGGGCCGCGGAACCTCCGGGGAGGAGAATCTAAGAATGCAAACAATAGCACAAGTGTCCTGCTGCAGATGTCAACTGTACACTGGGCAAGCCTTTGCTGACAAGGCGTAGCTGAGGAGACTACCATGCCCGTGGTACCGGCCTTGGCTCCTAAGAAACCCAATAGCCAAGCAGTTCATCACAACCGGTGAGTCGAGGGGAGAATCGTTAAGACGGGGCTGTGTGGAGTTAGAATCGCAAAGTGGCAAGTTGTGAAACAAACCTGATGAACTATAATTGAACTGTAAAAAGTGTGAAGGGGAGACCAGCGGCAGAGGCAAACCGGTAATCAAGAGACTATGGTCGAGCCCTATATTGAGAAACTACAGAAATGAGAAGGCCAAGGAAGGTCGCCAAAGGAACTCAAAGTGGTCATACGTGAGGGTCGAGCAAAAGCTACGTACAATCAAAATACTTTGATCCGTAAGTTGTCTGAAAGAAAGGGTACTAAATCCCACAGTGAGAGGAAACCCGGGTAGCGAATCCCAGGAGCAGTTGAATCTAGAGTCCGAAGAAACAGTGTGTTTTGGAACTGTTTAAAAAGACATTAAGATTTGTGGATTACAATTGACAAGGGTCAGCCCAGAAGTGGGGGACCCAGGGGTGAACCCATCACCCAACGAATATTGGGAACAAACTTTCATTTGTTAAAGGAACTTTTGTTTTTGGTTATCTGAACATGTCCGGCCTGAAGGCAAGAGACTTTCTAATGAAACGAGACTTGGCCATCGATGATCCTGAGAACTGCCATTGGAACTGGCATCTCGTGCTAAACAAGCCAGAGACTGTAGTGTGCTCCACCAACTCCACCTTACCTGTGCTCAAAACGTGAGGATGGGAGACCCAGGCTACTTCCTCCTGACTTATCATTTGCAAACACTTTTCTTCCTTGAAACTTAACCCCACACCCCTTGTAGTTAGCCTAAGGAATTGGCAATAGAGTTTTTTTTTTAAATTGTAGGCCCTTTTTATTTGACTTGACATCACTAGGACCGCCTTATTATCATTTTATGGTCGACACCTGCCCCCATCTTAGATTTAGGGTTAGATTAGGCGTTTTTCCAACCTGCATACCATTTTCATTGTTCAATAAACACCTTTGAACTGTGATCACTTGTGTTTGTCTTACTTGTTGTCACCATGAGTTCCTCACAGGGGTTCCACAGGCAAAATGGGATCCACTGGACTCATAAGAAATTCATAACATTAATGAGATTCCCAGCGGTAAAGTGAGCATGTGAGAGGGTCATAATGTCCACCTCATGTCAAAATGGCCACCAGGGCTTATGTAGGGTTGAACCAGACCAATCTAAGAGTTCTGTCCATAGCAGGAAAAGTATTTGGTTAACTTGGCAAGCATTTCAAACTGCTGATGCTGAGAGAGTAGAATGGACCTAGCATCTGGAAACTGTGGAAATCCTCAGGGGACTGAGACTGCTTGCCAGTGAGAAGGGCACATTATTCCTTATTAGTGGAAAGGGCACTGTATCCCTAGATGGTCAGGACATTTGTCTCTTCCTAATGAACGAGTGCAACATATCCCTGGAACAGGAAAATTGGGCCAGGCACTATGTTCTGGCTTAGTTACAAATGGCGAGAGGGGCCATATACGAGGCAAAGTGGCTGGGTGCTTTATTATATTCTTGTGAATGGGAACTGAGCCAAGAAGCAGGCGGGCAAGTACTATATCCTTGAGACTGTGTTTGAGAATCAAGAAGTGGCTACATCCCTATGACTGATATTGCAATGGCTGGACATTCTGCCCATGGGACGGTGAACCTGAGAGAGAGCCTAGTATTCCTAAAAGAGAACCCTGATACTTTATAGTTTGACCACTCCTAACAACTTTTGCTTAGATCATTCCCAAAGCAGAACACCATCTGTAGGTGTAAGCAAACCCCTATGCCCTTTGGGCATTCATCCCCACTACTCATCCTCATTACTAAGGATACGAGGTTAACACTTTACTCCCTTGAAACGTTTCGGGTCGGTCCGCCACAGTTGTTTTCACTTTACCATCTCTTGTCCAAAGACCTTCATTTTAATAACAGGATCCGTCCGTGGGGAGTCTCCTGCTTCCATCTACTCCCTGCCCTTCCTATACACAGGTGCAGAAGCTCTGTTATTGCTGTAACATGGTATGAAAACCTAAATTAAATAATTGATAACAAATCCACAAATTAAACCAGGCTCTGGTGCATTTGGAAGTAAGGTAGATGGTCTTGAAAAAACGTCCACTGCCCCGAGACAGTGACGTGGTGCAAAAAGAACTTTCAGGCATGGGTGCGTTTATGGATTTTTGTTTTATATTCCACTGCGCTGGAGGAAGTGCATTTGACAAGCTTGACATCTAAAACGAGTGTTCCAAGAGGGGACTTTATTTGCCCCATGTGGCAAGCCAAGAACTATCATCCATGAGCCATGGCCGGGCCAAAGCTTGCAGAGATGTATTGGCAGGTGATGGCAGATGATGGCAGATATGGCAGAGAGGTTGTTTTCCTCCTGAAGGGGAATCTGGAAATCATGGAGGCATGGATCCATAGGGATGGATCTCGGTTTCTTTGCCGTCATGGAGGAGCGAGTCAGCCAGGATGCTCTGGAAGTGAAAGGGAAGATGATTGAGTATAGGTGCATAACTGCTGAACCCATATGCATGCATCATAGTACTTAGCCGAACCCTACCCTTACCCAGAATAATTTGGCTCACACATTGTTTGTCAAGTGTTGGCAATAAAAGGCCGTAACAATAATCACATATCATAAAAAATAATACACAATACTTTTGGGCGCCGGGTCTTGGGGTTACCCCCTCTGGCCCGTGCCCGCCTTCTTATGTCCACGACTTGTTGTGGACACTGTACAGTGTCCTGTACTTCTTTTCCTTTGTTCTTCTCCCATTTCTTGTAGGGTGCGAGGGTTTTGCGGTAAAGAAGCAAAGGTTTGGAAGGCACTGAGTCAACAGTGCACCTCCTTTGTGTTTGGGTCCCCGTTCAGGGTCCACAAACTAATTGTGTTTTCTCAGAGCATGCCGCTCTGTATTTATAAGACCCAGGGGAGCCCTAGGTCTTTGATATGTATAGTAGTGGGGGCTGTTATGTGTCAGCCCCCGGCCGGATAGCCGACTGTCTGCCCCCCCGCTAACCTCCCCGGGGGGGGGCAGGTCTTTGAACCTGATCCCTACCTGCCTGTTGGCTTCCTTGGGTGCTTAGCACCTAGCTGCATGAAGGAAGGGTGAGGTGATTGCTCACACTTCACCCTTCCTCAGCATTGTGCTGGGTAGACTGCGTGTCTCTATGACTGGGGGGAGGAGCAGAGGAGGGGGAGAGGTTGTGCTGCCCCTCTCCAGGCCTGCTGATGGTAACAGCAGTTACCCTGCCTCGCTTTGTGAGGCACTTCAGCATTGCCCATACTTACAAGGCACTTTAAGCAACTTGCAGGCTTGGCACCTGATCAGAGGAGACCTACCATGCAGTCTTCCCTGATCTGAGAGGTTGGGCTCCAAATCAGTGGGGAAGCCTTCCTGGCTTTAGAAGCTTACTGGAAACAGGGTGGCTGCTTAAACAGTGAAATACCGCTAGTGGTATTTCTGTTGATATGTCCACCCAACTAGTAATAAGACACTGCAAATGAGGGTTCCTGGACTTGCACAATGCTTAGCATGACTTGTTTACATGTGTCTATCTTTGTGAGCCTCATTTTGTTATGTGCTGTCAAGAGTAACTGCTTTTAGGGTCATTGCAAAATCATCGCACATTAATCGCGATATGTCATTAGTCGCGGGCTAGAATAAGACAAAGGGGGTTGTGTCTAGACCTCTCGGTGCACATTCACACTTAGGAACTCTGTAATTGTATTAGTTGAATGTGTTTTCTTAGTTTGAACTTTTTTTATCATCCATGACGGAGCAAACCATTTCCTAACCATTTGGTACAGTAGTACAATGTCGCATGCATGCTCAAGGACAGTATGCTAACTATAGAGCATACAGGGGCCGATGCAAGGAATCTGTGTAGAGAGCACTGCTAACGTATTTTTTAATGTGTGTTCTTTTTTTTTTAACAGTGCTCGTACCAAGTTCTGGCGACTGTTCCTGAAAGTGAGGCTGGGCAGCCCGGCATAGAGTCGGTTGCGGTCTCATCCCAGCACGCACTTACCCTGCAGCTTAATGATACCTCGGACCATCGCGAGCTTTGCAGGTGTGTGTGTGTGTTGTACTCTCACCTGTCTTTCTTATCTGCTCCATGCATGCTCTGGCGTGGTAACGTGGTGTTAGTTTAGCGGTATTATAGTATGTATGCTATTTAAGCGACACCTTTGGCCACCTATACTTTCTAGTTAACGAGCAGATATTATGTTATGAAGCATAGAAAAGGTAAATATCATGTCTATCCTGCGAACATGGAGTAAAAGTGGAAGTATCATGTAGACATGCTCCTGCTGCTAGGGCCTGCTACATGCAGTGATTTCAGAAACGCCTCTAAGCACAGGCCTTGATTCCTGATGCAGGCTCTTTCCCCTTAGCTGGCAAACACATGAGTTTTAGGAAATAGCATGTTACCGGGGAAAGCCTTTCTGCAGCTGTGGACCCCAAGCCAGTGACTCACTTTTCACCCGCTGTGAAACATATAGCACAGAGACATTTGAAAGAACACTACGCGGCCGCCTAAAAAGAGGCATATGTCTTGGTCTATACATGGAAATGTTCTCACTCAGGCAACATGGTGCCATCAATGTTGGTACATTTCATGATTGTGTTTTTGGTCTCTTTTCTGGGCTGTGTCCAGGTCTTTCTTTGTAATGCATTCATACTATGTTATACATACAGTGATACAACCCGCTGCAAAGCATGGCACCCAGCGATGCTCATTTAAGCTTGGGAGGAATTTCATAATTTTACTAAAATATTAAGTTCTAAGGGTGGCATTACATTAATGTAAGGGATCCCCCAAAGGCTCTGTATTTGGGACTGGAATGATTTGGCTCTCTTAAATATGAGTGCTATGCCAAACCTTCATTGAGCAGAGACTTTATATGGTGTGTTCAGAAATGTATCTTAATTTATGTCTTTGAATAATTATAACTAACCCATATCCATTTTGGAATATTATTTAGAGGTGATTAATGATTTTCAGTCCGTGTGCAGTGACCACACAAAATCATACAAAGTAGGACATCAATGACCGACTATTGCAGACCAGGCTTAGAAGCCCTTTGTTAGGCAGGGGTCAGTGGGTACTGTGAGAAACCTGTGGGCTTTCTCACTTATGGACCCCAGGGATTCTTTGTTCAGGTGGCCAGGCCACTGCCATCACCTTTTGGAAACAGACCCTGGGGGTGGACCAGTGCGGGAGGATCACCTGAGCAGGGTGTCCTTGGGAACAGTTGGAGGAATGCCCTCGGCAGAGATGCAGTATTCCCCCCTTTCTGACAAACCCATACCCAACACTTGCTCCACCTTTATAGGTTGTTATGAATCCTGTGATGTTGCCCCCTCCCCAATTCCAACAGGTACTAACATTAAAAGGAGGCATAGGAGAAGAAGTATATCCCTATTCGACATCCCCAGTCCCAATGGGACATCATCATCTAAAACCTATTTACCTACAACCACACATATGCCCCCTTAACCCTGACAAACATTTACAAATGTTTCTCTCATACTTCTTCCCCATTGCCTTCTTTCAAAACCCCTGGGACGAGGAAGAGGAGGAACAGAACAATGAAGATTGCCCAGAGGAACCAATGTACCATGGATTCCTATGGGCAGTCTCCATCATGTCCCATTAACAAGGACAGGCAGGGCTGGACAACTATTCCCACCTGACTCCAATTAACACTCCCTGTCAATATAAAAGGTGGAGCATTGCGATTTGATCGAGCTGGGGATGCAATGTGGACCAGAGAAGATGAAGAACAGAGTAGAGCGTTTAAAGAACCCTGGAAAGTCTGGAACAGAGCTGAGGGTGCCAAGACTCTGATCCTGTGTCATCGAAGGGCTGCTGCAGGGCTGAGGAGCTGTGCCTTCCAAGAGCCAGAGAGGGCAGATCATAGCCTGCTGACTCTATCCACAGGAATACTCCTTTCCACTGGGCATGGGAAGGGAAGCCCATGTGCCTGAGCGGCAGGTGGAAAGACCTTGGCCTCGACACATAAAGATCCAAAGAAGTTGCTCGCCAGCACCGTGCTAACCGGGTGAGCCTCATGGCAAGAGAGAGAAAATCCTGGTATGTTTGTGTGTGGCTAGAGCGGGAACCTGCATATTGAATTTGAGAAAGAAAGCAGGAAATGAAAGGCCCATGAAAGGCATTATGGGTCTTGAAGTTCTTTTTTTGAGTGAAGTAAATCGAAGTGGTCCTGCAATGGTTTAAGGAAGACTCATTGCACAGTCGAAAGTCTTTGAATTTTGATACCAAAAAGAAAGCAAGATTAAAGTGGTCAGAGCACGACCGAGGGATACCAATTGCTGTGAAGTGAAAGCAACTGCAAAATGAAGTAACAGAGTGGTCTGGCGGAAAACAAAAGTACGCCCATTCGAAAGACTCTGTGCACTGCTTTTAGGTCCAAGCCCGAAGGAAGGAAGCCTAAAGGAAGTGAACTGTGATATTTTTTTGCAAACACAACGGGTGCGAGCACGAACGAGGGAGACCCCGAAATTGTGAACAACATGTCTAAGCCCGACTGAGGGAGACCGTGCTCTGTGCCCGAATAGGGGGGATCCGTGGCCCGAACGAGTGGGACCAATCATGAACATTGTGCTAAAGGGATCTGACCCCGAACAAGGGGAATCCATGGTCCGAGCCCGAACGAGGGGGACTAATGCAGAACCTGTGAATGGGAAAATCCTGATAAGAAAGGACCTTTGATGTTTGTGTGTTGCATCAGGCCCTCTGCAATAAGAGACTGTCATTGGAAGAAAGACTTTGGCAGAAGGCACTGATACCTATGCTTTGATCTGTTTCTTCCTGGCCAAGAAGCCAGTGTGTGAAGCTCAAACGTGCTGCCTTGTCCCGTGCTGAAAACATGGGGAAAGGGAAGCCAACTGCTCAACTATCCTGACATTCTTTTGTCTACATTGTTGTCCCACACGTTTTGTATTTAGAAGTAAGGATTGGCAATAGGTTTATTAGTATAGGCCTTTTGACACACTCCAACCAGACCGAAACACGTGTCTGGGGTTTCTGTTGGTACTCTTGTTCAGAGGAGAATTGCCTAGCATTTCGGTGCTGGACTGCCCCAGGGCAGGACAAAGACTGATATGTTTGGGATATTTCTTATCTGTGAAAGATAGTGAGCTAAAGACTCTGGGTAAGTCTCTCGTAACCAGGACTAATGTCTGGCAGAGGGACTCCCAGGACTCCCCTTGTTAATTTGCATTATTATTATTTGATGGTCGTAGCTTGCTCCCATCCTTAGATTTAGGATTAGATAGGCGTTCAACCAACCCATTGAAGTACAATAAACACCCTTGAACTGTGATCACTTGTCTGTCCTCACTGTTTGATACCATGCCTTCTTTACAGTACCAAGTAGGAAATGCAACATTGTTCAGTATTCTGTGTTTATTGGAGCCTTTTAGGGACCCAGACAATCAACGAAATAAGAAAGTTTGTTTTTTGGGCAAATTCTTGCTGATTGATCACTTCTCAAGACTTTGTCATTAAGATCCAATGCGACTTTCTCTACTAGTTTCCGGTTTTCTCTACATTTGAATGTCGAAATAGTGCAAGTGTGCAAAAATTCTTTGGGCCTCATTACGACCCAGGCGCTAATGGGTTAACGGCGCCATAAAAGGCTTCGGCGCCGTTAACCTATTAGCGCCTAATTACGGCTGGTTTTAAGAGCCGTTAAAGTAGGGACCCGCAAAGGGACCTTGGTGCCAAGTACGGTGCCGCAATTTGCGGCACCGTACTTAGGGCTCAATGGGAATGCGGAAGGCGCTATGGGGCAAAAATGGGAATGGGAATGGGGAAGGGCCATGGAGGAATGGGGAATTACCGCCTCGCCAACCTTGTAATGGGGTGGTAATTTCCCCTTTCTCCATGGCGGAGTCAGTAATTTACCGGCATGGACCATGGTGCTAATAGCACCATGGTCTTCCGCCAGGGTCGTAATGAGGCCCTTTGTGTGTCAGTAGGTCAATGTGCAGTGTAAGGGTGAAGGGTGTAAGAGTAAATTGAGAGGGCAGTCGGTTAGTTGAGGTATATCGTTGGTGTAATGCTGTTATTGGGTTTTAGGGCTCGACCAAACTGGTCAACTTGAGCTGGTAATAGAAGTATTGTTGTGTTTGAATGATGTTTCCTTGGTGTTCTGTGTTCCATGTTGTGGTGGGAGTGTGTTAGTTGCCTGCATCTTATATCTGATGTCCTTTGTGCCAGGTCTCTGCAATGTGGAAGCATTTTAGGAAAGTAATTTGGGACAGTGACCCAGCTGAGTCCAATCTCCCACTGCAAGGCTCTATTTTGCATCTGTTAACCACCCACACACCTTGTACTTCTCTTCCATTCTTTAGCGCTCCAACCATGGTTATCCCCACCCCAAACTCCTTATCTGTCCTTACTATTTGCCCCTACAGTGTCACCATGTTTCTGAGTTCTCTAATTTTTCTCTCTTCCTGTAGTTTCATCCCATCTCTTGCCATTATGGGATCCAACTGATTTTCCTTTGAAGTCTACCATTTCTGCATGACTCCCCCCAAACCTCTCCTTACCGGCAACTCAAAGTGTGGTGAGTGCCAGCCTGCCCCCTGTGCTCCACCACCACCTACAAGCTCATATCCTAGCTCAAGGCTGTGACTCGTCAGGCCCACAGAAGGTGAGCTGGGTGGACCATGGCATGGATCTATTGCTAGAGGTGATATGATAAGTCATTTATAACGAGCCTCTACACAAGTGTTTCTAGGCGGGACAAGACAAGGAAGGGTAGACGGATGGAGGACAAACCAAACGATCTTACTAGGCCTTATTTAATTTAGATTGTGCAAGTGCTAGGGGGAGGGCCGAGGAGAAGTGATGGGGGGGGTCGGGGGAGGGGAGAGTGCAGTGGTAAGAATGCAGCAAGTGCTGGCAGGGTGGTGGCTCAGTAAGTGCAGGGAGGGAGGGGACTGTAGGGTTGCAGATACAGTCCCTAAGTGGGTGGGAGGCCTGGAGGCAGTGCAAGGGGCTACTGGTTGCAAGTAGTACAGGAGCCTGGTGCCCGTGAGGTTCAACGGGTGGCCAGGTAACCAGTTAGCAAAGCAGACAGGAGCATCAGCAAGGGAGAGATAAAGCAGAAGGAAAAAGAAGGTCTTAACTGGCAACATAGTACCTTTGACCTCTAGCAATGACTACTTACCTCCCTCCCTCATCTCCATCACCACTCAATTCTACTTCAGAGACCTCTCCGAAAACAATGTCACCAAACTGATTAACAGTCTAAAACCCTCAAAATGCAAAGGCGACATTTGCCCTGCACCCCTCATCAATGACTGTGCTGACATACTAACCCCCATCATCACAGCTGTTGTAAACACTTCCTTCGCTCAAAGCAATGTTCCAGCCAGCCTGAAGGAAGCCTGGGTCCTCTCCAGAAAAAAACATCCCTAGACCCAGCCATCCCCACAAACTACAGGCCAATCACTACATTCCCATTCCTCCTAAAAATGTTGGACCGAGCTGCCTACTTACAAGTCCAGCAGTTCCTGGAGGACAATTGCATCCTAGGGATGCGTCATTCCGGTTTCCGCTCTCGGCACGGCACAGAATCTGCATTGCTTTATCAAAAAATCTATTCGAAGAGATCAGGGACAAAGGCAAGTCTGCGCTGCTCCTCCTCCTACATTTATCTGCAGCATTCGACCTGGTCAACCACCAGATCCTCTGCCACCGCCTCACCACTCAGTCACTTCTCACCTTCAGCTACCGCCTGGATAACATCCTTCCTTAATGGAAGAGTGATGAGTCTTCTCAGAGATCGCCAACGCTTCTCCCTCTCCTATCACCTCTGGTGTGCCACAAGAATCCTGGATCGCCCCCACTCTACAATATTTTCACTAGGCCCTTATTCCACATCTTAGATTCACTCAGCATAGCATCCACAAATTATGCCGATGACCCTCAAATCGTGATCCCCCTCTCCGGCAACTACATAGTAGACTCGAACACCCTTGATTCAATCTATTACATAATTCAGACCCGGATGTCAGTCAGTCACCTCTGTCTCAACAGCGACAAGACAGAAATCCTGATTGTTGGCCCACCAAGCACGCTAAAGACCCTTGATAATCAATACTCTGCCTTGACAATTGCTCAATACTGGTCTCTAACACAGTAAAGACTTTAGGGGTCTACCTAGACACATCACTTACCATGACTAGACAAGTCAGTGCCATTGCCTCCTCAGCAGCCTATGCAACTAAGAGACTTAATGCAGCCAGACCCTTGCTCTCTAAAAACCAATGCCTAACCATTGCACGTGCAATCATTGGCTCAAAGATTGATTACTGCAACCTCCTATTCAATGGCACCTCGTCCAGAAACATACTCTAACTTCAAGTAATCCAGAACAATGCACTCAAAGCTGCCCTGAACATCACAAAAAGAGAGAACACCTCGAGAGCTAGAAGAGATGCACACTGGCTCCCCATCCAGGAGCGCATCATTTTCAAAACCCTCTCCATAACCCACAAGTGTCTGTCCAACACAGCACCACCGTACCTAGCCAAAAGAATTGCCAAAGCCCAATCCTCCAGACCCACTAGAATCCCTTACACAAATTAGACTCCTGGTGCCTAAAGGCAAAAGATGCAAACCCGGAGGCTCAACCTTCCCATACCTTGCCGCCAAGCTCTGGAACAACCTCCCACCCTCCCTGAGGGCATAGAAATCTTACTGGATATTTCACAAAGCACTAAAAACTTGACTATTCACCTAATCCTGAATTCCCACCATCAACCCTAGGAACCTCCCTGTCCTACCACCCAACTGCCTGCTCTGAAGAGAACGGCCACCTGGTTGTATACCTATGTAATTTATGATTCTGTATGTTTTCTAGCATAACTGCCATTTGGTTATACCTCTTCACCATGCACCTGTATGAAACGATGCCTGTATCATAGTAAGCCTTACCAGTACTTTGTACCTGCAACAGCACCACAATTCTAACAGGTTGTATGCACGCTATACAAATGAAATAAATAAATTGAGTTGCTTCCGGAACCTTAGGTGGTCCTGCTCAAGTTTGAGAGAGGCAGGGAGGCTGTCCCAGAGGGAGGCCCCAGCCAAGGACAGAGATCAACCCCCCACTCTCTGCCTGGAGAAGCGTCTGACCCTTAGACGGTTGGAGGTGGCTGAGCGGAGAGCTCGAGAAGGAAGCTGCTTAGGAATAGAGAGTTGGATGTAGTGTGGTCCCCAGCACCAGAAAGCCTTGTGGACGGTGCAGAGGGTCTTGAACTTGATCCTTGCAGCCACCGGGAGCCAGTGGAGAGATTTCAGGGCTGGAGAGATACGATCCCTGGGCTTGAGGCCAAGGACAAGTCTTGCAGTCCTGTTCTGGAATAGTTGCTAAGTGCGAAGAGTAGAGGCAGGCAGATTTAGGAAGAGGCAGTTGCAGTAGTCCACCCTAGAGAGAACTAGGGCTCTGAAGACAGTGAGCTTCTGGGGGAAAGTGAGAAGAAGTAGTACAGCTGGTAGTTTGACTTCTTAGAGAGGTCTGAGATGTGAGGAGAGAAGGAGAGGGTGGAGTCAAAGATGACCCCAAGGTTCTTAGCCTCGCAGGATGGTATGGGTGGACGGCCCAAGGTGGGCAGCCATAGTGCAAGAGGGAAAGTGGGAGCAGGGGTCCCAATGAGAAGGATCGCACTCTTACTGGCATTAAGGCAGAGATTGTTAGAGGGATACCATTCCTAAATCGCGGATAGACAGAGAGGAATGAGCAAAATATCAAAGGAGTCTGAGGGGAGCCTGAAGGAGAGCTGAGTGTCATCCGCATAACACTGAAAGTTAGAACAGAAGGTAGAGATGCGGTGGGCCAGAAGAGCCAAGTAATGGTTGAAAAGCCAGGGTGAGAGGTTAGAGCCCTGGGGAGCACCACAAGTAGAGAGAAAGGTGGCAGAGAGAAATGACCCAAGTTGGACCTGGGAGGGTTGATTGGAGAGAAAGGAGGTCAACCATGCTAGGGCCTGACCAGTGATGCCCAGGTTGTCACGGAGACGATTGATCAGGATAGCATGGTGGACCATATTGAAGGCAGAGAATAGATGAAGGAGAATGAGGACAGAAGGAAGGTTACAGTTGAGATTAGAGAGCAGGTCTTCACAGGTTTTCAGGAGAGCAGTTTATGTGCTTCTGGCTGCTCTAAAGCCAGACTGGTGGTCATGGAGACAGCCAACAGATTCAGTATGGCGAGTATGCTGGGAGATGGCCAGCTTATTCAGGAGTTTGCCCAGGAAAGGAGTGATGGAGATCGTGTGGTAGGTTGCCGGAGAGGAAGGATCAGCAGAGAGCTTCAGAGGAGGGGGTGCACAAGGGAGTGCTTAAAGGGGGAAGGGAAGGTTCCAGTAGCAAAAGAGTGATTGCCGAAATCAGCCAAGGCTGGGACGAGGGTGTCAATGTGGTCCTTGATGGTTCTGGAGGAGCAGGGGAGCACCTGCTTTGACAAGACTTTCATAGATCAGACTTGTCTAGAAACATTGTCAGGGTTGAACAAAGGGAAGGAGGAGAAAGGAGGAGGATAGGCGGCCGTAAGAGGGCCAGGAGTGGGAGAGGAAGAGGGAGCGAACACCGGCCCCCACCCCAAGGCCCCACTCCTAGGCTCCTGGAATTCTCCTTCCACTCATCCTCGCCTACAGAAGCCGGTTCGATGCTACTGCGGGATGCAGACAGCCTACCCTGCACCACGAGGTCCGTGCTAATTACCTCACAAGGCACCATTTTTATCTGCAGGTATGCCGCGCACAATCTCCTGGGCGCCTCTAAATTGATGTTTCTAAGAGCGATTGCAGCATTATTAGCAACAGTCACCATCTCACTTCAACACAGAGAGAGTGCACTGCTAAGGCTTAGTGTGTTCCTATCTTTGCCATCCTTCACCGATTGGAATCAAACCCTCCAAAATGGCCGCCCGATCATGGATCAGCACACCCATACCTAGTGCAGCCTGATGCTGCTTTGATTGGCTGGAGCCACCCTCATCTCGGCCATTGGAGTAGCCGGCAGTCTAACGCCGGACCCCTATCCAAGACCCCACTCCTAAGGCTCCTGTCTGAGCCTGTCTGAGCGTGGGAGAGCCATGTAAGAAAGGATCACCTTCCAACCTCCGTTATGCAAGGCTTTTGCCATCTGAGCCACCACCCTCGTTCAAAATCTGCACCCCTATGTCTACAACGTTACCCACGCACAAACATTATTTTCCACCTTGTCTTACATATACTCTGCACCAAGCCTGACCAGGTTTAACCACCCGACACCACCTGTGTGCAATCAATTGATTTTTTCCACGTGTTGTATTTCGCCTCCCTCACCTTCTGTGTGCAGACAATTGATTATTTCCATGTGTTGTATTTAGCAGGCCTCACCTATGTGCAGACAATTGATTCTTTTCATGTGTTGTATTTAGCCTGCCTCACCTTCTGTGTGCAGACACTTGATTATCTCCATGTGTTGTATTTAGCCTGCCTCGCCATCTGAGTGCAGACAATTGATTTCCCCATGTGTTGTATTTAGCCTGCCTCACCATCTTTGTGCAGACAATCCACCCGCGAATCACCTCCCCATGACATCCTCCATCCCTTCATCTGGCCCAGTCATCAGACCCGCCAAACCCCAGCCTGCCCACCCCAAGCCTCATACTCACTGAAGCCTTCCATCTGCCTCTTCAACCACTCATGGCACACTACCTCCAATAACACTGAACACACACTCACCTTCACGTTACAAATGGCAAACAACCTCCCTAACTCATCTGACATCCCACCATCTCCCTTCCTACCCAAGGCATTACACTTCACCACCAGCCCACAAGACACCAAACACACGAAGGTCCTAAGCCACAGCCAACCTTGCTCTCTAGTCCACCGTAACATAAGACTAGCATACCGTCTAGTCACAACAAGACAACTTTCACTTACCACCACCCAGCCACTCACTTGCAGGAATGCCCACCTCAACTTAAGAGCCATCACTCATACACTCACCAGGCCCTCTAATCACCCCCCTCACACCCTGCACAGCAGGAACAACACCAAGACAACCTTGACCCCTGTACGGGACAGCTACACTAGGACACCCCCACACATCCCTACCGCCGAGTAGCACCTTCACCAACCAACAAGATTCCAGCTGAACTCACCCCTGACATGGCCACTATGTCTAGAGCCCCCCCCACTACCACACCCAAATTACACTCCCACACTAGCATAAATCACTCGCCCAGTCAAACCTTCTCTACCCCCAACCCAAAATCAAACAACAGTATTTCTATTACAGGAGCACTCATCAATGCCAGAACCCTCCTTGCCCATTCTCTTGACATCTCAAACCTCATCACCTGTAACAAACTAGACCTCCTAGCAATCACAGAAACATGGTTGCACCCTGCTGCCGGCCCCTCACTCTCCCTAGCCATCCTAGAGGGCTACACTATCTACAGGAAAGACAGACCGACCACTAAAGGTGGAGGAGTAGCCTTAATTGCAAAAAATACCCTTCCCCTCAGAGAAATCCAAAACGAATCCATCAGCTCAGGTGAGCTACTTTCAGTTAAAATCGCACTGTCAGCCACAGCCACCCTCAGTATTCACTTAATTTACAGACCCCAAGGCCCACTGCTCTCCTTCGAGGAAGACATTGCTGATCTCCTTTCCACCGACACCAAGCCCACCTCCAAAATCCTTTTCATGGGAGATACCAACTTGGGTATCAATGACCCATCCGACCCCCATACTCTTGCACTAGCCAACACCATTGAATCCCTAGGCTTTACACAACTTATCTCTAGCCCCATCCGCAATAAAGGACACACTCTAGAATGGATAGCAAATCTCAACTGCAACACCACCATTCTATCCAACGCTCCTTGCCCCTGGTCAGACCACAACATCATTACCTTCAATATCATCAAAACCGCCTGCTCAAAGGCCATAACACAACCAGCTCCAGCATCCCTCTCTAGAAACTTATTGAACATATTGTCAGCCAACCTACTACCATTACTACACCTATGCACCCAAACACAGACGCCACCTCCATAGTCGATCTTTATAACCAAAGCCTTCTCAACGCCATCAACATAGTAGCACCTCCAAGCGTACGCAAGCCCAAAGCAAGTGCCCACATCAACTTCTGGTACACCCCCCAAGCTCAAAATCCTACACTCCTCTAAAAGAGCAGCAGGGAACACCTGGACAAAAACAACCTCCATGGAGAAAAAACAGCATTTCACAGCCCTTTCTAAAAATTACAAAAACGCCATTTTGCAAACCAAAAGCTCCATTTACAACAAGATAATAAAAAATGACAACTCTGGCACAAGAGAATTCTTCGCCATCCTACGCGAACTAGAAACACCAGTCCCCCCCCCCCCCCCCGGATAACACCACCAAAGATCTCAGCTGGTGCAAAAACATCCAAAATGCCCACTCCTCGACAAAATCACTGTACCCCAAACCAAAAACACCACCAAAAAAAACAAACTCCTGACACCCATCCAGCCCCCTGACCAACACCCTCTCACCACCCCCCCCTCCACCCCTTGGTTTAAATTCACCCCGATCACAACTACTGAAACAAAGACCATCAAAGGACTGAAACATTCAAAATGCCAAGGGGACATATGCCTGGCCACCCTTATAAATTTGTATTTGTATTTATTTTATTTATATAGCGCACCAGGCCCGAGGGCAACCGGGCGCATCACTTAGTTACAGGCATAGTACAGATAATGCATTCAGATAGTATATACAAAAATTATACAGGAAATATACAGTGTACAATGTACAGGCACAGATAATAATAGTGACGTTGCTATTGTGATGCAAGGGACATGGTTAGGAGCCATTGCAAGTCTTGGGCAGAGAGCCAAGCTGAGGCTTTGCGCTTGAAAGCCGGGAAGGAGGATTCAGCTCTGAGCGGATTCGGTAGCGAGTTCCAAAGTTTTGCTGCGAGGACAGGGAAGCTACGTCCGCCAGATCTCTGCAGGTTGAAGCGCGGGATAGATAGACAGTTGGTTTGGGCACTTCTGAGTGGCCTCGTAATGGTGTGTAATGCAAATCTGCTGGCTAGGTAGCTAGGGGCTTGGTTGGCCAGGCTTTTGTGAGTGAGCGCGAGCGCTTTGAGGGAGACTCTTTGGGAGACTGAGAGCCAGTGAAGACTTCGTCTAGTGTCGGAAATGTGGAGGTTCCTGGGGATGTTAAGCACCGCTCTAATGGCGTTGTTTTGGATGATTTGAAGTTTCTTAATATTGCATTGGTTGGTGCCTAAATATAGGGCATTGCAATAATCAATTTTGGAAAGGACCAAAGTCCTGTCAAGTGTGGTGCAGTTGGCTGGTGAGAGGAAGGGGCGTCATGCAGTGATAAGCTTGCAGGTGTATTCTGCTGCAGATGATACTGCATTGATTTGCCTGGAAAGTGATAGGGTGAGTCGATGTAAATACCAAGTGTTTTTGTGTCCTTCATCACTTTGATGGAGTTGCCATCAATCGTGAAGGATTTGAATAATGAGTCAAGTTTGCTAAGTCATTGGTGGGAGCTGAGGATAATGAGCTCTGTCTTTTCATCATTGAGGCATAAATCATGCTGAGCCATCCAGGCCTGGATGACATGATAAATGGCGTTGATGGCCAGAGAGTCGGTTTTGTGGTTGCCAGTGATGGGGATAAGTATCTGGGTGTCATCTGCGTAGTTGGTATACGTAACATCCAGACGGTCCAAGATATCAAAGAGGGGTTTTGTAAACACATTGTAGAGTGTCGGGGATACACATGTTCCTTGTGGGACTCTGCAAGTAACTGGAGAAGGTTCAGCAGTGGCGGTGGGGGAGAAGACCCTCATAGATCTGTTTTCCAGGAAGGAGGTGATCCAGCATGTAGCTTTGTCTGGGAAGTGGGCGGCAGTTTTAAGGGAGCGGCAAAGGATTTGATGATTTACTAGATCGAAAGCCGCAGAGAGATCTAAAAGAAGTAGGAGGGCCAGTTTGTCCTTGTCTTTTAGGTCTTCAATCTGTGTTTTTAGGTCTAGGAGGGCCGTTTCAGTGCCGTAGCGTGGGCGGAAACCAGATTGCCTTAGACCCAGGAGATTATTGGTTTCCAGGTAATCTTGGATTTGTAGGTATGCAGCACAATCAAGAATTTTTTAAGAGGAAAGGGACCGTAGTGATCGGTCGGTAGTTATGGGTATGTTGGCATCCAAGGTGGGTTTTTCAGGAGGGGGATTACCCAAGCATCCTTGAGGTTGTTAGGTACAATCCCCGTGCTAAAAGAGGAGTTTATGAGTGTAGTGACGAAAGGAGCTAGATTCTGTGCAGCTTCCTTGATAATGGCAACAGGGCATGAGTCCCCCTGACAGTTAGAGGGTTTGAGGTTATTGATGATATGTTCAACTTCGATGATGGAGAGGGGTGAGAAGCTGAAAGGTTTGGGGGATTTGGTGTTGGAGTTGGTATTATCCTGGGGGTTAAGCGTTGCGGGCTTGGCAGCAGGCTATTCTTTTTGCCATTAATTTTGGTTTGGAGGGTGACGATTTTTCCAAGGAGGGCATGTTGGATATTGGCACACCAGCTGCTGTCTTTGGAGCAGGAGTCAGCGGGGTGGCAGGGGATTCCAGTTCCTTTAAAATTCTGAATAACTCCTTAGTATAAGATTGGGCAAGTTCAATGCGTTTATTGAAAGTCTCTTTTTTGGCCAGGAGTATGGCATCTTTGTAATTTAAAGTAGCTAAGGCTATACTATCTTTGTTCGCTTCCGTTGGATTGCTTTTCCACCGTGCCTCGAGTGTCCTTTTTTTCTTTTCATAGGGTTCTTAATTGAGGTGTGAACCAAGAATTGAGGTGGGCCCGGGGTTAAGGTTTTCTAAGTTTGGATGGCGCAATGAGATCAAGCGCTTTCCGCATAGTGTGATTGTATGTGTTTACCAAGACTGTGGGGTCCGTGCAAGAGGATGTAAGCTCATTGAGGGTGGGGAGGATGAGCAGCAATAGTTTAGCGCAGGTTATATTCTGCTTGTTTCTAGTAATGGTGGTGGGCGCTATATTGGGATTCGAGTGGGTGATTTTAGTAGGGATGCTGAAGGTGATTAGATGGTGGTCGGTCCAAGCGCATGGTTGGATAGATTCAACATTGATGTCACAGTTTAAGTCAGCTATCCAATCAAGAGTTCTGCCCTTAGAATTAGTAGGCATAGTGACCTGTTTTGAGAAGCCTAGGTTAACAAGTAGGTTGTTGACGTCCTGGGCAGGTGCGTCATTAGGGTCATGGTAGCCTAGATTGAAATTGCCTAGTACAATAATTTGGGATTTGGTCTTGGTGTTGTCAGCAAGGATGTGGGAGAGGTCTTCAGCAAACGTGGTTAATGGGCCAGGAGGCCTGTATATAACATGGCGTGTAATAGTCTGGTTAGGGGTGATAGTTAGTTTGGCTGTGCGTAATTCTGCTGAGGTGATTTGGCAGGGCGTGGTGAGGCAAAGATTAATTGAGGTTTTGTGAATAATGGCAACACCGCCTCCTTTAGTTTGGTCAGTGTTACGATCACATCGAATAATAGTGTATCCTTCAGGAATAGCTAAGGATAGCAGGGGTCCTGAGGCAGCGTGGAGCCAAGTTTCAGTAATGGCTATGAAATCTAGGTCATGAGTTGTGATGAGGTCAGCCATGTCAAGTGCGTGGGCAGTGAGTGATCTGGTGTTGATCAATGCCACCTTAAGACAAGTGGTAGGGCTGAGCAATTGGATATTAGAGTCAGGCGTGATGTTGAGGATGGGTATAGGTGTGAAGGGTTTGGCAGGGGCTGAGAGTACAGTGCGGGATGGTTTGGCTGGCAAGTTGGAGCTGGTAGGATGATGGGAGGTGTGGAGGAGTCTAGCTCTTAGTCTGCAATTTCTAGTGGGCACAGTGCAAGGTTGGTTAGGAGTGGGTTTCATGGCAAAGTGTTCGATCCCGAGGGACGGTGAATTAAGGTAAAGGTTGGCGGGAGGGATGACCATGGTCACTAGAGTTGGGTGTAGCTACAGTGTGCTTACAGAGGTGCCACAGGGGCAGGGTACGTGTGTGGTAGGAAGCAGGTTGGATAAGGGTTGTGGTGCAGAAGCAGTGGAGAAGTGGATGCGTGGGCAGAGCCATGGTGGGGCTGCAATGGTGGAGTTGAGGCTGGTTGATGGGGGTTCCAGTAATGATGCGAGTTTAACGGTAAGACATAAGTGTTGTGATTTCAATCCCTTGGTTCCCTCTTCTCCCCTTAATTCCACACTCTCCTCACCTGAACTGCTGGAGTCGTCGTCTGTTGATTGGAGGTGCCGTCTTGTTAGGTAGTCTTTCTCCTTTCTTGGTGGGATATGCTTGCCACGGAAGGAAGCCACAGTGAATGCTTGTGAGACAGCAGACCTGTGACTCCTTTACTGGGAACAAGCCGGAATAAGGGAAAAAGCCAATGAGGCACAAAAAACCCCTTGTGGCACAAAGAAGACTCTTCCTCAATCTTTGCGGACGGTGCCCTTGTGCAGGAATCGATGTCTTTGTAGATTCAGTTGCACGGAGGAAAACCGTGGAGCATATGGCAATGGAGGATGCAGTAGCCAGGAGAACTCAGCTGGGCAGGAAGGTGTGGTTAAGTCCGCAGACCCGGACAGAAACGCAAGAAACGCCACCAGGTAAGCGAGAGAGAGAGAGAAAGGAAGGACCGAAGGGCCGGTAGCCGAGCAGAAAGACTACGAGAAAGAGAAATCGGGAAGAGCTGAGAAAAAAGAGCAGACGCCGTGCCTAAGGAAGACGTGGGCCCGAGAATAATAGGAACAGGTAAGCCGCCGCGGGACGGCGGGGAGGAGAAAACTTTGCGGAGGAAGCGAAGCCAAAGGAAAAAGAACCAGAAGACTGAAAATTCCAGACGCGGAGCGTCAGTCTCAAAGGAGCGTTAGACCCGGAGCCGGAAACATCCAAAGTGGGTTGCAAGGCAAGGTCTGCCGGGGAGGAGGAGGAGGAGGAATATGTGCTCCCGGCGGGCTCCGCGCCACAACAACTAGAACGGCGCCCTAGACCGAAACAGAGAGAGAGGACTACAATTCTCTACCTCTACGCCGCAAACACCAACGCAGAAGAATCTGCCAATCTCGGCGGCGGCGGATGACAATAAGGCAAGGTGAATACATAGAAAGGTGTAATTCTGAGCCAGCATAGAGGCAGGTATATGGGAGTAGTAGCGTTTAGCCAGTAGTAAATGTTTGGTTAACGCTGCGACCCAAAGTTAGCTAAGGCAGCGCTAGGTTCAGGTTTCCTGATTACAGCAGAAATCACAGTTTTAGCTATGTAGCAGACTAGGTAAGGCAAGCTCTGAACCGCTAGCTTGTAAGGCTATGGTGCGCTTAGATTATGCGAACACCTAGATTGGACTTTCCAAAAAACAGCAAAATTGCAGGGTTTACAGTTGTGACTATATATCAGCCGGGTAAGGCAGGCTCTAAGCTGCTTACTGGTAGGGCTAAGGTACGCTTAGATTATGCGCACATCTAGATTCGACTTTCCTGAGTACAACAAAACAAAAATCACAATAGAGTCTATGTACCAAACCCATGCAGGGTGGGCTAAAGGCACTTACTAGTCTGGCTAGTGTGCACTAAATACAGTGTGTAGTGGGGACAAAGTAAGGTCTTATACAGAGTAGAAGCAGGTTATGGGGTGAGCCCTAGGCATTCAGTGCAGCAGACTATAGCACAAGTGTGAACCGGAGCCAGAGAGTTTATAAGCAGTTTAGAATCTATCTAGTTGGGAAGTCCCAAGTGGAAACACATAGAAGTACATTGTCCTGTATGCAGGAGTTTGACATTTATAATCGGGGCATGACTTCCGGGGCATAACTCGGAGAATCAAATTAGGGCGAAGGAAAACAATACACATCGAGTAAGCAGAAATTTAACGCATGTATGCTGCGCCATTTAGCAGGTGAGGCTTCAAGTGGTAATTTCGACTAATAGAGTGACCCGATATTCAAGATAGCTGGTTCGTATTCATATACAAGAAGGCGTGCATGGGCAAACCTGTGCAATAGGTATTATTGCTGGCGGGCGCTGTTGAACAGAGTTACATTTGGGGCTCCATCACACCGTAACGTTGAGGCTGATGGGTGTCGGACGATAGCAGTGAGCTAGAGGGTCACAAAAATAGCGAGCTGCGAGCAGCGTACCTTAAGCAGACAATGAGGGAGTGGGTTGATCGTAGGGCGCGTGAATGGTTGGTGGTGCGAATCTAGGCCGATTGGCTGATGGCGACCTGTTGCGAACAGGTGCAGACAGGCCCTTGGGCTCGCCCTTCGGCTGTCGCCTCACGGTGATGTTGGAGGGTGGGTGAGGCTTGACTCAGCCAATCAGTGGCTGTGAGAGGCTGTTGACGGAAATGCTGCTGATCCGGCATTGTCGGGCAGGCGGCCATTAACCACGTTGGTTATAATGGCGTCTGCATATGTAGGAGATAGAAAATCGGATTTGTCACGGCAAGATATGCACAACCACGATTTCAGTGGGTTTCTGTGCAAATATGGCAAAATGTCGAGGCCAGATCCTGCTGGAAGGTGTGGGACCCCACCTTACTTTCCAAGGGTGCGGGTGCACGGAAAGGTCGTCATTTCTCCGGCAGGTTGTAGGGGGTGGAGGGAAGGCTCCTGCCCTCTCCTCCAGGCGTGGCGGCAGTGTGCACGAATAGGGACATAAAGGCCCGCTCTGAAGAGCTAGCCCCCTCCATAACAACACTAATCAACAATTCCTTCTCCACTGGCAACGTCCCAGAGAACTTAAAAGAAGCCTGGGTACTCCCCCCCACCCCCCTCCTTAAGAAGCCCACGCTTGACGCAAACATACCTACCAACTTCTGCCCCATTACGACCGTACCCTTCCTCCTCAAAATACTTGACAGGGACGCTTACCTGCAAATACAAAACCATCTTGAAACCCACAAACTCCTTGGCACCCGCCAATCTGGCTTCTGCCCAGACCACGCAACGGAAACCACTCTCCTGGCCTTAAAAATCCAAATGGACGAGATTGAAGATAACGGTAACTTGGCCATCCTCCTCCTCCTCCTTGACCTCTCGGCAGCCTTTGAACTGGTTGACCATACGATTCTCTGCAAACACCTCTCCTCAGCTGCCCACTTCTCGCCTAATGCCATAGCGTGGATCGAGTCATTCCTTCCTAACTGCACTATAAGAGTGTTCTCTTCCACTGCGGAGTCGCACCATCACCAGCCACCTGCAGAGTGCCTCAAGAATCTTTTGTCTCACCGACCCTGTATAACATCTTCACCAAACCCCTCTTTGACTATCTTGATGTCCCGGGAGTCACGTACACTAACTAGGCTGACGATACCCAAATCCTCATACCCATCTTTGGAAACTATAACACAAACTCCATCACACTCAACAAACGTAACCTCACCATCCAGGCCTGGA